>NC_077233.1:149131957-149447582 GCF_027887165.1 Monodelphis domestica
TGAGACTTTCTGGCTTTACTTCCCTATCTGCAAAATACGGGAATGGGTGTGAGGAGGGGGAGTCTCGTTACAAGCTCTCTAAAGCCCCTCCCAGCGCAGGCACATTTTTTTACTCTTTTTTTTATTATTATAAACCCCTGGGGTTTAGGGGCTCTGTTTTCTAATCCCATATCCCCCAGCACAGGAAGCACAGGGCTGGTCTCCAAGGAGGAGCATGACATTGATTTGGTATGATCTGGTCACCCGTGGACAAGGCCCAGGTAATGAATATTCCCTAGAGAACACAATTCTCTTTACTTCTTTATGGAGCATTTTACTCTGACCAGCCTTATGTCAAGCAATGTGGGTGAATACAAGTATAACTATAGGTCTCTTCCCATGAGGAGTCTGTCATCTCAGATGTCCCCAAGTTTCTCCTTTAACAAGTCAACACAACTTAATGCTTTTTTTTTTTAACCCTTACCTTCTGTCTTAGAATGGTTACAAGTTCCAAGGCAGAAGAGTGCTAAGGGCTAGGCAACTGAGGTGAAGTGACTCATACTCAGGGTCACACCGCTAGGAAGTATCTGAGGTCAAATTTGAACCCAGGTCCCCCAGACTTCAGGCCTGGCACCTGGCTGTTCCTCAACACTTATTGAGCACTTGGGTTGTGGGAGGCATCGATGATACAAAGACAAAAATGAAACAGCCCCTGCCCTCGAGGAACTTACATTATTTTGAGGAGATGGAGAGGAAGGGATACAGCATACACACAGATAAGTAAAAAAAAGATCATTTGAAGAGGGAAAATGCACTAAGAGCTAGGAGGATTAGGAAAATGTTGATGGAGGTGGTGGTGCTGGAGCTAAAGAATAATAATGATGATGATAATGACTGCTAGCATTTATATAGCACTTTAAAGTTTGCAAAGCACAAATATTACTTCATTTTATCCTGGCAGATAGGTGCCATTATTATCCTCATTTTATAGATTATTATCCCCCATTTATATCGAATTAAACATCTGAGGATGGCCTTCCTGCCTCCAGGTCTGGCACTCTTACCTACCCTACCAATTAAGGACTCTGAAAGAAAGAAAAAAGAAGGCATAATGCACAAATGAAAGAATAATATATAATATTGATAATTAGGTGCTATAATGATTAAGGTTATATATTGTAAGCATTATAACAATATAATAATTAGTATTTCTATAGTGCCTACTATGGGCCAAGCACTGTGCTAAGCGCTTAACCAATATTATCTCATTGATCCTCACAACCACCCTGTGACAGATAGCTGCTATTATTATCTAGCTGAGGAAACTGAAGAGTATTCCAGACTCCAGACCGGGTGTTCTGTTCACTTCTCAAAGGTGGGAAGACGGAACAGATAGCAATCCATTTAGGCTGGAATATAGAGTATGGAGAGGAAAGGTTGTAAAGTCAAGTTGGAGCCAAATTCTTGATGGCCTTGAATACTAGGCTAAGGAGCTTATATTTTATCCGAGATGCAATAGTGAGACGCTGATGTTTCTTGATCAGGAGAACTTTCCATGTTATTTTGGCATCTGAGAGAGAGGAAGAAAGACTAGAAGGCAGACCAGTAAGGAGACTTATAATAGTCTAGGTCACAGGTCATGAGTAAATGGAGAAAAGGGGATGGATAGAAAGGCTACAGACATAGGAGTTGGACAGGACAGGAATTGGCATCTGAATGGGTGGAGCCAAGGATGATTTGGAGGTTATGAGCCTGGGTAACTTGGAGGAGGATATTATCTCCACCAAAATGAGGGAAGCTGGCAAAGAGGAAGGCGAAGGCAGGGAAAATAATTGGTATCTGCTGGTCAGAGGCAGTTTCATCATTTGGCTAGAGACTGAAGCAGGAACCATTTAACCAGCAAGAATGAGGAGACAATTCCAGTCCGATCAGGTGAAATATATGTAGAATACAGAGGGAGAACAACAAGCTACTTCCTTAAAGCCAATAAGTGGCCACTAGGTGTAAGGTGCTGTCCTTTGGGGGACAAAAAGATGAGTAAGTCTCTGTCCATATAAATAAGACAGGTAAGTAACAAAACAAGGGTGTTCCAAGCTGGCAGTATGGGCAAAGGGTATTTAGGGGACTGGAGGAAACAAGACCAAAGGGAGGAGTGATTCTTGAGCAGGGCACCAAAGGTTGAGCCCCCTCCTTATACTACCTTGGGCCAGCTGGGAAAGAAGTCACTTCCTGATTCCTAGTGCAGATGGTTAATTCTTCCAAACAGAACTGAAGCCTAGAGCACTCTGGGAGGGGATAGAGGCACTAATTGCCAGGTCCAGTTTCAGAGTTTAGCAATGTGGTATAGAAGGCAGTGCCTTAGCCTTGGAAGTTGGGGAAGCCTGCATTTGACTCCTGTTTTTAAGACATTGGTGTATGATCATAGGCCAATCATTTCTTCTGTATTTTTCCTTTTTGGATGCCAAATCTTGTTGATTCTACCTCCACAATGGCTCTTGAGTCTGTTCCCTTCTCTCTATTCACAGTGCCACCATCCTGGTTCAGGCCCTTATCACCTCTCAATTAAAAGACTGAAAAACCCTCGGGATTGGTTTCTCTGCCTCAGGACTTTCCTCTCTCCAGGCTCAAGGCTCCCCATTATCTCTAGGATCAAATACAAACTCCTGTTGAATCGGATATAGTCTGAGGTCTACATGTTCAGTCTTATTACGTATTACTCTCCTTCATATACTCTATGGACTAGCTAAACTGCCCTTTCTGTGTCTCCCATACTGTATCCTCACTGGCTCCCCTTAGCAAATTCTATTGTACTTCAGCATTATTATCCCTGTTTTCCAGATGAAGAATCAATGTGTCAAACTCTTTTATTCAATAAAAAACATTTATTAAATCACTATGTGCTAGGGGCTGGAGACATAAAGGCCATCTCCTGGCTTTTGTACAGTCTGTCCTCCATGCCTGTAATGTAGATTTTTCTCCCCTCTGCCTTTCACTCAGAATAAAGCTCAGATATCATCGTCACCTTCCTACAAGGCCTTTCCTGAGACCTCCAGGGACCAGGGCCTCCCCTTAGAAAGGACCTTGGATCTATTTTGTCCCTCAAATCTAGAGTATCCACCCCGTGAGGGCAGGGACTATCACTTTTGCCTTTATTTTTCTAGCATTTAGCACAGTTCTCCATATACTGCAGGGACTCGATTGATTCCTCTCGAAAATGGTGATCTTCATAGTCCCAGCACCTCCACCGCCGGGTTGCTAGGAAGATCCAGTGAGATAAGGAATGTGAATTGCTTTGTAAACCTAAAAGCGTCATGTAACTGTCAGCTCTTATTATTAATGCCATTATAAAGGAACATAGACTTTCCCCTGCTCTGGCCAGGCGAGGAAAAGCCAGGGTCGCTCCAATAGCAGGCAGTGTTTGGGGCACAGGAAGTGCAGGTTCAGCTAAGGATTTGGAACCTCCTGTTGCTGGCAAAGCTATTGGAGTCTGGCCCTAGCAAGGTTCTAACAAGTCCTCTGCTTGGAGCTTTCCCAAATGCCAAAGAGAAATCCTGCTGGGGGCACACACACACACAGCAGCTCAGTTGTGGAGAAAGCAAACCGCCTGGCTAGGGACATGGAAATAGGTGAAACAGGTCCTAGGTCATGGCACAAGGGTTGGGCCTGGAAAGGGACTCAGAAATCAGGTAGTCTCATCCCCTCTTTTGACTAATGAGGAAACCAAGGCCCTAGAAGAGTGCCCCAAATCACAGAACATGTTTGCAGCAGAGCTCAGTCTAGTTCTTTTCTCATTCTGTACATTTTCTTTTTACTTGCCTATAGTGTACATACATTGAGCATAGTCATCATTTTCAGGATTTCCTTTTATTTATTTTTGTTTTTTAATTTTGAAAACATTTATTGATACTTTATGTTTTTTTACATCACAAGTTATCCCAAGTATTATATTGTATTAAATAAAAATAGTATTAAAAAAAAACAACCTCATCTTACGTCTTAGAATCCCTAAGGTATATTGGTTCTGAGGTAAGGGCTAGGCAATGGGGGTTAAATGACTTGCCCAGAGTCACACAGCTAGGAAGTATCTGAGGCCAGATTTAAACCTAGGACTTCCCATCTCTGGGCCTGACTCTCAATCCACCCAGCTACCCCAAACTACACATAATTTCTTATAGCATAGTAATATTCTATTACATTCATGTACCAAAATTTGTTCAGCCATTCTCCAAATGATGGGCATCTACTTTGTTTCTAATACTTAACTATCACAAAAACAACTGCTTTGGGGGCAGCTGGGTGGCTCAGTGGATTGAGAGCCAGGCCTAGAGAGGGGAGGTCCTAGGTTTAAATCTGGCCTCAGATACTTCCCAGCTGTGTGACCCTGGGCAAGTCACTTGACCCCCACTGCCTAGCCCTTACCACTCTTCTGCCTTGGAGCCAGTTGGCTCCAAGATGGAAGGTAAGGGTTTAAAAAAAAAAAAAAAGAGCTGCTATAAATAATTTGGAATATATAGGAACTTTTTTTTCTTATTGATCGCTTCCTTGGGGTATAATAAGCCCAGTAATGGAATCTCTGATTCAAAAGGTATGAACATTTTGGTTACTTTTTCTGTATAATTCCAAATTGTTTTCCAAAATGGTAGCATCATTTCACAGCTTCACCAAAAATGTATTAGTGTACCCTACAGTGATTCCTTTTATAAGTAATCTACTTCTCCACTCTTAGCCTTAGTTTTCTCATCTCCCAAAATGGGAACAATATTTCTTGATATAGTGGGAAGAACAGCACAATATAGCCATGAAACTATAAAAAAGTGAGTTGATGACTTTTTGTTGTTCCATTATTTTAGTCATCTCTGACTCTTCATGACCCTATTTGGGGTTTTCTTGACAAAGAAAACAAAGATACTGGAGTGATTTGCCATGTCCTCCTGCTTGTTTTATAAATGAAGAAACTGAGGCAAATAGGGTTAAGTGATTTTGCCCAGCTAGTGTCACAGTCTGAGGCCAGATTCGAACTTGGATCTTCCTAACTTGAAGTCTAGCAATCTATCCACTGTACTAACAAGCCAGAGTCTTCTTATGCCTCATTGTATTGTGAAAGTACTTCTAGGCTCAAAAGGGTGGTCAACAGAATACAAGATCTAAAAGCTGGAGGACCAGCCTAGCTTAATTCAGAGAAACTCAACACCTGACTGGCCACTATTCACTAAGGGCTGTGATCTATGTTGGTGAGGGGAGACCCCACAACCAACGAAATCCCAACTCTTCTGAGGGCTGATGGAATAAGAAAAGCTAAGATTGATACCAAGCATAGAGCTCAGACCAGTCTCATCCCACCCTTTAAACGTCAGACAATGTCATTTCTATTTTATTTGGAGGGACTCGGGAGCCAATGAATCGTGGGGGGAGAGATGATATCATCAGATCAATGCTTTAGGAAACTGACAGCTGAGCGGCGGATGGACTGGAATGAGGAGTGAGTAACTTGAGAGATCAGGACCAAAGAGAAGTTCTTGCAGTGGTTGAGATGAACGGTGAAGAAGGTCTGAACCAGGGTCTGTGATTGCACAGGAGAGATATAGCGAAGGCAGAAGGGACACGATTTGAGATGATTTCCCATGGAGGAAAAGCAAGGCATCAAGGATGGAAATCCAATTTCAAGCCTGCATGGCAGGGAGGAGTTATAGGGAAGTGAGGATGCTCTGGGGTTCTGTTGTGGACATGGAGCATTTTAGAGCCCTTTGCCCCCTAGGTTGAGATGTCCCAGAGGAAGCAAGTGATTTGCGATGCTATAGAGAAACTAAGGCTGCATATATAGATCTGGGAAGATAGGTAGAAGGATCTTGGAGAGAGCCATGTCATGAGCACCCAGACAGGTAGGATTATCCAGGAGGAAGAGGTGATCCACAGGGTATGATATGGTAGAGAAGTCAAGAAGTACGAGGATTGAGAAGGGATTTGGTAAGGATAGGGATAGGTAGGTGGCTCAGTGGACAGAGAACCAGGCCTTGAGACGGACATCCTGGGTTCAAATCTGGCCTCAGACACTTCCTAGTTGTGTGACCCTGGGCAAGTCACTTAGCCCCAGTTGCCTAGCCCTTACTGCTCTTCTGCCTTAGAATCATCTAAGACGGAAGGTAAGAATTTTTTAAAAAAGATTTGGCAATTGTGAGATCTTTGACAAATGAGGAAATGTGCCCAAAGAGGTGAAGGGAATTACCCATTATCACACAGTTAGTAAGTATTGGAGGTGGGAGTCAGCACCTATTTATCTCCTAGCTCCAAGTCCAATGTTCTTTTCATCTCAGGAAACCGAGGGTGACCTTGGGTAAATCAGTTCATCACCTGAGCCTCAATTTACATAGCAGAAAATGGGGATAATATTTGTGCAGCCCTCCTCACTTTACAAATGATAAATTTCTGTTCTGCTTAACAATAAATTTGTTGTTTCTTATTTGGTTATAAGTATACCCTGTTCAACATTCATATGCTCCTGAAAAGGGTTATAAATTGAGCTATTGTGTGACAAATCTCCTATTTCAAATGAGTAGAGGTGGGGCCTTGTTGCTGTTTGGTCATTTTCAGTCATATCCAACTCTCCATGATCCCATTTGGGGTTTTCTTGGCAAAGATACTGGAGTGGTTTGTCATTTCTTTCTCCAGCACATTTTACAGATGAGGAAACTGAGGCAAGCAGGGTTAAATAACTTGCCCAGGGTCACATAGCTAGTAAGTGTCTGAGACCAGATTTGAACTCCTGAAGACGAATCTTCCAGATTCCAAGCCCAGAATGCTGTCCCCCAGGGGGGAATAGGAAGAAGGCGCCTATTCAAAGGCAGTCTATGAAGTAGCTTTTTGTAAATTGCATCTCTTCCATCCTCCACTTCTCGGTTAACTCTAGATTTTCATCTATTGGGATGGCTGAAAGGGTGGGGTTGGAGTTCACCTTCAATTTGACTCTGACAGTTACTAGTGCTCTCTTCCTGCAGGAAAAAATACAAAAAGGGTTCCTATCAGGGCTACGCCTTTGTTCCTTCTCCTCGGGGTTCCAAAATGGGAGCAGAGGCCTACCTGGCATTGCCACAAGTGCTCTCCGGCTTATTTGATGAGGATGGCCACATGGGGCAGCGGAAACAGTGGTTAATTTCCAAGGAGGGTTCAAATCCCGGCCCTGCCATTGATTACCTATACTGCCGTGAGATAAATCTCTTCACGGTCTGGGCCTCGGCTTCCCTTTCAAAGGAAGGGTTTGGACTAGATAACTGTTAAGGTTCTTTCAGTTCTAAATCTAGGATGGTTGGATCTATTTCTGGCCATTTCTACAGTGTAAGCCGGCCTCCTCCCAGTGTACATGTAGGCCGGCTGGGAAAAAAAGGGTTAATTCTCTTCACCCTACTGATTGCAGCCTGTAGTAAAGGCGGTGGGGGTAGTAGTGGTGTAAGAACCTGTGTGGAGATGCAGATACAATCCATCAAGGTGTCTCCACTGCATTCTGATTTGGAGAGGATGACAGCGGATCCCTGACAGACGGAGCCTCAAGTTACAGAGCAGACTGCCTTTCTCCCTTTCATTGCCCGGCTCCGAGACCATCAGCTTGGGGGAAGCGGGACTTCTTTCTACTAAAGCCCTCCATAAAGGGCAGCCTTGGAGAAGGCACGGATCCCAGGGAAGCGACCTGCCCATTGCCACGGGGCTGGTTGAGGGGCCTGGGCAGAATTTCACGGAAGGTCTCCCTGGACTCCGAGTCCAGCCCACTATTATACACTATTCACTACTTCTCCTTTAAAGTTTGTAACGCTTGCTATTCCATCCAGCTGCCTTCCTAGACATAGTAGGGCTATAGCTGAGCAAAGGGCAAAGTGAGCAGATGTGATGTGATGCCATGTAATTCTCCCAAGGGAGGATATACCTTCCTAAAAGACAGATGAGGGGGCAGCTGAGTGGCTCAGTGGATGGCAAGTCAGGCCTAGAGATGGGAGGTCCTGGGTTCAAATCTGGCCTCAGACACTTCCCAGCTGTGTGACCCTGGGCAAGTCACTTAACCCCCATGGCCTAGCCCTTACCACTCTTCTGCCTTGGAACCAATACACAGTATGGATTCTAAGACAGAAGGTGAGGGTTTTTGTTGTTTTGTTTTTTTTAAAGACAGATGATTTGGTTATGCCAATATTAAAGGGCTTTGCATTTTTCTGAGCCTGGGGCCAGGGGATGGGGGGGGGTGGTAACTGAGAAGGATACTGGGGAACAAGGGCTTAAAAAAAAGGGAGATAAAATCATAGATGATGTATGAGTAGATAATGAACATGGGGATGCCTGGGAATTGATTGTATCAGTCCAGGCAAAACCTATTAAGAAAGATAAATAGGCTACATAAAATAGTAATGTATAATAAAGATAAATAGGAATGATTTTTGGAAATCGTTTTGAATTGGAGGGAATTGGGACCAAGGCTCTCTTGAGGTCAGTGGCGTCATGTGCTGCTTCCTTCAGAGTGTAGGTAAGGAAGCAGTCAGTAGTCCTCAGTCTCGATGTACTGTGCGGTGGCCGGAGGTCACAGGAGGCTCCTGGCAGCCGGCGGACCAGAAGGGCACACAATAGAGAAGTGAACAAAGGCCAGGACCAAGAGGGAACCTCTGAGAGCCGCTCACAGCCTTCAAGCCACTGGGAAGGGGACAGGGGTGTCATTTGACTTGGGACCCTCAAATTTCATAAAGAACTAGAAGGAGAGGAGAGGCCAGGAACACGGGGATGGTTTTGTCTTCTTTAAACACTAATAGAGACATTGCACGAAAGCAAGATTTTCCTTCAATAATTAGTGCATTTACACAGAAAAACAACCAGAAAAGCATTTACTAAATACACATGCCTGTACACGAGCACATTGTGATTTCCTAGGTATAGGAGTTTTAGTGGAAACTCCTTTCTACTCAAGCAGGTCAGCAACAAGTCTGTAATTTATAATGTTTGAGACTCCTGGGCAGTCTCCAAGCTCAAAGGGCTCAGAGGACTTGAACTCAGGTCCTTCTGTCTGCAGTTTGCCTTTTAGGCAATATGCCAGGTTATCATAGGTATATACATATCGGATATACTATTAAAATGAGGCATCTAAAAGATATATAACTCATGCAGGTAAATGCATGCACACAGATATGTATTTGCATATCCAAATTGTCTTTTTTTTTTCCTGGTGCCTTACTTTGTCTTAATATATTTTCATTTATTATTTTTTTAAGCCCTTCTCTTCCGTCTTGGAGTCAATACTGTGTATTGGTTCCAAGGCAGAAGAGTGGTAAGGGCTCGGCCGTGGGGGTCAAGTGACTTGCCCAGGGTCACACAGCTGGGAAGTGTCTCGATCCACTGAGCCACCTAGCAGTCCCCTGTTTTCTTTAATCATCAAGCATTACTGCTAAGGCTCTTTAAGAGCTGGAAGTGGCCCAGGCCCCTCTGGTGCTCTGATTCTGGTCCCCTCCTCCCCATCACCTCCTCCTTCAGTGCACTCTCCTGGGGCCAAGACTGTCAAGGCTCGGACTTTGGGAACATCTGGCCTTTTGCTCTTCCATACCCCAGAGGCACACAGGAGGTTTCCTGTCCAGATAAGATTATGGAAAATTAAAGCTCACAGGAATTCCTTCCAGACCAGACTTGAGACAAGGAAACTGAGGCCTGGAGGAAGCAGGGAGGTAACTGGCCAAGGTTAGAACCCGAGGCGCTGGAGAAGCCCCAGTTGGAGCGTGCTGGACGGACCTGGCTCCTCAGGGGAAGGAGGAAACAGCTTTCGCCTCCGAGACACAGCTAAACCCCAAGGAAAACAGAAGGGAGCTGCAGGATCCCAACCAGACCTCCCCTCCCCCTATCACCCAGTTAGAGGAACCGCCCCCACAGCGCTCTCCTCCCGACCCGGTCCCATCTGATCTCCCATCCCAGACAGCTCAGCCGCCGCCGCCGCCACCACGCTCCATTCTATCTAAGCGGCTGCTGCAAACCTCCAGTCTCCCCCGCCTGCTGCTGCCTGCCTGCCTGCCTCCTCCCTCCCACTGTCTTTTCCTCCCCTTTCTGGTCCGCTCTGGGGCTTTTCTTCCCAGTCTTTTCAGATGTTCCCTCCCCACCCTGGCCCCCACCAGGCCTCTTAGGAGCTCCTTCCCTCCCAGATCACCCTACACTCCTTCAGCTTCCCCCCTCCCACCTTCTCTTTCACACCCTCCTCAGCCCCCCTAGGGCTCTAAGCTCCTCCGAGACCCCGGCCCCCCCACCTCCCATCTGGGCTGCAGACCCCCGCCCCCGAGCCCTTCTGCACCCTGGTTTCCAGAGGGCGGGGGTGGTGCTTTGGTCCCCACCCCCTCTCCCCTGCTCCGGGCAGTACCCGCCTCTTGCCTGTGTCCTAGCGCTGCCCTCCGGCCGGGGGCGGGGCTCCAGGTTTGGGGGGGGTGAGGGGAGGGCCTTGGGCAGAAGGGGGGGGCATGCGCTGAGCTGCCCGGGGCGGGCTTTGCCTAGCCTGGGAGGATGGGGCTGAAACTGATCAGAGCTGGTCCATTTCAGACAGCTCAGCAGGGCTGTGATAAATAAGGGGGGGGGGGGGAAGCCCACTCCCCTTCCTCTCCACCACCTCCCCCCTCCTCAAACGGGCAGGCGTCTCCAATTCACACAAATCCTTTCCCCCTAACGACGAGTTCCTCCAAGCCGGGAAGGAGGGAGTAGAGACCCCACCACACAGCTCCACCAGCCCCAGCCCCAGCGCACCGTCGCCCCCGCTTCCCTCTTTCCCAATCTCCCAGCTCGACCGCGGACGTCTTCCCTAGCCACTCCAACCCCGGCTGCCGGGGCCGGTGGCCCAGGGAAAGACGGGTTTGCAAAGAGGACGCCCCCCGCCTACCTCCCTCCCTGTGTCTCTCTCCTTCCCTCCTCCCTCCTCCAGTCTCTCCCTCCCTTCTTTCCTCCTCCTCCTCCCCTTCGTCCCTCCTCCCCTCTCTCTGTCTCTCTCCTTCCCTTCTTCCCTCCGTCCCTCCCTCCCTCCCTCCCCTCCCCAAGACATCCCCTCACGACCGGGCGGCTGCCACCTTTCCCCAGCCCGAGCTGCAGATGTGGCGGAGCGGCGGGGCGCCGGGCGGCCGTGCCAGGGGAGCCAGCAGCGCCTTCTGAGCCCCGCGGCCGCCTCGTCCCCCGAGCCGCCATCCCCTCCCCCTTCCCCTAGCTCCCCTTCCCGACCGCAGGAGCCCGCAGCTCAGGAAGAGAGGACCCAAGCCCGGCTCTTCGCCGCCGCCCGCGGTCCCTCCAGCTAGAGGTAAGGCACTTTAGCGGGCTGGGAGAGGCTGGGTGGGGGGCGGGCGGGAATCGGTCCTCTGTCGCGCTGCCACCTCCCCCCACACCCCACTCCGGATCGCGACCCAGTGTACCCCTGGAGTCAGAGCTTGGCGCCCGAGGCTTTTTTCGGACGGTCGGGAGTGGGGTCCCCGGAGCTGGCTGGGGAGGGAAGGCTGCAGCCCTGGAGGGTCGCCTCTCCTCCCCCCTCCCCCTCTCGGCGCTCCTCACCTCGGGCTATTGTGAACCCTCACCGAGGCCCCTTCACTTGCCGGAGCCGCTGCAAACTTCAGCGGGGAAGTTCGGCGCCTCCCGCCCCTCTCCCCACGCCGTGTTCTGGGGACGGAGGGAGGGGACACGTTTTGGGGAAGAAGGGGGTGGTGGCAGGGATCGCAGGAGGGGACTTGGAGTCGGGTCAAGAAGTTGGCTGGACCCCTCCCCAGGGCGGTGAATGAACTGCCTTTTCCAGGAAAGGGTTTTTAGGGTTTCTCCTTTTCCTTGGAAAAAAAATCTCAACCCCCCAATCTTCCGCCTCCCTTGCCATTCTTCTCCCCCTCCCCCCTTCCAGTAGCAGCCAGCCACTCGGGCTCTGTACCTAGCCTTTCCCTCCCTAGCCTCGGACACACAGGCCCCTGGGGACCATCGGGACCCTCTGGGTGGCCAGCTGAGAGCGGCCGGGGAGGGAGGAGCCGGGAGAGCGCTTTCTCCGAGGGATTAGAGATGGAGTAGCCGCCTGCAGCCCCCTGGGGGAAGGAAGCCAAAAAGGGAAAGGGAGGCCGGGGTACCGGCCAGGCACTTGTTCAGTCATCCCGATTTTGGCTCTCTCCTACTAGGCCAGGTAAGGATGGGGGCTGTGCCAGGGCTGGGGCCTGGCACCCAGTTCTTCCCTGGAACCCCCTGGGAGCCGTCAGGGGACCAGGAAGAGGAGGAGTAAGGCTGGGCCGGTCCCTGGGCGGCCTTCACCTGGGAGTCAGGGCTCGGGGAGCCCAAAGGAGGCTGTGTTTGCTGGGTCTGGGGGAAGAGGGATGAAGGCCAGTGGCAGGTGCACGGCAGGGACCGGGAGGTACCTCGCTCTTCCTTCCTTAGCCCAGGTGGAATCCCAGTGGGGCCGGGGATGAGATCTGGCCGGTCCCTGGCGTCGCCCTTGGGGCACCGAGGAGCTCCCCAACGGGAAGGAGCCGGGCAGCTCTCTCCCCAGCCTCTTTGTGTCGAGGAGCGTGCGTGCCCTGGGGCTGGGCCTGTGCGGCCCCTGCTGACATTTGGACGGGGAGAGGATGCTGGGAAGCCCCCGGGGCGCCGGCCGGAGACAGGCAACACCGAATGAGAGTTTGGCGATAAATTGAATTCAGCAGGGTGAACGGTTGGGTCCTGGCAAGGCCTTGGGAGGCTGGAGGGGGTCTCCCCGCCGGCTTGCGTCGGGTGGCTGGTCCTCTGTGTATGGCTGGTGGCTGATGGGGAGGGACAGGAGGCAGGGCAGGACTTAGAGCCCGAGGGAGCCTCCGAGATACAGTCCAAGCCCTGGTGGCACCCCCACCCCGTGGGGGAGCCCCTGGGGGGGGTGAGTGACTGGCCCAAGGTCACCTAAGGCGGGGAACCTGAACCAGAACGCGGCCGCCTGTCTGGTTCCTTCCTATCTCTTACTGACGTTCAGAGGAGCTCAAAGAGCCCTTAGAAATCCTCCCTCATTTTCCAGCGAGGGGAAAACTTTGAGCCAGGGTCTCCCCCTCTGCACTCCTTCCCCGGCCCCTTTGAGGCTCCTTCTGGGCTTCCTGGCCAGGACTGACCACAGCTGTTCAAACCCAGACTACAGCAGGAACCACAGGCCCCAGAAACCAAGCAACACCCTCCCCCTAGTGACCTCCATGCACCCTCCCTTCCCCCTGCCTGGCCTCCCCGCTCTGGGCCCCAGCCCCTCCGCTGAGTGACCTGACCCGCCTGCTGCCCTCTGCCGCCCCTGGCCCGAGGATGGGATGAGGGGAGGGGCTGCACCTGGTTGGGTGGGGGGAGGGCGCCGCCGGCCTGGGCTGGGGGGTCCCCTCCGGCCCAGGCAGAGCCAGGCTTCGGCCCAGGGGCAGCAGCCTATCCAGGAAGAGTGAGGAGGGGCAGCTCCCTCTCTTGGGGGCTGCCATCTGGGCAGGGGGGAGGAGGCTTTGGAGGCTCCAAGGGCCTCCTGGAGCTGGGCTCTGCCTCCGCCCTGGGACCCTGGGGACCAGAGCAGTGAAAGCGGGCCACTCTCCCCGGGGTCTCCCAGAGCTGCTGTTAGCGGTGACCCTCCGCCCCCCCCCCATGCCTCCCCTCTCTTCCTTGCTGTCTCTGACCTTTGACCTTCAGCTTTAAATCCCTCCAGCTGGGGCTCCTTAGCCTCTGAGTGAACCTGGCCAAATCCCCCTGGTGGGGCCTCTCCCAGCTCCCTCCCTGGCTGCTGCTTCTCCTCGGAGAGAGGGACACCTGCCAGCCCCTCCTACTCTGAGTGAGGGGGAAGGGGGAGAGGCAGCCAGACAGTGAGTCACCCCACTTCCCCGCACGGCCCCCCACGGCTTTAGGGGAGATGGAGCGGCGGGGAGAGGGCATCCTGCACCCCGCTCCGGGCTGGGAACACATGGACGGGCTTCCCTCGGGGGGTGGCTCCCCCAAGCTCAGGGGAGCAGGCTCCTTTCCTGATCTGTTTTTCCAAAGCCCTGCGTCTCCCCCAGGAAATGGGGGCAGAAGATGGGGCCCAGGAGCCCTGCGAGCCGCAGCAGGGCCCCTGGCTGGAGGATGGGCTTCGACCGTTTCCAGGGGGTCCGGCCTCCCTGAGGACCGCTCCCCCGAGGTCCCCGGCCTCTCATTTGGCCTCCTTCCCAGCCCTGGAAGCAGGTGTCTGGGGCCTCCCTCCTGGGGCAGAGATCCAGGCCCGGGAGGAGGGTGAGAACTCTGCCCCTCCTTGCATTGCGGCCTCCAGGCCTTGTGGACAGAGGGAGGAGACCCCGGTTCCAGTTGCAGACCGCTTGCAGCCTGTGTGGTTGGGGAGGGTTAGGGTAAGCTCCTGTGATGGCCCCGAGTGGGGAGGGAGAGAGGAGGCAGCCCCACAGGGCCAGAGAGTGTGTGGGCCTCTGCTGTGCCCACCCGCTAAAGCCAGCCCTGGCTCCCGGTGAATTCGATCTCGGCACTGTCCCGTCCCTCACTGCCCCTTCCTCTCCTTGCTGTTGCCACCCCACGGAGAGACCCTCCTGGGCACCTGCCTGGCCTGTTTCAATAACCTTCAGAGGCCTCCAGCCTCCGATTTCTTGTCCCTTTCCCCCAGCTGCCCCATGAATTCAGTGCGGTTCAGTCAGCTTCTATTAAGCACCAACTGTGGGCAAAGCGTCGCTCCCTGCTGGGGCCCAGGAGGCCGGCTCAGAGTCTGGGGGAGGGGGAGCCCCTACACAGATCCCTGCCTTCATTCCCCTGACATTCCAGCTCCTGTTTCTGGGCCCCTTCCCAGCCGGTCCCCTGTGTCTGGCAAACACTCTCCCCTTCTGCCTGGCTCCTGGAGGCCCCGGCCTCACCTCTGTGCCTGGCACACAGTGGGGGCACTGACTGACCCCCTCCAAGAGCCCTTTCCCCTCACCTCCCCAGGAACTGGAATCATCTTGTATAGGGGTTTGTTTGGGTTTTTTAATCCTTATTTTCTATGTTGGAATCAGTACTGTATATTGGCTCCAAGGCAGAAGAGCAGTAAGGGCTAGGCAATGGAGGTCAAGTGACTTGCCCAGGGTCACTCAGCTAGGAAGTGTCTGAGGTCAGATTTGAACCCAGGACCTCTCCTCTCTGGGTCTGACTCTCCATCCTCCAAACTACCCAGCTATCCTCCCATTTTGCATATGTTATGGATGTACATGTTGTATCCCCAGATAGAATGGAAATTCTTTGAGCATGTGGAGTAGCTCATATTTTGTCTTTGGGTCTCTGGTGCTTAGGAGAGCCTGGTACTGATTAGGTATTTAATCAATGTTTTTGTTGGAGGCAACTAGGTAGCCCATTGGATAGAGAGCCAGGCCTGGGGATAGAAGGTCCTGGGTTCAAATTTGACCTCAGACACTTCCTAGCTGTGTGACCCTGGGCAAGTCACTTAACCTTCATTGCCTAGCCCTTACCACTCTTCTGCCCTGGAACCAGTACACAGTATTGATTCCAAGACGGAAGGTAAGATTTTATGAATAAATAAGTAAATAAATAAATAAATGCTTCTTCAATGATAACCATAATAAACCATTTAGTTTAACCAACAAGCATTGGAAGGGTTATAACATTCGGATCCGACATGGCCCTGGGAGTCCGGCGGGGCAGTGGACTTAGTAGCTACTCCCTTAACTCACTCCCTGCCTCAGTTTCCTCATCTGTAAAATAAGGATAATTATAGACCTCCCCCTCCAGGGGCTATCATTCTTTAGTCAGGGGGAGGGGTATCATTAGGGAAAATGAGATCCTGTTTGTAAAATGGTTTGCAGAGCTCCTCAACCAGGAGGGCACAGGGTAGACAGATAATTATGATCCATTAGCACATGCTCCAGCCCCCAACGTGCCAGGCAAAGTGGGCAGGAGATCTGGGGGAGGGGCCAAAGGCCCTGAAGGACGGGTAGATGGAGAGGGAGGAAACTCCCAGCCTGGGAGCATCTTGTGGGCCGGGAGGGAGAGCGTCCTCCGCTCTGTCTGCATCCAGGCGAGGGGGACCTCGAATGCCGGGTCAGGGAGTCTGAATCCTACGTAGTAGGCCGTGGGGGAGCTCTAGAAGATTTTTCAGAAGAGGAACGACTTGGTGAGCTGCACCTGAGGAAGATCAGTCTCATGCCCACATCTAGGCTGTGCATCTCCCCCACTCCGCGCATCCGGAGGAGAGGCGCCACTCCTTGCATTCCCTCTTTCTCGCTTCCTCTCCCACTAACTCCCCGTCCATCATCCATCTCACTCAGCCCTGGTGTGCACCCCGGCCTCCCCCATTTCCTCCCTCTTTTATTCCTCACAGGGGTACTGACCTCCTTTGGGGACCTCGTCAGCTTCCCTATTAGAGCTAACCGGCATAGGCGTCACGTCTTCCTGCTAGATTGTAAGCTTTATTTTTAATTAATTTTTAATGACAAATTTCCACAAGTTATACCATCCTTATTGTCTCCCCGCCACCTCTGGAGCAAACAAGCAATTCTAGATTGTAAGCTGTATGAGGGCAGGAAGCGTGTCTTATCTCAAATTTGTATGGAAACCTAATGCAGTTTGAAGTAGAGCCTTAGTACATGTTTACTAACTTGAGTACCACCTTAGAGCTTTGTTTTAGCCCTTAGCTTTTGTGTAAGAATCAATAAATATGTATCAGTGCTGGGCAGTGGGGTTAGGGGACGTGCTCAGGCTCCTTCTGAACCCTCTCCAGCCGCTGCCCTTTTAGATGCCTCCATCTGCCTTTTCTTCATATATACCTTTTGTCTCCCCGATGAGATATAATCTCTGGGGAAGAGGAGAAGGTTTGATTTTTCTTTCCATTTTTCCCTTTGCTTCATATTCTAGTTAAACTGTGTACGGATCTGGAGTGTAAGTGACGAGGGCAGAGAGCACACCTTGTAAATGACACTCGTGTGTCCGTGCAGGTCCACTTGAGCGCTATCCACGTCGAGAGAGGCTGTGGGAGTAGAAATGCCCAAGAACGGAGGACTGAGCACTTGCTTCTATGGCTACAGAGTTTGAGGTTTGGGCTCTCTGGCAAAAATGACCACTAGGGAAAGAGGTCTCCAGTGATAACACGGACACCACCCCGCAGAATTGCTCCTTGGCTCTAGGAGGGGGAGGAAAAGAAAATGAATCATGGAAACGTGGAACAATATATATATATTTTTTAAGAGTAAACACTTAAAATGAAAAAATAAATAAAAAAGATAGATTTGGAGAAGGGAAAAAACCAAAGTAGGTACTTAATAAATATTTATTGACCTCAGTAAAATCTTAAAGCTTTATGGTCCGTCAAAGGTCATTTAATCTTTTCCCAGTGTGTGTGTGTATATACACAATACATATAACGCCTCAACAATTACATGTTGGCTCCTTAAGGATAAGGATAGTTTTTGTTTTTTCTTTGTATCTTCCTCTCATAATAAATGCTTGTTATTTGGCTGTTTTGAATCCTATTTTCTCTCTTTGGAGGCCTAAGGGTAAAAGGCAGAAAAGGGAGGTTTTTTTTTTTAAAGAAAGAGTTTTGTTTTGTTTTTAAAACCTTAACTTCCATCCTGGAGTCAATACTGTATATTGGCTCCAAGGCAGAAGAGAGGGAAGGGCTAGGCAATGGGGGTTAAGTGACTTGCCCAGGGTCACACACCTAGGAAGTGTCTGAGGCTACATTTGAACTCAAGGACCTCCTGTTTCTAGGCCTGACTCTCTATCCACTGAGCCACCAGCTGCCCCCCAAAAGAAAGGGATTTTTTACTTGACGTTCATAGGCAACTTAAGGTTGCCATAGAATCCTTTTTTTTTTTTAAATAACCCTCCCCTTCTGTCTTAGAATCAATACTTTGTACTGGCTCCAAGACCGAAGGGTGGTAAGGGTTAGGCAATGGGGAGTTAAGTGACTTGCTCAGGGTCACACAGCTAAGGAAGTATTTGAACCCAGGACCTCCTTTCTCTAGAGCTGGCTCTCCGTCTGTCTGAACCACCCACTGCCCCCCCCCCCCCCATAGCCGTTGGAGGAAGCAGGGCAGGGATTGTTATCCTGCTCATTGGATAGATGGGGAAACTGAGGCCTTGGGAGGGGTGCAAGGCCACAGAGTTAGTGGTGGAAAAGGAACCCATCCGTGCTGACTGCCATGCTGGGATTCTTTCCACGTCCTTTCTCATGAGACAGGGAAGGGGGTGGAAGGGAGTGGTGGTGTCTGGGTTGTGTCATCCTCTCAGAAGGAGAGCCCCAAATCCCTTAATAGGCCACTGAGGGGGTTTGCTTCTTTACCTTCCTTCCCAGAGGCTTTGGCCTGCCCCACCCTGATTGAATTTTTCGAGGGCCTCCGGAGGAAAGGGAAAACGTCGGAGGGAGCAGGCCGGGTCTGGGCGGCACGGGGCCTTTTAGTGGTCGGCTCCCCCCCAGGCCGCAGCCGCAGGAAAGAGCTGAGGGACGGAGCGTGTCGGATACGTGTAAAAGAGTGCTTCATGGGTGTCCGTGGATGTGCCGGGCTCTTTGATCTTCACCACAGGCCCACGAGGGAAGCCGGGCAGCCGCGATGCTGACTTGACACGTAGTTTTTAAGCAAAGTCTGCGCCACTTCTTCCAAATCCCACCCTGGGAGAAGAACTCCAATTTGAACCCCAGTTCTTTGGCTGCGCTTGTCCCTGGTCGGGCCCTGACCCGGCTGACTCTTGGCTTTTTGTCCAGGACCCTTCCTCCGTCCTGTTCCTCCTCAGTAAGCCGGGCTCTGGTGGCAAAGAGGCCTCAGCCCGGGCCCTCTGCTGACTCCCTTCGAGGCCCTTCCCTCTGGGAAAGGTGGCTGCCCCCCGCTGGCATCTGGGACCCAGACTCGGCCCCTTCTCCTCGCACTTCCTGTCCATTCCCCAAAGAGAGAGCTGGGAATCCTGGGAGGCCGGTCCTCCCTCCCGCCTTCCCGCAGATTCACGCTCCCACCTTCTTCCCTCTGCCCTCTCGCTGTCCGGGGAGGAGGGGGATGGGAGAGGCCCAGGAGGAGCCCTTTGGCTCTCTGCTGTAGGTCCCTGGCCTGGCAGGCCCGCCACAGAGGGTTCCAAAGGTCCACCGACAGCCCCCTCCCCTCCCCCCACCCCCTTCAGCGGGCGCTTCTCCCTGACAAGTCGTCCCAGAGTCCCTGGTGAGGGGGGAAGAGGGAAGGAGCTCCAGCTTTGGGCCCAGGGGCCAGGGCGAGGGGGCGCGCGCCCGGACCCAGAGCCCCTGGGCTGTCCCGGGGAGCCCGGTCATCCCATTCTCTGCGGGAGTAGCCGGCCCTGGGCCCTGGGCGCTGAACGCGGGGGCCCTCGGGATCCTCTGCGCCCCAGAGGGCGGAGGGGGGAGGAGGGGAAGAGGCCTGCCCAGAGGAGATAGAGGCCCCCTGCCTGCCAGGCCTCAGTTTCCCGGTCTGTGAGGGGTGGCCTGATCCTGGGGGCACACACTGGCACCAGAGAGCCAGGAGGGCCCGGGGCGGGGTGGGGGCACCGATTGGCCGCCAGGCTACTTCCTTTTGTTAGTTTTGATGGAGGGCAGTGACCACTGCAGAAAGAGGAGGGGGTGGCGGAAGACGTGAGAGAGAGTGTGTGTGTGTGAGTGTGAGTGTGATGCCGTTGGACAGATGGCTGGACAGCTGGGCGGAGGGGCGGAGACAGACGTACAGACCCCACCCCCTCCTTCCATCCTCCTTTCCCATGTGCCAGGCCTGACAAAGGACCCCATAGCCCCCTCCCCCCACCAGCCCCTCAACCCTTGACATTTCTGCCCCAGACCCGGGGGGGAGGGGGAGGAGGGAGGGGAGAGCCGCCTGTCAGTGGCCTCGCTGGGGCCCCCTCAGGAAATGTCTGCTCGGCCTGGGGCCCCCCCTCCCTGCCAGCCCTCCCCTAAGACTCCTCGGGCCAGGCTGGACCTGGAGATGGCCGGTCCCCCGGGACGGCAGGCCGGAAGGAGTGAGTATATCCTGAGCCACCTTTCTCCTCCCCCGGCCCCCTGCCCCCCACTTCCCCGCGGCAGACACCTGGCTGCTCCTCCATGTGGCCAAGTGGTTAGGGGAGCCGCCGCCAGCCAGTCCCCCTCAGGACTCCAGCCAGCGCGTCCCTTTGTCTGAGGGCTCCAGATGCCTGGGTCAGGCTCGGCCTCTCCCCCTTCTGGGGAAGGAAGGGGCCCGCTCTCCCTGGGCTCCCAGAAGCCAGGGAGCCCCCTGCGCCGGGGTACCAGGACTGAGGGATTCTCAGGCTGCCCGTCTATCGGGGTGATTTGGAGAAAGTCGCTCCTCTCGGGTGCCCTCTTCTGCAAAGGGTGAAGGAGGCTTTGTCCTCTTTACAGTGGGAACGTAGGCCTGGTCAGGTGGAAGCAGCGTGCTTCCCAACAGTAAAGTCCATTAGACACGGGGGGGGGGGGGGGCAGCGAGGGGGGGTCCTGGGCTCACTTCCAGCCGTGTGACCCTGGGCGAGTCATCTAGCCTCCCTTGCCCGGCCCTGGCCGCCCCTCCGCCTCAGAGCCAAGCCCCAAGCCGGAGGGGGAAGGGCTTTTAGGAAAGGAGCGGCCAGGGCCTGGGGAGGTTTGTGAAGCGCTCACACAGTAACCCCGGCCTCTATTTTACAGGAGGGGGGCCGGGGTGGGAGTGCCTGGGCCGGGGGCCCATCTGCCCTGGGGTCTTCCTGGCTCTGGCTCCAGCCACCAGCTGGACTTGTGGGTGGCCCCTCCCCGGGGACCGCTCCCCCCTTTGTGTTGTCGGGGGAGATCGAGGCCAGGGAAGGCGAAGGAGGTCCCAGCTCGGACGCCCCCCCAGAGGGTTCCGCTGGCAAGACCCCCGGCCCTCTTTACTGCCTGCTGGGAAACACGCTTGGCACGTGTGTTGGGGCTGAGCACGGTCTTTCTTCAGGAAGAGGTCTCGAGGACCCAGCGGGCCGCCGGGCCAGGGAGGAGGGGAGGGGGCCGCGGGAAGGGGCCAGCTTCAGGGCCAGCGGTGAGGCAGAGTCCGGAGGTCAGCCCCCCCCCCCCCGGGCGCCTCGGGCCTGGACAGGGGGGACTGGGAGGGGAACTGGGCTCCATGCCCAGCCACCCTGCTGAGCAGCTCTGCTCGGGCTCCCGTCTGCGAGGAGGGGGCTGTGCTGGTGAAGTGGAAACAGCCCAAGGGCCCAGAATCCCAGCATTCCCGGCCACGGCCTAGCCTGTGACGGGGACCAGGCTCGCCGAGGACCTGCCTACAAAATGGAGAGGAGAGGTTGCCGTCGGCAGGCGGGGTTCAGAACCCCAAAGCCGTTTGTCTATGAGAGAGATTTAGAACCAGAGTTGGAAAGGAGGACCTTTGAGTTGAACCCCTTAATGTTATAGATGAAGCTCCTCAGCAAGGTCATGCAGGTAGCAAGTCTCGGAGGCAGGATTCGAACCCATGTCCATGGATTATAAAACTGGGGCTTTTTCTAGTGCGCCTCCCACAGCAGGAGGTAGTGAATAGAGCAGTGAGCCTCAGAGTCAGGAAGACCTGAGATCGAGTCCTTCCTCTGGTTTGTGACCCTGCGGAAGTCATTTCTCCTTTCTTTTCCCAGGGCACTCTCAAAGATTATAAATGACAGAGTTGACTTGTCTGCCTGGGTGAAGAGAATTTACACATCAGGAGTTCCGCACACTAGAGTTGTACCCAGATCCAGACCAAAACCAACATCGATAAAGTAATAAAAATTATATTAGGGGGCAGCTGAGTGGCTCAGTGGATGGAGAGCCAGGCCTAGAGAGGGGAGGTCCTGGGTTCAAATCTGGCCTCAGACACTCCCCAGCTGTGTGACCCTGGGCAAGTCACTTGACCCCCATTGCCTAGCCCTTATCCCTCTTCTGCCTTGGTGTATTGGTTCCAAGATGGAAGGTAAGGGTTTAAATAAAAGAAAAGTCATGTGGAGGGCAGCTAAGTGACTCAGTAGAAAGAGAGCCAGATCTAGAGATGGGAGGTCCTGGGTTCAAATCTGGCCTCAGACACTTCCTAGCCATGTGACCCTGGGCAAGTTACTTGACCCCCATTGCCTAGCCCTTACTGCTCATCTGCCTTGGAACCAATACACAACATTAATTCCAAGATGGAAGGTGAGGGTTTTAATTAAAAAAAAAAACATACCTTTACAAGTATATGCATAGTATGGATTCTAAGATTCAAGGTTTAAGGGTTAAAAAAATTGTATTACCTAAATTATAGTATTTTTTTTTATCAAAAACTTTTCCAACAAATTGTTTTCATCTTCTCTACTTCCTCCTCGTCCCCCATGGAGAAAGCAAGAAAAACAAAATCCCCATGACAAGCATGGAGTCAAACAAAATAAATCCCCCCTTGGTCATGCTCTGTACTCGGACTCCATCACTTCCGGGTCAGAGGTGGGCAGCCTGCCCGGTCACGAGCCTTTAGCATCACGGACGCCCATTGTTGTGGTCGGTGAGCCCAGGTCTCCAGAGCTGCGAGGCTCTGCCATGCGGCTGTGGCGGAACAGGTTGTTCCGGTTCTGTTCGCTTCACTTTGCATCGGTGTGCGCCCATTTCCCAGGTTTCTCTGAGACCCCTCCGGTGGTTCTTGTTGAAGATTAGCCTAGCGAATGGCCAGGACCCCCTTTCCCTGTTCCTCACGCGCCGATGTCAAGAACTGTATGGTGATGGAATAGGGCCACGGGAGGGACGTGATAGCGGCAGACAGTCGCAGGATCAGGGTTCGGCCCAGGCTCCTGTTTTTTACAGACGATGAACCTGAGGCCAGACAAGTTCAATGACTTCCCTAAGGTCACAGGGCAGGATTCACACCCAGACCAGCTCTAAATCCTCCGTTGTCTGTACCAGGCTGATGGGAAGCATCTTAGAGGAGACACTGTCCGGATTGGAAGGGACCCGGAAACGTAGGCTGCAGGATGTTAGAGCCAGAAATGGTGTTCCAGACCAGGAAAGGGAGATTGGGGGAAGTAGGGTGGCTTTTCAGTGGAGCTGAGAGCTGGGGGAATTAGAGCTACAGAGGGACAAAGTGTCCAGATATTTGTAAAGCACTTAGCACGGTGCCTGGCACATAGTAGGTGCCTAATAAATGCTTGTTTCTTTAATACCTTGGAAGAATTTGGTTCCTACTTTCCCCATCTTGACCTCCTCTCTTTCTGGAGGAAGGCCCAAGAGCTAAAGAAAGCTGGGGGTGGGCAGCCGGAAGTCTTCTCAGGAGACTTGGGGAGGTCGGGCTTTCGGAACCAGGGTTGTAGTGACCCTGTTGTTCCAGGCAGCTTCAGCTGCCTTTCCCCCACTGGGCTGATAGCATCTCCCAGGTCATTGCCACAGGGGAGGGAAGTGTGGAATGCAAGAGATAAGTGATGGGCAGGGCTTGGGTGACTAGTTCAGCCTGGACAGGGGCCACAGAGATCACTAAAGTGGGACTCAGGAACAGTCATTGTGCACAGAACCCTGTGCTAGGAAGCACTTAACCATACCTGTGGCATCATCTAGTCTGGTCCCTCACTACCTCTCCTGAAACTGTTGTAATAGCCTTTAATTGAACCCCCTGTTTTCAGACTCACCTTTTTTAGTCATTTTCTCCCAGAGCCCATCAGAAACTTCCCAATGATGACTTCTTTGTTAAAACCTCAAAGCACTATATAAATCCTCCCTCCCTCCCTCCCTCCTTCCTTCCTTCCTTCCTTCCTTCCTTCCTTCCTTCCTTCCTTCCTTCCTTCCTTCCTTCCTTCCTTCCTTCCTTCCTTCCTTCCTTCCTTCCTTCCTTCCTTCGTTCTTCCCTCTCTCCCTTCCTTCTTCTCTCTTTCCTTTCCTTCCTCCTTCTCTTCCTTCTTTCCCTCTCTCCCTTCCTTCCTTCCTTTCCTTCCTCCTCTTCCTTCCTTCCTTCCTTCCTTCTTCCCTCTCTCCTTTCCTTCCTCCTTCTCTTCCTTCCCTCCCTTCCTTCCTTTCTTCCTTTAAGACCTCTACCTACCTTTCCAGTCTTATCTCACACCATCCCTGTCACACATTCTGCATTCTAGCTAACGTGGAGCTCTCACCATTCCCCCATCTCATCTTGCCCTCTTTTGCATCAGTGCCTTTGTGATGTCCGTGCTCTCTACCTGGATGAGTTCTCTCTCCCCAGGCTGCTTGTCTGTTGTAGACCTTCTCTCTCTCCAAGACCCACTTCATCTGCTGCTTTCTCCTTGAAAGTGTCTCATCTCTCAACTGGAAGTGATCCCTCACACCCCGATATTTTATCCTTTCTGTTTGACTCCCTCAAATTCAAACTCACCAGTTTTTAAGCACTTGGATCCACGACTATTCCCCCATTCCCCGTTCCATCTCTCTTGGATAAGACCTGAGATTTCTTTAGTATAGGGGAATAACTTCCACTGAGGAAACTCTTCCTACCGATGCAAATTGATACGTGCTCTGCAATTTATTTTAGTGTTGCCCGAGACAAAGGGAGAGGGTTTTCTTCATTTCTCATAGCCCGTGTGAAGGTGAGGTGCTGTTTGAATCCAGTCTTCCTGACTGGGGCCTGCTCTCTATCCGCTCTCTATCCGTACTGCTCAGCCTTCTGTTCGCTCTCCTTTTGGTTTCTAGCCCCTTGAAGGAATCAGCTTTGGAGTAATGGCAAGAATGTGGGCCTTGGAGTTGGAGTCAAATTCAGCCTCTCTCCCTTGGCCAAGTTATTTAGCTTCTCTGAACCTCAGTTTTCTCATCTATAAAATAGGGTTACTGGCATATTCCCCTGCCGGAGTAGTTGGGAAGATTACGTGGGGCAGTATCTATAAAGTGTTTTGAAAACCTTTAATGTGCTCTGTTGGCTCTGAAGTTTTTGGATTTGTAGTTCTTAAGTCCTGAACACAGGGCTTAGTCAATACTTGTTAGTCAAAGAAATTGACCTGATTCCTTGTCCTTGTGGAACCATGGATTCATAGCATCTATTCCTTTTTTATTTCTAACCCTCACCTTCCACCTTAGAATCAATGCTCTGCATTGGCTCCAAGGCAGAAGAGTGGTAAGGGCTAGGCAATGGAGGTTAAGTGACTTGCCCAGGGTCACACCGCTAGGAAGTGTCTGAGGTAAGATTTGAACCCAGGACCTCCCATCCCTGGGCCTCACTCTCCATCCACTGAGCCACCCAGCTGCCCCTCAGAGCATCCATTCTTAACCATGATGATAGTGTGTTAACAATGATATTTTTATTATTTATTTATTTATCAATTAATTAATTATTTATTTGTTGTTTATGTTTTTTATTAACAATGCTAACTGGTGTGTGTAGAGCATTTTGTGGTTGATAAAGTGCTTTATGCGCATTATTTCATTTGCTTTCTTTCATCACCATTGTGAGGGAAGTATCACAAATATTATTATTCTCATTTCTCATTTGAAGAAACTGAGGTCCAGAGGTTTTGCCAAGTGTGATTAATGATTCACTGGCAGAGCTAGGATTGGAACCATCTTCTGAGTACACATCCACTGCTCTTTCCGCCTCTCCCAAGCTGCCACTGGGAAGCTTCAGGAATTCTTGTAAAAAGAGTTCTTGTCCCTTTGACTTTACCCATGAGTGAAGGAGAGCCTGATCTGTTTGGGGCGGGGTTAATCAGGGAAGATCTCCTGGAGGAGGTGTTGGGAAGTGGGCCGCACCAGAAGCTAGAGCTTTCTATTTCTAGGTAGGGTCCCTTGGGTGGAAGCCAGACCTGGGCTAGGGAGCCTGAGAGTTGCTAAGGGGGGAGGGTTGGGCTGGAATGATGCGTTTGGTGCCAAGAGTGCCGTGAAGGAAGGTTAGGGGTGAGCAAGTGAACCCTACCCAGAATTCTAGCAGCCAGAGCAGAATGAGGAGAGAGGCCGAGGAGATGCCAGTGAGGGCTGACAAAGTCTCAGGAGCCTGGTTGATGGGAGTCTGGACCAGGGCTATAGGGACATGGGTGTGAAGAGGAGGCAGAGGATCAGCCGTGAAAAGCTGCAGAGGTTTTAGGAAGCCAAATAATCCGACCTCCCTCATTCTAGTGTCTTACAGGTAGTAAATATCAGAGGTGAGATTTGAACCCACGTCCTCTGATGCCATCCTGTTTTTTCCATTGTATCCTGCTATAGTGTTTTTTTTTCTGTTGTGTCCGACTCTTCGTGTCCCCATTTGGGATTTTCTTGGCAGAGATCCTGGAATGGTTTGCCATTTCCTTCTCCAGCTTATTTTACAGATGAGGAAACTGAGGCAAGCAGGATTTAAATGACTTGCTCAGGGTCATACTGCTAGTAAGTATCTGAGGCCAGATTTGAACTCAGGAAAATGAATCTTCTTGACTGGTACTCTAGCCACTCTATAGCACCTAACTGCCCATTATTAAGAAATTAGGAACTCTCGTTTCTTTTTGTTGTTGTGTTGTTTTTAAACCCTTAAAAGCAATACTGTGTATTGGTTCCAAGGCAGAAGAGCGTCAAGGGCCAGGCAGTGGGGTGAAGTGACGCACCAGGGTCCAGCTCTAAATTGAGCAGCTTGGATTCTGGGTAGGGAAGAGAGATCCCAAGCCCAGTGTGTGCCCCCTTGGTGCTACTGGGAGGTGCCAGCCACCATGCAGCGGGACTTTGCTGGGCTTGGATTTGAGCTGGAGGGCCGCTCTTTCATGTTCCAGACAGAGTGACTGTGAGAAGTTTCATGCCTTGCCCAGGGGCACCGAGGTCTGCCGTGTTCTATCCAAGAATCCTCAGGAGCGTCTGATCCTCGCTTCTGGGAGAGGGCACAGACTCTCCTGTTTGCCACTAAAAGCCCTCCCCACATTTCCAGGCAGAATGCACGGCTCCATGCATTCCCCACTGTTACTGCTCTTTGTTGTTGTTGAGGGGGACAGCTAGGTGGTGAAGTGAACGGCAGGAAAACTCATCCTCCTGAAATCAAATCTGGCCTCAGACATTTACTGGCTGTGGGACCTTGAGCAAGTCCCTTCACTCTGCCTCCATTTCCCCCTCTGTAGAATGAGCTGGGGAAGGAAATGGCCAACCACTCCAAGATCTCTGCCCCCCCAAAGCCTAAATAGGGTCAGGAGGAGTCTGACATGCCTAAATGACTGAACCCCATCGTCATGTTTCCGGGCTGAATACGTACTCCTCCACCTTATTCGTGCTGTACTCCAGCAACACTAGCTTGTGCCCAATGCTCCAGGAATTCTCCGTGCTTTTTCTTCTATTTATGGGATGTGCTCCCTCCTTCCCGCCGGCCTGGCTTCTTCCAAGAGTCAGCTCTTCTTTTGAGAAGTCTTCTCTGGTTTCTGTGGTTGTCTGTGCTCCCTACCCAGTCACCATGTTTCTGTATACAACATAGACCCTCTTAATAGGTTGTATATTAATACATGTTCTTTTTTTTTTTTACTCTTACCTTTTGTCTCAGAATTAATACTGTGTATTGGTTCCAAGGCAGTAGAGCTTTTAAGGGCTAGGCAGTGGGGGTTAAGTGACTTGTCCAGGGTCACACAGCTGGGAAGTGTCTGGGGTCAGATTTGAACCCAGGACCTCCTGTCTCTAGACCTGGCCCTCCATCCACTGAGCCACTCAGCTGTCCCCTATGAATACATATTCTGTATCTAAGCTAATTTCTTTGAGGACAGCTACAGCCTCATTTCTGGATTTGTATCCAGAGTGCTAAGCAATATTATAGGTAAACAGAGTTTACCCATGTCAGAGTTAAACTATTGCAAGCGGTTGATGGAAGGCCAGAAACAGCTTAATACAATGAGACAGGGTAAACTCAATAAAATCCTTATCACAACAGTACAGAGCCTGGCACATAGTAGGTACTTAATAAATAAATCCAGAGCTCCTTTGGCTGACCCACGTGGCCTCAGGGAGGAAGAGGAATCTGACTGATTTGTGGCAGAAGGAAGTTCTGCTGAGAAAGGGGGCAGATGGGAAACTGAGTCACTAGCTTGGGGGAGCCTGGCCAGGTTTGGTAAGGGGTATACAGTGCTTAAGGGTGGCCAGGGAAGTTTCTTTTAATAGTGAATTTATAGATTTTAAGGGAAGGGGAAAGCCTCCCCCTCTTCTTCTGTAGGGGAGATTTTTATTTAAATTTCAGCTCTATTCCTCACGTCCTTTTTTTTTTAAAACACTTATCTTCTGTCTCAGAGCCCATATTGGGCTAGGCGATTGGGATTAAGTTATTTTTCCAGGGCACTTAACTTTTTCTTGGTTTCTTCCTCTGAAAAATGGGAGTAATAATCCTTGTTCAACTCGCTGTCGTTGTGAAGAAAGCACTTTGTAAACTGTATCACACCATCGAGAGAACTATGGTAAAGAGGGGCCAGAAGGAAAGTGGGGATAGGTTTGGGGTTTGAGGTGGGTCTCGAGTCATGAAGGCAGCCCAATCCATCCATGGGAGGGGTGGGAGCTTCCAAACCCTGGGAATTCTGTCTATGGGATATGGAGAGCACAAGCTGGAAATTCAAGTCAAGCCAGCTCGGTTTTTTGACATGTTTAAGGATGCTATTTTTAAAAATGTCACTGTTTCTTCCCAATGGCAAGTAACCCTCCCCTCCTTTCCCCTAGAACTCTTTCTTGCAACAAGTAGTCAATCAAAATAAAGTCGATGTTACATACATGGTCCTTATTTATCAAATGAGGGGATCAAACCGGATCTCAGACAGGACCCTTCGGTTCAGACTTTTTGAGGAACACGATCCCCCCAAGAGCTTTTGTTTATGTGGATGTCTACTGATATTTGCCAGATTGGAAATTAAAATTTCTCAATATGATTATGAAAATAGTTTTGATCTCTAGGACCCCCTGCTCAAGGGATTCCTGGGACTCCTCAGACCACACTTTGAGTATCTCTAGACTAGTTAGCTTTTTTTTTTTTAACCCTTACTTCCCCCCCCCCCCCTTAGAATCAGTCCTGTGTATTGGTTCCAAGGCAGAGGAAAGGAAAGGGGTAGACAATGAGGGTTAAGTGACTTGCCCAAGGTCACACAGCTGCGAAGTGTCTGAGGTTACATCTGAACCCAAGTTCTCCCAACTCCAGGTCTGGCGATCTATCTACTATGCACCTGCATCAAGTTTTCTTTTTTGTTGTTGTTCATTTGTTTGTTTTTTAAACCCATACCTTTCGTCTTACAATTAATACTCGATATTGCTTCTAAGGCAGAGGAAAGGTAAAGGCTAGGCAGTGGGGGTACAGTGACTTGTTCAGGGTCACACAGCTAGGCAGTGTCTGAGGCCAGATTTGAAGCCAGGACCTCCTGTCTCTGAGCCTGGCTCTCCAACCAATGAGCCACCCAGCTTCCTCCTTTGCTAAGGTTCCTGAAACACTTCTCTCACATAGTGAAATGAGGATTCTCTCCATTTTACAGATGAGCACACTAAACCTCAACAAGGAGACGTGGTTTACAAGGTCATAAAGGTAGTCAGTGCCAGATCCCAGGTCTTTTGATTCTAAAATTCTAAATCAGTATTCTTTCTGAGGTCTAAGACTTTGCCTTCGGGATGTTTGAGGTCCAATGGGGCAATTCCAGAGCATAGGATTAAAGGGCAGATTTAGGAACATTTGGAAGGAAACAATGGTCATTAAGAACAGGATGGGTAGAATGTGAGCTTTCCAAGGACCAGGACTATTTCCTCTTCTTTTTTTTTTTATATTTTAGAATATTCCATGTTTTTATGATTTGTTTTCTTCCCCCTCCCCCCAACCAACCAACAATTCTATTGGGTTACAGAGGTATTATTACTTGATAACTATTCCCTTATTATCCAGGACTATTTCTGCCTTGAGCACCTGGCATAGAATGGACACTTAATAAATAATAAAAAAAATAACACTGATTTATTGGTACAGAATAGGAGATGTTTGACTGATCTTGTTTCGTTTTTTGATGGGGTTATTCTGGTGCTGGCGCGGATTTCAGAAAGGTGTTTGATGAAGCCTCTCATGATATTTATACAGTCAAAATGGAAAGCTATGACATAGGACATCCAAGTCCATTTAGGTGGATTTGTGACTCATTAAAACATGAGACCCAATTTCCAAAGGGCGCTAAAAGACTGTCTGCCCTTTGATCCAGCCATAGCACTGCTGGGCTTGTACCCCAAAGAGATAATAAGGAAAAAGACTTGTACAAGAATATTCATAGCTGCGCTCTTTGTGGTGGCCAAAAATTAGAAAATGAGGGGATGCCCTTCAATTGGGGAATGGCTGAACAAGCCAAGTCTATGTTGGTGATGGAATACTATTGTGCTGAAAGGAATAATAAAGTGGAGGAATTCCATGGAGACTGGAACAACCTCCAGGAAGTGATGCAGAGCGAGAGGAGCAGAACCAGGAAAACATTGTACACAGCGACTGATACACTGTGGTACAATCGAAGGTAATGGACTTCTCCATTAGTGGCAACGCAGTGATCCTGAACAACCCGGAGGGATCTACGAGAAAAAACACTATCCACATTCAGAGGAGGAACTGTGGGAGTAGAAACACCAATGAAAAACAACTGCTTGATCACATGGGTCGAGGGAGATATGATTGGAGATATAGACTCTAAATGAACATCCCAGTGCAAATAACAGCATGGAAATGGATTCTGATGAAGGACACATGTAATACCCAGTGGAATTGTGCATTGGCTATGGGAAGAGTGGGGGAGGGGAGGGAAAGAATATGATTCTTGTAACCAAGGAATAATGTTCTAAATTGTCTAAATAAAATTAAGAACAAACAAACAAAAACATGAGACCCAAAGGACGGTGATAATCGTGACAAGGGCAGCTTAGAGGAAGGGCTCTACCAGAATGGCACGGGCTTGTCTTGGAGCCTTTTCCATCCACCATTTTTTTCAGGGACTTAAGATGAAGGTACAGGGCGTGTCTCCCCTTTGGAGGACATAAATCTGGGAGTGATCCTGTATACTCCGATAGTGTGATTGTAACCAAGCATCTCAACAGGCTAGAGCAATGGGGTGAATCCGTCTAATGAGATGAAATTTAATAAGGACCGATGTGAAGCCCATCCTTAACTCTGCATGCTGGGGAATGTGCAGCGAGAGAATTATTCATGTGGAAAAGATCTGGGAGTCTTAGTAGAGGGTAAACTCAGTGAGTTAACAGTGTGATGGATGGAGTAGCTCATGTGATCTTTGGCTGCATTCACAGAAATCAAGTGTTCAGAAGGACGGCGAGAATCTCATTACGACTTTGCCCTTTCCAGTCTGGTATCCCCGTCTGGGCACGAGATTTCTAGAGGGGACACTGATAAGCATCGGCACTTGGATGGGAGGACAGCCAGGAGGGCGAGGAGACTGGACGGACGTTGAGCCCCACAAGGACTGTTTAAAGGAACTAGTAAGTGTTTAGCTTGAAGAAGACTTAGGAAGGATAGGGGAGCTGCCTTCAGGTATCTGGAGGGCTTTCATCATGATCCCCATCATTGCTGGAATTTATAAAGGGCTTCGAGGTTTGCAGAATGCTTCTCCAGGCTTATCTCATCTGGTCTTCTCAACAAATCTGCAAAATAGAGGCTATTATTACTCCCATTTTGCAGATGAGGAAATCGATCTCCAAGAGAGTTTCAGTGGCTCGCCCGAAGAAACAGCCAGTGAGGCTTGGTGGTAGAATGGGAACTCGGCATCTTGTCGTGGGAAAGAGGAATTAGATGTGTTCGGTTTTGCTCCAGAGGGTAGAACTAGGTAGAACTAGGAACAGTTGATGAGATGAAGAAGAATTCAACACAATATACTAAAAAATGGGTAATTTTTTAGCAAGTCTGATAGAGAATAGACAATGCTTGTGCTCCATTGCTATTTACCCAGTGTTAAGAGAGTTATAGGAGGGGGCAGCCAGGTGACTCAGTGGATGGAGAGCCAGGCCTAGAGGTGGGAGATCCTGGGTTCAAATATAGCCTCAGACACTTCCTAGCTGTGTGATCCTGGGCAAGTCACTTAACCCCTGCTGCCTAGGCCTTACTGCTCTTCTGCCTTGGAACCATACTGTGTACTGGTTCCAAGGCAGAAGATAAGGATTTTAATTACTTTAGAATATTTTTCCATGGTTATATGATTCATATTCTTCCCCTCTCCCCTCTCACCCCCCTCTTGTAGCCAAAGAGCAATTTCACTGGGTTTTACATGTGTCATTGATCATGACCTATTTCCATATTATTGATATTTGCACTAGGGTAATCATTTAGAGTCTATGTCCCCAAACATATCCCCATCAACCCATGTGATCAAGCAGTTGTTTTTCTTCTGTGTTTCTACTCCCACAGTTCTTTCTCAGGATGTGGATAGAGTTCTTTCTCATAAGTCCCTCAGAATTGTCCTGGATCATTGCATTGCTGCTCGTAGAGAAGTCCATTACATTCTCTTGTACCACAATGTATCAGTCTCTGTGTACAATGTTCTCCTGGTTCTGCTCCTCTCACTCTGCATCACTTCCTGGAGGTTGTTCCAGTCTCCATGGAATTCCTCCAGTTCATTCCTTTGAGCACAATAGTATTCCATCACCAACAGATACCACAATTTGTTCAGCCATTCCCCAATTGAAGGGCATTCCCTCATTTTCCAATTTTTGGCCACCACAAAGAGCGCAGCTATGAATATTCTTGTACAAGTCTTTTTCCTTATTATCTCTTTGGGGTACAAGCCCAGCAGTGCTATGGCTGGGTCAAAAGGCAGACAGTCTTTTATCGCCCTTTGAACATAGTTCCAAATTGCCCTCCAGAATGGTTGGATCAATTCACAACTCCACCAGCAATGAATTAGTGTCCCTACTTTGCCACATCCCCTCCAGCATTCATTACTTTCCTTTGCTGTCATGTTAGCCAATCTGCTAGATGTGAGGTGATACCTCAGGGTTGTTTTGATTTGCATCTCTCTGATTATAAGAGATTTAGAACACTTTTTCATGTGCTTATTAATAGTTTTGATTTCTTTATCTGAAAATTGACTATTCATGTCCCTTGCCCATTTGTCAATTGGAGAATGGCTTGATTTTTTTGTACAATTGATTTAGCTCTTTATAAATTTGAGTGATTAGACCTTTGTCAGAGGTTTTTGTTATAAAGATTTTTTCCCCAGTTTGTTATTTCCCTTCTAATTTTGGTTGCATTGGTTTTGTATGTACAAAACTTTTTAAATTTAATGTAATCAAAATAATTTATTTTATATTTTGTAATATTCTCTATCTCTTGCTTGGTCTTAAAATCTTTCCTTTCTCATAGATTTGACAGGTAAGCCATTCTGTGTTCACCTAACTTACTTATAGTTTCAGAAGGTAAGGATGAGAGAGAGAGAGAGAGAGAGAGAGAGAGAGAGAGAGAGAGAGAGAGAGAGAGAGAGAGAGAGAGAGAGAGAGCGCAAGTGCTAAAGGAAGGATCCCCAGCATAGCACGCAGGCTTTCTGGGAAGGATTTATGGGAAGCCAGGGACAAAAGGATGAGAAAACATGCATGAAACCATGAATTCACTGAAATTCAAGAAAAGTTTCTGAATAATTAGAGTGGACTATCTTGTCAGAGAGTGAGTTCCCTGTCACTAGAAGAATTCAAGTAGAGAATGACTGACCATTTTGGTGAGATGCTGAAGACAGGATTCTTGTTCTGATCTAACTTACACCATGTAACCCCTGAAGGCTATCCTGACAATGAATGTTTAAATGTATATTGAGATTAATACCCAAGGAACTATTAGAGGAAATCCCTGAACAATTTCTTATAAAATTTTAGTTAAGCAATAGTGCCACTGGAGGCTCCATTGGGTGAAGTCATTTGATTATAGGTTTCATGGAGGGAGAATGACTAACATGACAAAGGTGTGTCAAAGTATGCCTCATGCACACAATTTTTTTTTTTGCATTGGACAGTATGGGCAAGTTTCTTACTCCCCCAGACCCTTGCCTCTACTGAGAAGGGGGAAGGGAGTTTCCTTATCTGGTTTCCATTCCCAAGATTGGCCATTAGACTTCATCTGATTTCCGCTGCCTAGTAGTGATGTTTTCATCGACATTATTGTTTGTAGCCTCATTCTCTTGTTTCTGCTGACTTCATTTGGTATCATTTCATACCAGTCTTCTCCTAATGAGAATATTTAGTCAATACGGTTTTGACAATTTCTATGAAGTGCTTTGGTTTCCCCTCGATTGGAAGTGGGGATCAGTTTGCTGCTCTTTCCCCTTGAAGGAATGGCTTGTCCTCACCGGTTTCCCAGTTTTCAAAGGTCTCCTGAGTCATTGGCAAGGCTGGGGAGTTAGGGGTGCCAAGTAAGACACCAGGAGAAAAACGACTGCTGGGAGTAGGGACAGAGGGCGAAAGGGAGGAAGGAAGAAAGGGAGAGAGGGAGGAAGAGAAGTAGGAAGGAAGGGAGAGAAAGTGGAAGGAAGAGAGGAAGGAAAGAGGGGAGGAAGGGAGAGAGGGTAGAAGGAAGGGAGGAGGTGGAAGGAAGGGAGAGAGGAAGGAAGGAAGGGAGAGAAAGTGTAAGGAAGAAAGAGAGGAAGGAAAGAGGGGAGGAAGGAAGGGAGAGAGGAAGGAAGAAAGGGAGAGAGGGTGGAAGGAAGAAAGGAAGGAAGAGAAAGTGGAAGGAAGAAAGAGAGGAAGGAAAGAGGGGAGGAAGGGAGGAAGAGAGGAAGGAAGGAAGGGAGAAGGTAGAAGGAAGGGAAAAGGTAGAAGGAAGGGAGAGAGGAAGAAAGGAAGGGGGAGAAAAAGGAAGAAAGGGAGAGAGGGTAGAAGGAAAGGAGGAGGTGGAAGGGAGAGAGGAAGGAAGGAAGGAAAGAAGGGAGGGAAAGAGGAAGGAAGGAAGGGAGGAAGGGAGAGGGTGGAAGGAAGGGGGAGAGAAAAAGGAAGGAAGGAAATAATATTAAGCATCTACTATGCCTGGGGCACTGTGCTAAGTACTTTACAAATATTATCTCATTTGATCCACACAGTAACCCTGGGAGGGAGGTTAACAGCTTTCTTTTAAACCTTACCTTACATCTTAAGAGTTAATATTGTATGTTGGTTCTAAGGCAGAAGAGTGGTAAGAGCTAGGCAATGGGGCTCAAGTGACTTGCCCAAGGTCACACAGCTGTGAAGTGTCTGAGGTCAAATTTGAACCTAGGACCTCCCACAGCCTTTTCTTATTAAGGAAAGTTAGCACCTACTTTATTAGCCCCATTTTACAGCTGAGGAAATTTAGGCTTACTGAGGTTCTATGACTTGCCTAGGAGAGCTTGGAGGTGGCCCCCAAGCCCAGAATCATTTGCAGGAGACCTCCAAGTGGCCTTGTTCTTTGTGCCCAGGGTGACTTGAAGCTCTCTTCCCATCATGAGCTCCCATTAGTCTCTGGCATCAGCCCCAGGCTCTAGATTTTCCAAAGAATGCCCATTACGAAAAAGAGGTAGGCCATAAAAATGACCTTGTTAGGAACCACAAGTCCTGGGTTCAAAGTCTAGCCTTATTCCCTGTGTGACCTTGAACAAGTCACTTAATTTTTCCAGGCTTCGATTTGCCTTTCTGTAAACTAGATAGCTGGACAAGACGCTCTCCAAAGTGTTTTCTTATAATAACAAAAATATAAAATAAAGTTTCTTCTGGCCTTCGCATCCTCTTCCCCACCTTCGGTCCTGGGGAGGCTACCTTTTTTCATTTTTAAGGCCTGGAGTCATTAACAGTTTCTGTGTGGGGCCTGTGCCCCCAGCCCCAGGGTATGCCCCAAATAAACCGGCAGAATTACAAAAGAAAACCAGGAAAACCGCTCTATGGTTATCCAAATGTTAAAAGAATAAAGTTCCTGGGCCGGACTAAGCCTTCTAAATTCTTTGAGGGGGGATTCTGAGGTGCTTCTCGAAGCCTTCCTTCTGGGGGTCGGTCCGAGGCCTGAGGGCCACCCGGGAGGGATCCCCCTGGCAGACTTGGTGTCTCTGGCAGCAGGTGTTTCCTGGGGAGAGGCTGGGTGTGTGTGTGTCTACACATGTGTTCGCCCTTTGTTCATGTGTCCACATGCAGAGGTGAGGGGATGCGGTGTGTGTGTGCTGTGGAGGGCGTTCCTGCTCCCTTCCCCAGCCCGAGGCCTTCCTCTTGGCCAGGCCCGGCCTTCCTGGTTCTCGGGTGTCTGCCTCCCCGTCGCCCCCAGCCTCTCCATCTGCCTCTCTGGCTGGCTTGTCCCCGGGGCCAGGGGTGTGCCCATCTGTCTGGTTCCTGTGGGGCCAGGAGGGCCTGGGGGCCTCTCGGCGGGGGTTGGCTCCCCCTCCTGTCCCCTTCCCCAGGTTCCTGCTATTCCTGGCCGGGCTCCGCGCTCCCCTCCCAGCTGCAGCTGCTCCACACAGACAGCGAGGGGCCTGGCGGGCTCCCCTCTGGCAGGGACCCAGGTGAAACACTCCGAGGAGCTAGCAGAGCCCCTGCCTGCGGCCGCCCTGGCCAGCCTCCCTCCCCTCCTCTTCCTCCGCCCCCTCCCCTCCCGGGCAGAGAGGAAAATACCAGACATAGTTGTGCAAAGGTGGCTGGGGGGGCCGGGGAGAGGAGGCCCGCACTGGCTAGGCCTGCCTTCTTGCCAAGAAATCCTAGCTGGGCCGAAGGGGCCTGGCCTCCGGGGGGCCGCAGCAGCTTCCCTGAGGACTCGGCCTGGTGAATCCTACCGCTCCACCTGACGGGGAAACGGGGGGGGGGGGCTGCAAAGTGGGACCATTGGGGCGCCCCCTCCCCACCTTGGCCTAAAGAACTGGGCCTCCTGTCTGGGCACCCGTGGGGGGCACCAGCAGCAATTCCCCTCCTCCCCTCAGCGCCCGCCCCCAGAGGCAGGCTTTTTGCTGGAGCAGGAGGGGGTCCGGCTAGGTACTGGGAAGAGCTACGGGACGAATCTTGGGCAGGAAATGAGGCTCCCCTCTGCCCCGGGATGGTCCCAGGGGCTGCCTGGGGTGGCAGAGAGGAGGGAAGTAGGCCCCCTCAAGCTCCCACCGAGCTCCCCCTCTGGGAAGGAAGGGATGCAGGAAAGAGGGAGGAGGGAGATGGAGGAGGGGGAGGAGGAGGCCCCGAGCCCTCCAGGGAACTGTGGAATGCCTAGGAGATTCTCCACCCCAAACTAATTGTGAGGAACTTACATTTCTGGACTGCAGCCAGCACTTTTCAGTAGCATCATTAAATCTAGAAGACAGCCAGAGGCATCCTAGCACAGTGGAAAGGGCCCTGGCCTGGTTGTCCGAGCCCTGGATTCTAGTGCCAGCTGCTGCGAATTGGCTGTGACAGCCCAGGCAAGGCGCCTTCCTTCTGGGGGACCCGTTTCCCATCAGTAAGATAAGGAAGTCGGATCAGAGGGGCTCCGAGGTTCCTTCCAGTTCTGCCTCTGTGGCCCTGTCTCTCCTAGAAGAGGGGGCGGCGCTACGACCCCCTCCCACCTTTGAGATTCTGGGCGCCCTGGCCCAGGGGTGAGATTTGGGGGGAGGAGAACATTTAAAATGGAGATTCCTGGCCCGAGGGGAGGAACTTCAAAAAATCTGTTGGGTGAATAATAGAATATCCTTTGCATGATAACACATGTATAACCCAGGAAAAAAAAAGATTTAATGAAATATTTTTAAAAAGAACTTAAGGGTGTCATTCTTCATTTCTGATTTGTCCATGACATTACTTTAAGAATATAAATTAAAAAGCTAAATACATATATATATATATTTGCTATCATTAGTTTCCTTTGTAATCCCATGCCTTTTATATTTTATATTACACCTTAAAAACATGATTCTGAGGAAGGGCCCCCAAGCTTCAGCAGGCTGCCAAAGGGGAGGGAGGGGGGACCACGAAACAAAACAAAAAAAGATTAAAAATCCTGATTTAAAGGGAATGGTGTCCTTCCTGACTGGGCTCTCTTTTCCAAGGACTTTCCCCAAGGGTGTTTCCGTCATATGTGACGCTTTGTGACCCTCTTTGGGGATGTCTTGGCAAAGCCACCATTTCTTTCTGTGGCTCATTTGAGGGGTGAGGAAACTGAGGCAGAGACAGGGTGAAGGCCCTTCCCCGGGCTCATACCGCTACATAAGTGAGATCAGATTTTACTTCCGGGCTTCGGGACCCCGGACGGCCACCCAGCTGCGGGGAGCTCTGAATGTTAGATTGAAAAAAGCCACCTGCCCCCGGTGTGTATCACGTGTGTCCGCAGCATACAATTGATTTGAACACACTGGGGGAAATGTCACGTGGGAGCCCTCCTCCGCCCCCCCCCCCATTTCTGCCCTGGCTCTTGGGAAAGATTCCCTCGCCGGAACAGGGGCCTGGGCACTGGGGAAGCGGCCGGAGCGGATGGATATTACTCCTTCTGGGCTTGGCGGAGGGCAATGAGGCCACAGTCTGAGATGCCACCCCCCCTTGTGGGCGATGGGCTCGACCAAGCCCTCTCCCACTGGGAGTGAAGGGGGTTTGGGCTCGTTGGGGAAAGGAGGAGCAGAACCCGGCCCCACCCCCACCCCACTAGGGAGCGCTCTGGCTGGGCCCCCTGCTGTGAGAGCATGCCTCCCTCATTAGGCTATAGAGATGCTGGGGACTTAGGCAGCTTAGTGCCAGATCCGAGCAGAAAGGGACCAGCCCTCTTATTCAGCAGGTGAGAAAACGAAGGCCTGAAGACTGAATGATCCCCCGAGGCAGAGCTTAGCACACTGTGGCCACTTAATAAATGCTTTTTTTTTTTTTAAACCCTCACTTTCCATCTTAGAATTAATACTATGTATTGGTTCCAAGGCAAAAGAACTGGGGCTAGGCAGTGGGGGTCAAGTGACTTGCCCAGGGTCACCCAGCTGGGAAAGTGTCTGAGGTCACATTTGAACCCAGGACCTCCCATCTCTAGGCCTGACTCTCCATCCCCTGAGCCACCCAGCTGCCCCCCAAGATACTTTAGATGACAGAATGTTAGTTGGATGAAATCTTAAAATAGAGTCAGAGCAGGAAGATTCCTGAGAATATGGACCAGACAATGTCAGAGATACAAGGAGCCTTAGAGGATAAAATAAATGTTTAAATGAGGAAGGAATCTTAGAGAATCCCAGCCTCTCCCACTTTTTTTCATTTTTATTTTTCAATGACTACACAGTTGTTTTTTATCCCACTACCATCCCTAATTGATTTTCAATTGAAAATTTTTATTTAATTAATTAATTTAGAGACTTTTATTTAATTAATTAATTTAGAAAATTTTTCCATGGTTCCATGATTCATGTTCTTTCCCTCCCCTCCTTCCCTATAGCGGACAGGAAATTCCACTGGGTTTTACATGTATCATTGATCCAGTCCTATTTCCCTATTATTGTCTTATCCCTGATTATAAAAGAAAAAAATTAAGACAAATTCACCGTTAAACAAAACAAATCTCCATGTGGACCACGTCCAAATGTCCAAATAATGGCCTCATTCTGAATCTCGACTCCCAGGAGGGGGAAACAGTCATGATTGCTCTGGGTGTGATATTGATCAGGGCGGAGACTTTGAAAGAGGGTCCTCTTTCGTGTGATGCTCCTGATTCCATTCACCTTCTTCCTAGGAGTTCTTCGCCGTGTCCGCAGCTCGCTGGGGCCCCAGCAGTGATCTCCCATCACTGTCCGGTTCGTTCCCAGGTCTTTGCCCCCGTAAAAAGGGCTCTCCTGAATACCCGGGAATACGGGCCCTTTTCCTCTTCCTCTGATCTTGGGAGAGGAATAGCGACAGTCATCAGGAGGGCAAAGGCCGCGCCTGGCTTAGCGACTTGGTGGCAATGGCTCCAGATTGCTTTCCAGAATGGCTAGATCAATTCACCGGCTCACCACAGCGCATGGAGGCCCCTTTTATTCTACAGATGGAGGGATGGCTGGGAGGTCACCACGTGCAGGAAGCTGCAGCCTGAGGCCAGCCCACCTTCCTCTTCCATTCCAGTGGCTTCCTGGGTGGGCAGGGGTCCCGACGTCTTCCATTGCGCAGGCACCTTCCTCTATGGATAAAGGAATTTGGGCTAAAGTAGGAATATTCCTTACTCCTAACAAAACATAGTTCTTCGAGGATCCGTGATGTGTGTGTGTATGTGTGTACACACACGTGTGCTTTTTTCCACCTTTCTGAGATTTCCTGTAGATGGTCTTTAAGAGGAGGCCAATTTGGCCTCAAATATTTCCTAGCTGTGTGACCCTGGGCAAGTCACGTCACCCTTGTTGTCTAGCCCATACCAGTCTTCTGTCTTATGGGTTCCAACACAGAAGGTTTAAAAAAGTCACCATAAAAAAGAATAGGTCCCAAAATGTGTCTCCCTGAAGGTAGCCTCTGGGAACTTGGCTAGTCCCGTCCTTGGATGACAGGCATCCCTGCTTGCTCTCTTCTGGCAGAGTCTTTGGGGGTCATCACCCCACGATGAGCCATCTGAGGCCTCACGATAGTGATCCTTATGACCAGGTCAGAAATGGGAACCTCCAAAACCAAGACGGTCCTGGCCAGGGTCACAGACAGCAAACTACACAGAGGGCCGATCGGGTGTCAAATGATAGATTTTGAGCTAAAGGGGTTGTTTGGAGTCAGTAATACAGGTTGTAAGGAACAGAGAAGGCGATTCGAACCCAGATCCTCAGATTCTACTCCCAGTGTGTTCAGTCACAAAGCTGTCACTAGAACCCAGCTCTCCTAACGTGAACGATGGCTTCTAATTCAGGGATCTTTCTTTTCCTTGTTTTTTTTTTTCCTGTTCTGTCTCTGGCTCTGGCTTTCTCCCTTCCTCTCTCCCCCCTTCTTTTCTCTCTCCCCCATTCTCCCTCCCTCTCTGTCTCTCTCTCATGAGCATGGGGACTAGAACTCTCATTTCACTGGGAAAGGGAAATCTCAGTGAGGAAACTCCCTTCACCGATATAGATCAATACTTTCTCAGTAACCGTCTTGGTTGGGAGTGTGGGTTGAGGGGGAGCTAAGCACTGATTTGCCCAAGTCCCTTGTGTGGCAGAAGGTGAGATTTGAGCCTCAGTCTTCCTGAAAGTAAGGCCAGCTCAGAGCTTTTCTTTCTTCTTTTAAAAAAATTTTTATTTTTCAAGGATTTTTTTAGCCATGCTGTGCACGGGTTTCAGGCAGAGGAGCCGGAAGGACTAGGCGGTGGGGGTGATGAGGGTGACAGTGACTGGCCCAGGCTCCCTCAGCTCACTCGCTGTAGCCTTTGAGGGAAGGGGAAAGCACTTCACTTTCTCTTGGGCTCCCCTGGGCCGCCCTGCCACCGAGGCAATGGCTGCTTCCCAGGCTAGGGCTCTTGCCCTAGGTAGGTGACCGGCCGTGTGTCCAGGCGGCCGGACAGACATTTCTGCGGGTTCTCTGCCCCCCAGTCCTGGAAGCAGACCTCAAGCAGGTCCTTCCTGTTTGTGTTGGGAGGAACGAAACAGAGATTGGCCAATCCCAAGGGAGGCACCTGAATGGCCCAGGCAGAGATTTTAACTTTCTGTCTCAGAGGCCCCTTGATTCACCAGCCCGAGGCTCGGCGCGCAGGCACAGGGAGCCAAGGCCACCCCGCTTCCTAGCCAGTATCCCTGCCTAGGGAGAGCTCGGGGTCACCTGGCCAGGAAGTGCCGGAGGTGGATTTGAACCCAGGTCCTCGGCAGAGATCCCAAGGGCCGGTGGCCAGCCCCACTGCTCTGGGCACATCCCACCAGAGAACAGGCTTTCTGGGAGGGGGCGGCAGCGGGGCAGACAAGGAAACTGAGGTTCAGAGAAGAGGGGGGCCCACCCAGGGCCACCCAGCGAGGTAGGAGGAGCTCGGGCCGACCCGCCAAGACTTCTCCTCCCGAGGGTGCTGGGGCTAGAAGAGAGCCCAGTTCTTTCCTTCCCTCCTCTTCCTGCCCTGCGGGCTCTGTCTTGGGCTGCTCCAGCCTCTCGGGGTGGAGTCCTTGGCTCGGCTGGCCTCCGAGCCTGGAGCAGGGATTGGAGTCGGTTCCCAGGAATGCTGGGCTGTGGGGCCTTCTGGTTTGGCAGGGGCTCCGCTCCCCTCCTGTCCCTTCTGGCCCTCCCCACATGGCCTCCCCATTACCTCCCAGGCGTGGCCCCGGAGCTGGAAAGGGGGAGGCCTCGCCCTGCCTCCCCCCACTAGGGCTGGGTGCTCTGCCTCGTTGTTGGGCAGGACGGGCACAGAGGCCTTGAAGGCCGCACAGCTAGGCAGCGGGGTCACCTTGGCTCCCCAACTCTGAGGCCTGGGCTTTCTTGTTTGAAAGAGGAGAGACCGTCTCCAGCCTTCCCTTCCTGCCCCACTCTCCACTTCCTCCTCCTCCGGCCCCCATTTTCCCTCCCTTTCTCCAAATGAAGCCTTGGCACAGGGTGGGTGGAGAGCCAGGCCTAGAGGCTGGCCTCAGACCCTTCCTAAGCAGGGTGACCCTGGACGAGTCACTTAGCCCCCCTTGCCTAGCCCTTACCCTCTTCTGCCTTAGAACCATACACAGTACGGAAACTTTTAAAAAGATCTTTACACAAATATAGAAGTGCTGGGCCCAGTCCTGAGGCTCCGCCACAGCCTCAGTTTTCCCATCTCTCACGTGGGGATAATAAGAGCACCTGTCTGGAAGGCTGGTTGTGAGGATTCCGTGGGATAACGTAGGCACAACCCTTGCAAACCTTGAAGTGTTTTCTAAAAATTAAATGTATTTATTATGTTATTAATTATTATCGGAGTCCAGCCACTGGAGGCCGTAGTGTCAGCGCTGGGAGGACGTCAGGACGCTGAATGCTGGCTCCCCAATAGCTGACATCGAAGAAGGGGGGTGGGGTGGCAGGTGTGGGGGCGGGGCCCTGCTCCTGGGGGGTCATGCTCTGCGTGCTCCTGGTAAGCCCGGCCTCATGCAAATGACATGCAAATGAACACCAGATTGACGGCTGCTCTGTTGCAGTGAGTGGGTCCTGGCTGTGGTTATTAACAGGCCCCAGGCCCGGGGCTCTAGGCAGCCTGGGAGTCCAAACAGCCACCTCCGCTACCTGGTCCATCGGAGCAGCGGGTGCAGCAGCCGGGGAAATGCCTGCCCCAGACGGACAATGCGTCCCATTGTCCTGGGGGTCCCGGGAGTGAGAGGCGGGGGGGAAGATTCCGTCGCCATCTCTGGCTGATGGGGGGCGCCTACCTTGTGATCCCCTGCGTGCTCTCGGTGCCCCCCTCTTCCCCATTCATCCCTCAGACCCTGCAGGTTCACGGACGGAGCCGGGGTGAGGGGGTGGCGAACAATGGGAGGTCCCGGGCTCGCGCTGCCGCTCCCCCTCCCCCGCCCTGCCGTGCACCTAGAGCTGGGCCCCTCTCTTCCAGCCCGGCGCTGGCTGCCCTCTGCCATTCTCTCCCTGCCCCCGGGGGTGTGTGTCTCTGGCGGCTGCTCCTTCAGCCCTCTTTGGTAAAGCCCCCACTTCCTCCCTCTCCCCATCTCTAATTAGTTCCTTTTGCAGCTGGTGAGGCAGGCTCGGGAGGGGGAGGGGGAGGGGGCTGGGTGTGGTAGATCCCGACCACCTCCAGTGCCTGAGAGCCTGCCGCCCCTGGCCGGGGCCCCCGCTGGAGAGGGGGGGATGAAAGCCCCCTCTGTCTAGGAACGGCTCGTCTGCTCCTCCCCAACAGGGCTGGGAGAGCCGGCTCTGGTGGGGCGGCCTCTTTTCCCTGCGGCGCCCCTCTTGGGGGTCCCCCAAACTGAGGGGCAGGGCTGGGAGCACCCGCTCAGGTTAGCTGACCTCCCTTTGGCCGTAGCTTAGGGGCGGAAGCTGGGGTTAAGGCCGAGATCTCCCCCTGCCCCATTTATGGATGGGGCGGTCGGAGAAGGAAAGGGACCTCCACCCAGGTGTTCCGAGTTCCACGTCTCCCGCTGTTTGTACTCTTGTGACCCCGGGCAGCTCCTTTTGCTTCCCGGGGCCGTTTCCACATCTGCCTGTAGGGGAGAACAATCCCGGCTCTATCTGTCTCTGGAGGATGTGAATGTGAAAACTTTGGAACGAATAAATCCTAGGGAGGTCTTATTGGCCCGGGGCCCTGCCTCCTCGGCACACACTCCTCCCAGCCCGGAGGGGAGAACCCGGGCCCAGAACCGGCCGCCGCTGGTCGGGGTGGGGTGGCGGGAGCTGCCGCCAAGGTCGTGGCTGGAGGGGTCACTTCCTGTCTACCTGGGGGAGCTAGCAGGGAACGGAGCGGGAGGGAAGCGCCGCTGCCAGCTAGGACCCAGGGAGGCTGCTTCCGGCTCCTGGGACTGAAGGAGGGAGGAGGGCCCCAAGGGCTGGGTAGGGCTGGCCTCCTGCTCCCGGCTTAATGAACCCCTCTGGCCTCTGCTTCTCTGGCCTGCTGGAGTTACAGGAAGTGGGGGGGGGGCGCCGGCGACTGAGTCTTTGTGAAGCAGGGAGTGGAGTGGAGTGGGGGACATCAGGGGATAGTGGGGCGGCCGTACTCCAGAGGGCTGCTGGGATGGATTTTCATTTTAAATAAGAGTCCGAGATGCTGAAGGATGTTCCCCTGTGAATTCCTGGAGTGGGGGGGGGGGGGGGCCCGGAGCGAGTTACCAGGGAAATAAATGTTTTGTTCTCAGGGCCTTCGGGAGATGTCACTGTGGGAGGGGTTTGCTTCCTGGGGACTGGTTCCTTTCCAGAGATTTCTGGAAGGGATGACTAGGTGCTGCCCTGTGGGGGGGGGGGCAGTGCTAGCGATAGTAATCTGGAGGGAAGTACTAGAGGTGTTGATCGTTGGAGGACCTGTTATTGGTAGGGAATTTGAATTTAAATCTATACCCTTCTCCCCCCCCCCCCCCCCCAATTTTTTTTTTTGCAAAGCTTCCTCACAGGACTAGAAATGCCCTGGGCCTCATTGGGCCTCATGGTGGGGGCCCTCTGATCCGGGACCCACTGGGGTGGTTAGAGTGAGGCTATGGCTGGAGGCCAGCCCAGGGAGCAGCAGGGGGTGGGAGGTGGGGGCACCAACCTTCCCAGGCCTTCCTGGCTCCTGAATTCTTAATAAGCATAAATATTTACTTCCTTCCTCCTCCTTCCAGGCTCCCTGCCTGCCCAGCCTGGGCCCCCAGCACTCAGGGGGAGCTGCTGGGAGGTCCAGAGCCCAGGGCTAAAAATAAACAGGTGGAGGGACAGCTGGCCAGAGAGGGGAAGGGGCAGGACCCCACCCTGTCTCTCCCATGGCCCATGCTTGACCTGGGAGCTCTACCCAGGGTCCGAAAAAGATCTGGGCCCCATCTGGTATGTGTGAGGATCTCTGGCCCAGAAAATCCCTCCCCTGCCTGCCTCAGTATCCCCAGCAGTGCTGTTTCAGAATGGCAAGGCCAGCCTATCTCACCCATAAGTGGAGTTGACTTGGGGTGGGGCAGAGAAGAGAGGTTTACTTGAGGACTCCTGGTTGGGCTCCTCCAAAAGAAAGAGGGTTTAGTGTGAAAGTCGTGGGAAGTGCTAGTTGTGTTACCCATCAGTCATTGTTGTGACCCTGTTGGGAGTTTTCTGGGCAAAGATACTGGAATGTTTGCCATTTCCTTTTCCAGCTTAATGTATAGACGAGGAAACTTAAGGCAAACAGAGTTAAGTGACTTGCTCAGGGTGACACAGCTAATGAGTGTGAGAGGCCAGCTTTGAACATTCAGATGAGCCTTCCCAACTCTATGCACTAGCACTAACCCCTCACTGCGCGACCCTGAGGCAGGCACTTTGGAAACTTTGAATTTCCAAGTAAGACTGAGCAGGTTGTTCGGCTTTTAGCCCCAACCCTTAACTATTACAGCTGTGCCTTTTTTCTTGCCCCAAGTCCAAATGGTTCATTTACGGCTTCATCCCTTTTGCCCAGTTACCAAGAGAAGCCGTGGAAATACCAAATACTTTAAAATTCTCAAAGGCTCGCTCTGGAGGGACCCCAAAATGTGCTGTGCACCCCCAGAGTCATGTTGGGGATCCAGGCGCTACCTGGACCTGTTGACAGTGGCCATGGGGAAGGGGAGGGGATCTGAGCCCCGAGGGGCCAGAGCAGCTCCAGTGTGGGGAGCTGCCCCAAGAGCAGTCATCCACACACCCATCCTTCCTCCCGGAGCCAGGTCCTTTCTGGAGCTTGGAGTATGGCCAAGCTTGTGAAGCAGGGAGCGCCACAGTCAACAGCTGCCCCCTGGTGGTAGAACTCGGGCCATTGCCTCTCTGCCCCTTCCCTCCCTTCCTTGCCCTGTGCCCTGTTTCCCTTGGCTCCCTTTGGCCCCCATTTGAGAAAGTGAGTGTGGCCTTGGGCAAGTCACATTCTCTGGAGGAGTGACAGCCCCTGCCCTGCCTCGCTAGGGAGAGTATGTGAAATGTGCTAGGAGCTGGGGATGGGCTGACCTCAGGCAGGCGTCCCCAAGGATGGCCGTGGCAGTGCTCCAGCCCAGGTATGGCCAGATGTAGGCTCCGCCCCTGCAGCAGGTGGCCAAGGCTTGGCAGGTGGGAATTGATGGTGCACTGCCTGTTCTTAGCCTCCTGGCCCCAGACATGAATGCATACCGCTGTTACCAGGTTTCCTACATGGGTTCTCTGAACCAAAGGAAACCTTAGAGACCATTTAGTCCAGCCCCCCCCCCCCACCCCACCCCCGCCCAGATGGGAAAACGGAGACAGAGGCGAAGTCATTTGCTCAGAGCCGCATCATTTAAGACTTAGAGCTGGGGCCAGAATCCAGGACTTTTTCCAAGACAATTGAATGGACAAATGAATGGGTGTTTACATCATACCAGGGATTGGAACTGCATAAAGTCTGCTTCCAAAAATGTTCTGATGCTCTGCCTGGGTTGTAACTCAATAGATTAGATTCTGGGTCAGACTTGTTTTTTTTTTTCCTAAAGAGCTTTGGGTTGGGCTCATGGCTTAATAAGAAATATTTGGATTTGGCCAGTGCCTGTGTTTAGTTCCTGGTCCAGTTCCAGGCCCTGAAGTCCATACAGTTGGACAGCTGATGGTAAGAGCTGACCTTGTAGGACCCAACCCTCTTCAGTGGGATAAACACTGACTCCCCCCCCCCCCCCCTTTGGTAGGGATGGGCTTGCACTGAGAGTCCCCATTTTCTCAGCTGGCACGTTTATGACTTGGCCTGGCTCTCGTACCTGGAGGACCCTCCCCGCCCCTTTTGCCAACATTCTCCCAATTCTGTAAGGCCCCTCTGAAATGCTGTCTTTCTCATGGAGCCCTCCTTGATGTTCCCTCTGATTGAATCAACCTGTTCTTCAGCTAATCTCTTAGCATTGGATGCTGTGTGACCCATCTCAGAGCCTTACTATTTTTGCATCTTCCCCAGGGTGTCATTCTTTGTAATACCGGTTTAGTAAATCCTTAAAGAACAGAGTGATGGTAACTGGCATGCAGACAGACCAGAGACCCATACCAGCTAGGGGCTTCCTTAACCCAGTGGCTAGGAAAATGGGGCTGCACCAATGAGGCTGGACCATTGCCAGTGGCAGTCCCTGACTTGTTGCCCGTTTCCTCCCACAGGTTCCTGCCCCACTCCCACCCCTTCCCTCTCTGCTGCAGCCACACCAGCTCCTGGTTGGCACCATGCATTCTTTGGACGAGCCGCTGGACCTGAAGCTGAGCATCACCAAGCTTCGAGCAGCGCGAGAAAAACAAGAGTGGGCTTTGGGTGCTGTCCGCCATCGGGCCCTGCACCGGGAACTAGGCTTGGTAGATGATGGCCCTGCACCTGCGTCCCCTGGATCCCCTCCTTCAGGTACTGCACACAGTGAATGCAGTTTTTAAACCCTTAGCTTCCGTCATAGAATCAGTGCTGTGCATATTGGTTCTAAGGCAGAAGAGCAGTAAGGGCTAGGCAATGGGGGTTAAATGACTTGCCCAGGGTCACCCGGCTAGGAATACTTTGGGGCATTTCTAACTGTTAGAAAGGCAAACAGGAAGGTCCTATCCTTGGTGGGTGCACATTCGGTACAATTTCTTCCCTCCTCTCCACACACCCATTCCTTGAAACTGAGCACTGTAATTACTAAATGCCATCTGGGCATCATTTCTCTGGTCACTGTGGGGTGGAAGGATAGGGCTGAGTTTCTCCAGGTATTTGTGGGGGGCTCAGAGAGAAGGGCACTGACTCTTCACTCTTTCCCCCTTTCTCTAGTCTTGGGCCCCCCTGATTTCCTCCCCTCCCACTCAGGATTCTTGCTGAACCCCAAGTATCCTGAGAAGGGGGATGGCCGTTTTTCAGCAGCACCACTAGTGGACCTAAGCCTGTCTCCCCCATCAGGACTGGACTCCCCCAGCGGCAGCACTTCCCTGTCTCCTGAGCGCCAGGGCAATGGAGATCTGCCACCAACTCCTGCTGCCCATGTGAGTCTGGGATATGGGCATCAGGGTGGACCTTCTATGAAAAGATTCAGGTAGTGGAGGGGGAGGTAGAAATGGGGATGGGCTGGTCCATATGGTCCATAGTCCACAGTCCATAGGGGTCAGCCGATCCCGGGAGAGGTGAAGGCAAAGACATCATGAGGGGAAGTTGGGAAGAAGCCACGGGGAGGAAGGTGTCCCAGGGTCATTCGCCAATCTTGCCCTCTTCCCCAGGATTTCCAGTCTCTTCGTTACATTGATGGCGTTCCCAGTTCCTTCCAGTTCTTCTTGCCGCTGAGCTCAGGGGGTGCGCTGCATCTGCCCTCCTCTTCCTTTCTTACCCCACCGAAGGAGAAGTGCCTCTCTCCAGATGTGCCCCTACAAAAGCAACTTGTCTGTCGCTGGGCCAAGGTGAGGAAGGGCAGGCATAGGTGGAGTACAAGGAGCCCCCTGAAGTCCACATGGGTCTGACAGTTTCTCCCCATCTCTCCCTTCAGTGTAACCAGCTCTTTGACCTGCTGCAAGACCTAGTGGACCACGTCAATGATTTCCACGTCAAACCTGAGAAGGAGGCTGGCTACTGTTGCCACTGGGAGGGCTGTGCCCGCCATGGCCGGGGCTTCAATGCTAGGTACGGGCCCAGTGGGCAGAGGAAAGAAGCAAGGGGCTTCCGTGACCCACGTGATCCCCAGGGTTCTCAAGAGACCTGGTTTGGCCCATGGGGCCTCTTCATTAAGGGAGCAGGGTATCTGTAGGAGTGGGGAACGGATTATGGGGAGGGCCTGGCCAGGGCAGCTACACGGGCTTGTCCTCCTTAGAGATGGAGGGTTGGCTCGCTTGGGACCTGCCTCTCCAGGCTAACTCTCGAGCCTTGGCTCACCAGCTGCTCTTCCTTTCCTGTCTGGAAGGTACAAGATGCTGATTCACATCCGGACTCACACCAATGAGAAGCCACATCGCTGTCCCACCTGCAACAAGAGCTTTTCTCGCCTAGAGAACCTTAAGATTCACAACCGATCTCATACAGGTAGGCTGGGAAGGGACTTGAGATGGAGAGTCCAAGTTCGAATGAGAGAAAGGGGAAAAGTGGGGCTGGAGGAAGGAGCCATCGGCGCCGGGAGGAGGACCAGGAAGTCCATGTCAGCATAGCACAATGTGGTGTGCGATGCCCAGTGCTGAGCACTGAAGATAAATGGACGCTACCCTCACTACCCTTAGCAGTGAAAGTCAGGAGCAAGACAAGACGGGGAGGCGAGCATTAGGCGATAGGTACAAGGTCTCCGAGGTGTTCACAGGAAAGAGAGACCAACCCAAGCTACGGGGGGGAGGGGGCGCAGAGAGAAAGGGGAGAGAGGCAGAGACAGGCAGTGCAACTGAGGATATACAGAAAATAAATGTGTCTGTGTATCTGAGCACGACCATGGTGGGAAGGTCAGGACTGGTCTGAGGAAATCGCAGCCAGTGTGGATGGACAGGACCATTGACAGGAGAAGGGTCAGATAAAATGAGAAAAGCAGGATCATAGGATTTAGACATGGTTCGATCATCCAGGCCCATTCCCTCATTCCATAGATAAGGAAGCAGCTCTGGAGAGGAAACGACCTTCTCAGTGATCAGCCAGTCCGGCACCGTGTTAGGCTCTGGGGATAGTCAGAAATGCAACTGTGGCTCATCCCCAGGGAGATGCCATGCACGTACACAAGAGACAGGAGGGCACGATGGGGGTGGCACCCTAGCAGTTGTGGGCTTCCTGGGAAGGTGCTGCTGAGCCACTGTCTTAAAGACAACAAGGGAGGATTCTAAGGGGTGGGGGTCGGGATGGGGAGTGCTTTAGGCACTGGGGACAGCCAGTTATGGAAGGCCCGGTATGGGCAGTGGAGTGTCATGGATGTCACTGGGGGAGTAAATGTAATAAATGCACCATAAGCTAGTAGAGGGCAGAGCAGGATTCAGACTCGTTCCTACTCCAAATCTGGGGTCCTTTCTACACTACCTTACTGTCCAGCTATAGAGACCTTTGCTGCCTGGGCTGAGAAGTTAGGCAATGGAGACCATTTCTTTTTTAGGGGAAGGGGGGTCATGATCAAAGCTGTTTATTTGCCGAGGAGTCGGTGGATTCCCCACTTGTAATCTCTCACTACTATCCCTTCTTTCTCCAGGGGAAAAACCGTATATCTGCCCTTATGAGGGTTGCAACAAGCGTTACTCCAATTCAAGTGACCGCTTCAAGCACACACGCACCCACTACGTGGACAAGCCCTACTACTGCAAGATGCCCGGCTGCCACAAGCGCTACACAGACCCCAGCTCCCTTCGCAAACACATTAAGGCCCATGGCCACTTCGTCTCCCACGAGCAGCAAGAGCTGCTCAAGCTTCGTCCACCTCCTAAGCCCCAGCTGCCCACCCCAGACAGCCCCTATGTCAGTGGGGCACAGATCATCATCCCCAACCCTGCTGCGCTTTTTGGGGGCCCAGGCCTACCTGGTCTGCCTGCCTCCTTGCCCCTTCCCTTGGCGCCTGCCCCTCTTGATCTCAGTACCCTGGCCTGCGGTGGAGGCAGTGGAGTAGGACCTGGTCTTCCAGGCCCTGTACTCCCCCTCAACTTGGCTAAAAACCCACTCCTGCCCTCACCCTTTGGGGCTGGTGGGCTGAGCCTGCCCGTTGTTTCTCTCCTTGCTGGCTCTGCAGGGGGCAAGGCTGAGGGTGAAAAGGGGCGAGGCGTGGTAGGTGCCAAGGCTCTGGGCACCGAAGGTCGAAAGATTGCTGGGGAGAGGACTGAGGGTGGCCGTGCTCGGTCTGGTCCAGATGGACTTTCCCTGCTGCCAGGCACTGTGCTGGACCTATCCACTGGGGTGAACTCAGCAGCTAGTCCCGAGGCACTGCCTCCTGGCTGGGTGGTCATCCCACCAGGCTCTGTGCTACTCAAGCCAGCTGTGGTGAACTGACGTCTTGAGGCCATCCTCAGCCAGGGAGAGGGAAAAGGACTGGACAGACTCCCCTCCTCATCTAATCATGACGAACAGAAATTCTTCTGAGAAATAGCAATAATGTCCTCCCTCAGGGCTTGGCCATCCTCTGGTCCAGTCCCAGTGAGGTGGGCAGGAGGTAACCAGAACATATGGGGAAGAGGTAGGCCTTGGCCTGGGGCTGGCTTCATGCCTGTGTGTAGAGATAAAACCCATGTGGACAAAAACAGGTCACTCTAGGGTCTCTTAGCTCCAGGACCTCTGGAACGATGGCATGGGAGGAAAAAGGTGAATCCCGTCAGATAAGCAAATTAAATTTTGGCCCATAGAGTGAGCACCTTGGATCCCATTGACCTCCCTCCCAGTCTAGCTCCTCTGCCCTCAACAAAGGGCCTGGTCCCAACTCTCTTTAGAGAGGTAATACCAATATCCAGTCCCTTTTCCCATGCCGCACCAAATTTATTATGCTCTTGCCTCCTTGGTTTCCCTTTTGGAATGCTGCTCCAGGTCTTCCCTCCCACATTTATCTGGTGCCAACTGACCATTGTCACAAGGCTCCACCATCACTTTCTCCTACCAGCCAGATATGATAGCTTCATATCCTGAATGTGAAGGAGCTGGGTCAAAAGAATAGCATACCACACTCAGCAGTGGAAGCCTCATTCCTGACATTTTAACTCCATGGCTGCCAAGAACTACACAGGCCAGGAGAATCGCAATGGTCTCCAGCAAACATTTCCTTCCTCCTCTTCAAAGCTGGCCTTGGCCCAGTTTTGGGAAACTCTACAGACCCCTCTCCTTCTGACCCACTTCTTAGAGGGAGAGCAAGACAGACACAGACCTTGGCAGTGCCATGAAGAGAACAGGTCCTTTTCCTTGTTCCCCTTCCCCTCCCTGCTGACTGACAAAGTATCTCCCACCCTAGGGTGGGAGGGCTGCTCCGTCCTGCCCCTCTCCTAAAACAGTGTACCCAACTCAAATACCAAGACAGATCCTTTTTTTCCTGGCTGGACAGAAAACCCAACTGTAGGGTAAGAGAGTAGCTCTCAGGGCCAGGGTGTTCACATATAGATGGTAAATGTGGAGATAGCCATGCAAATTCCTGACTTTGCCTCTCTCAAACCCCTTTTCTTTTGAGGTTAAGAGCTCAACTATGGTTCCTCAGGGTTACCACAGTGACGTGCTCACAGAAAAAAGAGGAATGGAGAAATCTGACCTAAAATGAGATGGTTTTCAGACTAGCCATGGTGCTCAGTTGCCAAGATACATAGTTCCTTGCTGCCACCATTTTGTGCAATACCTCCGCTTGGGAAAAGGATGGGCTGAGAACATTAAGGTTGCCATGCTGCCTGTAGCATTCTATCCCTTTCCATTGGGCATTTATTTCCTACACGCCCCACTAAGCCCACAGGCTTAGTATAGGGATGCCAAGGAGAATTCAGTTCTACTCTAGTTCAGTGTACGATGGGGCCAGTGAAGATGACAAGGGCATTATTGTCTGAACAAGAGCCAGGAATTCTGGCCAATTCTCACATTGCAGAATTAGAATGGAAGATAGCAGAACCAGCAAGGAGATGAGGCTACAGTAGGCAGGCAGCCAGAGGTGGGGTAGTGTGTATGCTGCATTGCAGGACCACAAAGTAAGGAGATTCCACCTGAAGGGTCTGCCCATGCCTTCAGCCACTGATATTTTGGTGTGAAATGGGGCCAGTTTGTTAGAACAGATTTTAGTAGATAACTGGTTTGATTCACCTGGCTGAAACTTTGAATTTTAGGGATTGTGGTCTCAAATTTGCTTGCATGGGAAAAGGTTAACCATTTGTGATCATGGGGCATTTAGCTGGGAGACAGTAGAATATGAATTTTAGGCTGTACCTTAGGAAACCTACATTCTGGTCTCATTGTTTCCACTAACTGGGGTCAGCCCAAGCAATTTTCTCTCTTCCCTCTCCCCATCTGCTTAACCCCCTTGGCTTTGTAAAACTTGGAAGATCTATAGCCGGAGAAAAAGGTTCATTGCATGTGATGTCATTTTCTCCCCCAACAAAGACTGGGGAGCCTTTTGATTGGCCACCTTGGTTGCTACCCTCCTCTTTGATGATGGCTGGAATTGCCTGACCTTTTCCATAAGTACTGTAAGCTCAATCTAGACTCTACAGAGCCAGAGAAGGCCTGGCCTGTACTGCAGGCATAAATAAGCTAAAGAAACCCTTTAGATGAAGGGGCACCTCAGCAGGCTGGTGAGGTCCTGAGTGAGGGTCCACTCCTCTAGTTACCTTCCTTTGTTTCTCTGCCCTCCCCCGTATCCCAGCTATGAGACAATAGGACGGCTCTCTCAAGAGAGAATAGTATTGGCTTGCTCCTTCCCCAAGGGGGACACTTTTACCTCTTGCCTCTCATTGAGGTAGCCTGGTGTCACAGAAAGAGCACTGGACTGGGAGTCAGGAGATCCATATACAAGTCCCTGCTCTGCCACTGACTTACTAAGTTTTGTCACATAAACTCGCTGTGACTTTAGGCAAGTCACACTTTCGTCTGGGCCTCAGCTTCCCCGTCTATAAAACGAAGGGGTTGTACTAAATGTACTCAAATCCCTTCCAGTTCTGGCTCAGTGCTACCATTTCTCCCTGACTGCCCTTCTGTTCCAGAGGGGTCACTCTGCCCTGGCCCTCACCTCTGCTGGGCTTTCAAACCCCAGACTGTGATTAGGTTACAGCAGCTGGGGCTTTCCTCTGAATAAACAGGGGACACAAGTATAGGAGGGGGGAGCTGGTATCCCCCCTTCTGTCCTCTGCTAGGAACCAGACACTCCACCCCTACCCCGCCCACCTAAGGGCCTCAGGCCTTAAAGAACTGGCTGGCTCAGTGTTCGGGCCCAGTTACCCCTAGAGTGGGGGGTTTGCCCTTCCTGACTAGCAGGAGTGACCATCAGGGATGGGGGCGGGGTGGTTTGAGATTCAAGCCCATGGAGAATAGCAACATGGCACTCAAAGAGTTAACATTAGCTCAGCATGTGATTTGGTGATAGACTAGGCTTTAAAGGGCCGGTGTACTTTTTTTGTTGTCATTGTTGGTTTGTTGTTGCACATTCCAAGATATCAGTATTTTAACAGTTTCTAAGTGCCTTTCTATTGTAGCTTACGTTTTTTCCTCCTCTTGGCTCCATTGCTGTTAGCATAGAGTTTTAAAAAAAAAGAGAGATAAGCTAATGACTATAACAATATATTCCTCCATGTGAGAGGAAGTTTATAAAGAAACAATAAAAGTGAGTTGCAAAGATGGCCTGCAAGTAACTGGAGTGTGCTGGGAAATGGGGTTCAAGACCAGACCAAATAAAACACATCCTTCCCTGCATAGGCCCACAATCAGCAGCCTCAGAGACATTGGCAACCACCTCCAAATTTCACCAGGATCCACCTCATCTGAAAGATTCAGCCTAGATGGGTCCCTGAACTGCCCTCCTCACCTCACATAATCACACAGCGCTTTGGAAATCACGAGTTTATCATTTCTAGGGGGTATACTGAGGGGAGGCGGCCAACACTAGGGAACAGGTCCAAGGATGGGTCACTTCTACAATGCCTGAGTTTATATCCTCCCCACTCCCCCCAAGATACTGTGGCCTAGAAAAAGGTACTGGGGTCCACTCTTTTTTCCCATAAGAGTCCAAGGAAGCTCAAGGGAAGGGGGAAAACTTGAGATGTGACAGCCCTCCCACCCCCAACCCCTGTTCTGGCTCACAGGTAACCCAGTTAATCATTTACCTGAGACTGCAGGAGCTCAAACTAGGGTAGGAGTAAGGCTCTGAGGTTAGCTACTGGACTAGAACTGGAGGTGAAAAGAGACCCCTTGAGGCAAGGGTGGGGGGGAAGAAAGGAGGGAGAGAGTGCCCTTTAGCTGCCATTATAACTGGATTAAAATTATCTCTTTCCCCCCTGTTTCTTATCTTCAATGACTTGACTTGCTTTATCTCCCTAACTCTGACTCCTCATCTCAAAAGGAGACAAAGAGTAACTGCCCTAATTACTTTTTTAGTGCTCTTGTGACAGTTGTAAAGGAAAAAACACCACAAACAGTATTAGACATCCTGGACTCTATGGCTTTGTGTCCTGTCCTGTTCCCCCCCAATTCAATTATTCAGTGAGTAATCTTCATAGAGCCATTAAATCCTTTGTGTATCACAGACCCCTTTGAAAGCCTGGTGAAGTTTAGAGTGACTCCTCAGAATGATATTTTGAAATACCAAAACAAAATGCATAGGATTACTAAGGAAACTAATTATATTGAAATACAGTTACAAAAATACAAAAAAAGTTCATGGATCTGAGGTTAAGAACTCCTAATTGATACCTAAGGCCCAGGAATATTCTTAAAACAATTTTTGGGGCAATAGCTGAATCAAGATCTGCAGGGAAACAGTCGAATGAGTAAAACCCAGGCAAAAGCAGAGGTATAGCATAAAAATTGCATAAGGCCAGTATCTAGCAGGCCAGCTATCAGAGCTGGAGAAACCAAATACTAACCACTCCTGCCTGCTCTAACTCAGAGGCTTCTGGTTTGACAAAGTATAGCAATGATAGACCAGTCTGAAGATGAAGCTGCCTGGCTGTTTTCTGTCATCAACTACTGGTCCCTGTGGAGGTTGTCAATTCAACATTATGTGGGGGCAAATGCTCCCAATTTCTTTTCCAAAACTAAATACACCCTACCCCAACTGAGACTAGCAAAAAAGAATGACCTGCCCTTTAGAGTCTTGGCATACATACCAAAAAAAAAATGCAGAAAAGATATTTATTACTGAGCTATAAATTATTCACACATAGGGAAGTATAGGTGGTTACGTTTTGGGTTTCTGCCTTTTCTCGTTCTCATCCTGGGCCTGGATTTTGAGCTCTTCATCTAGTCGTTCCTTAGCTCGAACAACCTGGGAGAGAATGGGGAACCAGTATTTCAGACGCTTTCTTTTACTGTTTGCCCCTGCCTAAGGCTGGCCCAAAACAGGATGCACCTCTTCCTTTTCTTGGTTAACTCCAACCTATGATTTCCCAGAGCCATAAGGGCCTTGTATCCCATCTACCAACACTCACAGAATGCTGCTCTCCTGTGGCCAGTTTCCTGATGTATCAGGGAAGGTCTAGGATGCTGGTTCCATTTAATGGGTGAGTTCCAGGATTGTCCAGGAACCTCTATTATAGTTTGTCCTTGTGCTGGCTGTCCCCAAAGGGGGAAAAGTACAAGGCAAAGTCCACAGTCTGTACTCTATTATACAGCCAGCTAAAAGCTCCATTATTTTCTAGTCTTAAATTCTAAAAATTGAGAACTGGTGGCCAAAAGTGGCAAGACTACCAGGCTAACTACAGAGACTTCATGGCAAGATTTAGTTTGGGTTGTGATAATATTCCATTGGAATAAAAGAAATTCATTATTATATCTGGGGATTAGCCAGAGATAAGGATGTCAGGGCAAAAGCCTAACAAAATTTTTTTGTGGACTGTTTGGAACTTGCTATATTTCCACTAGAAATGAATGACCTTTTTAGCTCCATCTGTACCAACCCCACAAGTGGCAAAACTGGCCCTGAAGTTTCCATAGGCTTTGAGGCCACTCACCTTTGACTGTAGGTAGAAGGAGCCACCCACAGATTTATCATTTACCTTAAATAAATGATCGAAGTTCTGTTGAAGAAAAAAAGAGAGGAGGATATTTACAATTAGTTTAATTTTTACTAGGTACAATGGGAGCTTAGGTTTCTTCCTGCTCGCAGCTGTATTAAATGGTTTGAGGTACTTTAACAGATGTGCTGTATTGGATGTAAGGAGAATCTGGAGTGCTTCTACCTGCCCAAAGATGGTTGTGGTTATACAACCCAAGTGAAGTTGTCAAGGTAGGAACTCCTGAGGGATGCCCTGTGGAGCCTTATCTGGAGGAACTCAATTTTTTTGCTACTGCTATGATTCCCTCTCCAGATGTGTTTTGTCAAGATTTCTGAGGCTTCCTTGTCAGCATTCCCTCCCTCTACTTTGGACATGCCACACTTTTAGGGAAACAAAAATTTACCTCTTCATCACAAAAAGGGTTGGGCACTCCTGCCATAGATTTACCTTCTGGATCTCTTCTCTGCTTAGCTTGGAGATATTGAGGATCTGCTGGGCTTCCTGAAGGCTAAGTCCAGAAAGGTTAGATGCGGCTGCAGATTGATGACCGGCTCGACCTCGAGCATCTGCTGCTGCCTGGCTGGCTGTTCAGACACAAAATGAGCTCTTGGCCTTGTATAACTACTCCCCTGGCAATCCCATAGGCCAACCTCAGAGTCCTAATCAGTCACACCCAACTGGAAATCCCATACTTTGTGGCTAGGAAATAGAGGGAAACCTAAGAACTGAGGTAGCCAAGCAAAGACCATTCACCATGGGATGGCAGGGCTAGCGTTCTACAACAAGGACAAGGAATCCTAGATACTGCCAGCTAGCATTCAGGGGCTGAATGGCCTCTCAGTGCCAATTGTAAAATCTGGGCAACACTATGGCCAAATAAGTTGGCCCCTTTCCAGGTCCATCCCACTATCTATTTTAGGCTCTTATTACCTCACCCGTCGAAGGCCAGCCTTGATTCTCCCTCTTTTATGCTACAGTAACATGAGGATTTCTCTCATCTGAAGGCAACTGAACGTGGAAGCTTATTGTAATGGGCAATCTCTGCCCTACGGTCTTTGCCATCAAGAAACAATGTACCAGGAATGCCAGTAAACAAAAGGAATTCTAGTCTTTCAAGCTCCTTCTGCCCTGTGGCAGCAGCTCTAATAATCACACGTGGTGTAGATGTCACTGGGACTCAGTTACAGAATGTGTTTGAGATGAAGGAGATATTAAGTGGTGTGGCCTCAAACTCAGGAGAACATAGAATAATACTGATAGTTTACATTGAATTTTCCTCACACAACTGAGGCAGGGAGTGCAAGTATTATTATTTCCATTTTACAGATGGGAACACTGAGGCTGAGAGGCTAAGTGACAAATTCAAGGTTACACTGTGAAATACAAAAGCTGGGGTTTAACCCAGGTCTCTGACTTCAGTCCAGAGCTCTGTTCTACTATACCCTGCATTCTCTCAAGATTGAAAACCTGGAGATTGGAAACCTGGTTCTGGGGACACACTGCTTACCTGCAAATTCCTGCCGGAGTGCCCGGGCAAAGGCCCTTCCAACCACCTGCACCCCCATCACGATGATCTGAGCTAGGTATTTGGCCTGTGGGCAAACCAGCAGTCAGTCAACACGGTTCTTGGGGCACTCCTGCTCTGGAGCCCAGGTCTGAGGGTACTCTCCACTGGGCACCTATCAAAGAGCTACAGCCAACGAATTCAGGGAAGGGTGAGAGCACAGACCTTTAGGTGATCTCTTCTCTAGGTTCTGGGAACATAGCTATTCCTGATTTCCTAAGCTTCCTGCTTCAGTTGAGTTGCCTGTTCCAAGCAGGCCAAAGGCAGGTATAGCATAGTACTATGAGGCTTGGTAGGGAAGGGAAGAAAGGAACTAATATACTACTCTGCTGAACGCTGCAACTTAACCAATGACCAGAAATAAATGGAAAATGATGATGCAAAGCTCCACTTTTAAGGTAGAGGAAGGAAGACAGAGAACGTAATGGTTTACAATAATGGATGCCAAATAAGCCACAGACTGAAAGAAGAACACCCCAAATAAACTTAATTGTTTGTGCTTCCAGCTGCCAGGCTTTGCCTTAATAAACAAGTGTTTGGATTTCACAAGTAGGTCTGACCTTCACAAGTCTTCTACTTCACACCTATATGTATGGCTCAATTAACACTTTTTGTGCTTACCCCTATGATCAAAAGACTGTAGCTTCAACAATTGGCTGTGTTTAAACACTTAATAGAAGGCTAGTTTATGAATTTAATTGTTGTCCTTGGCACTGACACACAGATGAAATAAGTGTGTCATGTACTTCAGAGATCTGTGATTTCAGTTGGTATTGTGTATTCTAAAATTTGATGGGTTTGTCTAATGAACTCATTACCCTGTGGCTGACCTATAGATGAACATTTTCTAACTGGGCTAAGTTGCTCTTTGGATGACGGACATAGTACCAATGAGGCCTGCCTTCCCAGGCAGATTTGCCTGAAAGATTGGATTCCACTGACTGCCTTAGAGTGGTTTCCTTCTCATCAAAATGTGACATCCAAACAGATTCTAATTAGGGGATTTCCTCATCCAACAAATGAGGATAGGGCATTCTCTAAAGTTCCTTATAGCTCTAAAATATGACTGTGACGTTATGGACAATGATTATCTGAATAGAGGATGGAAAAGTGATTATCTTCCATGTAGTAGAGAGCACTGAACTGGGAATAAAGAAATCTGAATCAAAAAAGTCATCAAAGATCGGGGGGGGGGGGGGGGGGGGGGAGAGCTAAGTGGCTCAGTGGAAAAAGAGCCACACCAAGAGAATAGAGGGTCCCGAGTTCAAATCTAATCTCAAAATTCCTAGCTGTATGACTGGGGACAAATTGTTTAATTCCAACTACTTAGCCCTTATATTTATTCAGCTTTGGAACTGATACTTAGTATCAATTTAAAAAAAAAACAAACCTTTACCTTCTGCCTTATAACTGATACTGAGTATCAGTTCCAAGGCAGAAGAGCAATAAAAGCCAGTCAGTTGGGGTTAAATGACTTGCAGAGGGTCTTCTGTGAGGCTGGATGTAAACCCAGATCCTCTCAACTTCAGGCCTGGTTCTCTATCCATTGTGCTGCCTCTATCAGAAGGTAAGGGTTTTAGGGACAGGGGAGCATGGCTTTGGAACTGAAAGAGATCTTAGAGGTCTGCCAGCACAACTCCCTTATTTTATAAATGAGAAAACAGGCTCAGACAAGTTAACTACCTTCCAGTGACAGAAGAGAAAGAATGGTCCTCTAAGGTCCCTTCCAGATCTAGCATTCTTTCCCTGTGTCCTTTGCTTCTCTGTGTTTTGCTATCTAACTGTGTGCCCTCAAGTAAGTCAATCCCTTGTCTGGTTCTCACTATAAAATAAGGGGCTGGACTAGGTGACTTCTAAGATTCTTTCAGTTCTAAGAAAAAACAAAAAGTTAAGTTGTGTGGAACCTATCTGAAGTGGGATGGTACAGGTGGTGCTCCTTGGAGAGGATCTGGAGTCAGATCTGGTTCCAATCTTGACTCTGCTACTTCTACTTTAAGATGCTAGGAAAGTGCCATATAAACTTCTGGGGCTCAATTTCCTCATCTGTAAAATGATCTCAATTGCCAAATTTGATGATCTTTCCTCAGTTTTCAACTATCTTGTCCTCTTGGCAGTATCAGACAGTGTATCACTGTCTCCTGGAGTTTTCATGACACTGCTCTCTCCTTTTTTTCCTCATCTTTTCTATATGCCTGTTCCTTTTTAGGTTCCTTTGCTACATCACCATCTATGCCCCATTCTCCTTTGTTTGGGTGTACCCCAGGACTCTATCTTGGGCCTTTTCTCTATTCTCTTCTGTCTTCCTCCATCTCAGTGGCACTTGGCACTCCTATAGGCAACAGATTTTTATATATATTTTTATATAGAATTCCAGTCACTATCCTGAATTCTAGTTCCCATAAAGCACCACCAACTGACCACTGAGCATGTCCAACTGGATATCCCATAGCTACCACAACCTCATCTCTTGTCCAAAACATAAGTGATTACCTTCTTCCAAACCCTTCCCTTTCCTGACTTCCCTCCTACCATCCACTATCTCCTAGTCAGCCAGGTTTAGAACCTGAGTCATCTACTATTCATTCTCACTCACCCTTCATATCCACTCAGCTGCCTTGTCCTATACCACAGGATAGGATAGCCTTATATAACATCCAATACTGGAGGCTGGCAGTATAGCCATCAAAAATGAGATTGATTGACTCTGACTAATGTATCCTCTTTCCTCTTCTACAAGGAAGTGAGTTTGGGACTTGCCCTCTCCCTTTTCTAGAACCTTTACAAAGAGGTCCTCTAGACCCAAACAACTTTCAGGATATGACAAGTATCTTCTCCACCCCCCCCCCCCCCAATAAAATTTATGAATAACTTGAGAAGTTATCTTTTTTTTTTTCACTTTGTAACTGAGTTTAATTGCTTTTGGTATTCTGAGAAGAGAAAAATGAAAATATGTTTATGACTCCTATCCTTCCAAATTTTTCCCACATAGTTTTGTTTCACCAGGTGGGTCAAAATTATGCCTCATGGCCCCCTTATCTGCTTACACTAAGCTCAGCCTCTGGAAGGTAGGGAGCAGGAAGAGAACATCACTGGAATTCCTGTCTGTAGTCCAAGAGGTGGATACAGAAATGACCACAGTAAGGAATTAAGGATGGCTACTTTGTAACCTTGGGAATTCCTAGTGAGGCCAGAAGAAGTCATTCACTCTCTGCCTTCTGAGTTGGAAAATGCTACTTAATATTAATATTTACTTAAAGATTTAAATCCTTAACTAAAGTGATTCGATTATCTCTTCTATGTTTTTGTACCTTGTGTACATAAGCTGAACCAAACCTGAAAAATTCTATAAACTAATATACAGTACTTGGTAGACGAACCAGCATTCTCTTTGGTGCCTTCCTTTCTCAAAGCCAATGAAATGGTGTTTTGTTTCTCCAGTGTTTCCCACAATGAATTCTAAGTGGAAATAGGAAAAGAATTTGACAATTCACCTTTAGTCTTCCTCATCCAGTCCTACTTCTCATGGAACACGATTGACTGAAAATTATAGATCTGGACAAATATTCTGAATATTTGAAAGCTTTGCAGGATGCCATTGACTTCTATTCTTTCTGGCATTTTATCATTACGATATCCTGGACAAAGTTCACTGCTGCAGCTGACTGGGGGGTGTGTGTGAAGGGGGGGGGGGGGCAGCGGATATCTTACCATTTATGGGCAATTGCTCTGCAAGTCACCTAATGAGGACTCATTTTCCTGATGGGATGAGTGAGATTTTTTAAGGAAACATTTTTATGGTGGGAGCAAGAGGTTGGAAATCTGACCTTATTACTTAGAACTTTTACAAAGAGGTCCTCTGGACTCAAACAACTTTCAGGATATGACAAGTATCTTCTTTTTTTTCAGAATGGAAATCTGACAATTGAGAAAACTTGCATATGACCATGGGCCATTTTGGGCCTTCTTTGTTCTGTTTTTATATATCTGTCCTGAATGCAATGTGGATACCTACTACTGTCCTGTCACCACCTAGGGTCAATCTGATAAGTAAACTTTCCCCAATACTGCTTGTATTTGACCTTTCTCTTTGTCTTCAATGTCCACTAGTTCTGGTTCCTACCTAACTGTCTCTCTGCTTCCAGTATGATTCCTCTCCATCTTCCAAAAAGCTGCCAAATTGATATTCCTAGAGCAAATATCTCACTGTCTCTCTTCTGCTCAGATTTCTTCTTGTTAGTAATTTGACTATTTTGTCAGACATACTACATAAGCCTCTTCTTCATATATTCTTATGTTTCAAACTAGCCAACTTAATGTTTACTGTGTATAATTCTCTGTCTCTTGTCTCTATGCATTTCCATGGGTTGTTCCATATTCCACCCTAAATTCTACTTCAGGAAATCCATAGCTCCTTTTAAAACTCAGCTGAAGTCTCACTTCTTATAGTAAACCAATTGTGATACCTAAAGTTGTCGCTTTCCTCCCAGCAATTGTTATGGGTGTGTGTGGTGTGTGTGTGTGTGTGTGTGTGTGTGTGTGTGTGTGTGTGTGTGTGTGTGTGTGTTACAACTGCTTTTCTGCTACCTGTAGTTCCTCTAGTGGAATATAATCTCACTGAGGGCAAGAACTGTCTTATTGTCTTTGTACCTATAACTAGGGCCTAGCACAATGCCTGGCACATATACAGTAGTTAATAAAAATTTAAGGGGTTGAACTAAACTGAAGGAGTTGAACTAGATGACATCTGAGGATCTTCCTTGCCATAATTTTGTGATTCTAGAATCCTAAATTCCTTCTTTTGAGCTTTTGCTCCACAAGGCACATTCCTTACAATTGTACTGTTGACTTCCTACCATCTACAACTAACCACTATATTAAAGGCTAGACTTTACATAATATTTAAAGTGTCTTTTCAGCCTTTCCTCTGAAATAAGGCATCTGATCTCTATACATATTATTTCAGTATTTCAAAAAAGATCTATCAGTTCATCAGTGTAGGTATTACTTTCATTCCTTATCAGTGGTAATTCTATCCCATTGTTTAATGTAGATGAAATTGTGCCTAGCTCCATTTCTGAAGTACACAGAAACTATGCAAATACTATGCACACACTCTTGCAGAAGAACTGTAATAGTATGATGTAAACTGACAATAAAATCCTGCTTCCAAGAAACTCTACAGGAAAAGATTTCCATGTAGACACCAAACCTTCCATGCTTCATCAGATGGTCTTCAGATTGCTGTGCCTCTCTCTCCTACTTATCATTTGGCAGTCAACCTTCTGGTGATAAATCTCTGCACAGGCCCATCCTTGGATAAGACACAGTCTGCCACTGGGCTATACTCAAGGCCTTTCCATCTTGGTTGGATCTACCAGTTCTTGAATACCACTTGCCTAGCCTTCAAGAATCAATCAGGGTCACTGACTAGAATAGACCTTCTGCTCATAACATACGCATGATCACTACTACTATTAATCATAAAGTAGGTGCTACAGAAATTTGAATGATAAAATCACCTTATATTTGTTGCACACTTAATATTTTCTGAAGTATTTTCCTTTTCATTACTTTTGATTTGAGACATCCTCTGATGGTCCTCACTCTAGTGTGAGGAGACTGTCTATATTCCAAGACCTTATCAGTGATAATTCTATCCCATTGTTTAATAGCTTATGGATGAGGTGGATAAAATTGTGACTAGCTTCATTCCTGACAGCAACTATGCAAATGCACCATATACTTACTATTCTGCAGAAGAACTGTTATTGCATGATGTAAACTAATAATAAACCTGCTTCCGGGAAATCTTACATGCAAAGGTTTCCATTGGTTGACAATGGCCACTGAATTCTAATCATGTTCAATGAAGCACTGATAGGGAAAGAAAAAATCAAGTCAGATAGGCCAGAATGCTGTCTGGGAGATTATTCTAAAGTAAAATGGACACCAAGGAGCTTCAAACTTCTGACAAGACTGAATGAAACATCTAGGGATAAAGTCTAATTGGATGACAAACCTAGAACTTGGGCCACAGCCATGCATTTTGGCTCCAGATCCAAAACATAACCTTGTAATCATTTTTCCAAATTCACTATGGGGTTCAACCCTGGTACTAGAAGCCAAGAGAAATTCACCAACTGGAACAGCCTATGGAGTCTTCAGAGCAGAAGCCTGAAGCAACAGCATTTAACACAATATAGAATGGAGGTAGGGACACTAGCATGACAGGAATAAGCCTGACTGAGAAAAAGAAGGGATTGGAAGGAATAGTGACACAGCACATCTCACTCAATATCTTTATCATAGACGTGAGATCAGAAAGGGACCTGATGTCCCTTCTCCTATTTTAAGCACAGCTTTCACTTTTAAGCAATTTCTGCAATATCAAGTCCTAGTCCTAATGTTGAATCAATGCTTCATGTGAAGGTACTAGGAAATACAAAGGATTTTCTTTCAACAGTTCTCCAGGTGTTTAGAAATTTATCTGTCTTGCTTAGTTCCAGTCTCCAATATGTTAGACAACCAACACAGAATACTAGAAGGGGCATTACAGATCATTTCATTCCCTCTCTAGAAAGGCAGTGTGGTATAGAACACTGGACATGGAGTCAGTAAGAATGATCTCTTCAAATCTTGCCTTTGACCCTTACAAGCTTACTTTCTCTGGCTCTTAGTTTTCTCATCTGTAAAAAATCAGGGATCAGACTGGATGGCCTCTAAGGTCTCTTCCAGCTGCAAATCTACATCCTGTGATCTCTCATTTTATAATGGAAAAACTGAGGCCTACAGAGGAGAAATGACTTGTCTAAGGTCACAGGGCAAGTAAGGGGCAGAACTGAGACTAGGATATTTATTTACACATCAGGTTGTTACACTGATGAACACCATAGATAGGCCCCCTCAATACCTGCCCACAATCTTTTCCACCTCTAAGATCACCCCTGGAGTGGAGAAATAGCCCTGAATTTGTAAGTTGGGGAGACCTGGGTTAGAATCCAGCTATGTGAACCTGGACCAGTTCTTTCTCCTCTATTTCCCCCTGGAGATAATCGTACTTGCACTGCCACTATTTCAAAGGATTAAGCGAAAATCTACTTTTCTAGTAGGCTATTATTTTTATTCTCTCAGCTAGGTTACTCCCTTCCCTCCTCCTACAATTCCCTGAGAAACTCTGGGCCTGCCTGGTGAGTGGGCAGCCCTCTGGAGGATGGGGACTGGCTGAATGAAGAAGGCTCCAACCCCTGCCTCTGTGATGGGAACGACTGGACAAACGGGGAGGGGGGTGGGGTACTAGTCATCTACTTCAGTCCCGGCAGCTGACAAACGAGGAAACTTGAGGCCCCGAGGTTTATGTGCAAAAGGGAAGAAACGTGCCCAGGAACTCACGCCGAAAAGAGCAGCAAAGGCTGGAGTCAAACTTCAGTCTCCCGACTGCCAAACCTGGGCCTCTTTTCCTGGAGGAAGAGTCAGAAACGGCCCTCAGAGCCCCCTCGCTCCCCACTCCCCACCGGGACTCGAGCTCACCATGGTGCCGTGACACTACCTCCGAGGCTGTCGTGGGCCCCGATTGAAGAGTGGCGGGTCAGAGGTCGAGGAAAAGGAGAAGCTCCGGTGGCCCGACTCTTTTCCTCGCGAGCTGAGGCGCATGCCTGCTGAACGTAAGGGTCGCGGGGTTGCCGGAAGTGACGCCAAGGCCCCGAGGGGCGGAGCTTCCGACAGGTAGGAGAATCCGTCCCAGACTGGCTACCGGGTTTGCGGATAATTGTGGTGACCTTGGAGCTCGGCCTCCACGACCTTGGACCCTGGCGAGAAGCGTGAGCTCCTGTCGGGAGAGCTGGGATGGCAGAAGTCAATCGGCGCCGGGGGTGGGAAGGGAGTGTGTGTGGGAACACGAAGATCTCCCGCCCTCCCCAGGAACCCGTTATTCTTTCACTACATGAGGGGGGCGTGCACTTGGTTTTAAATATTGTGATAACGATTTCAGCTTAGTAACAATGATAGTTATAATTTTAAAAGTGCGAATTTCAGGTTTGCAAAACACTTTTTTACAGATACCCTTATAATAAGCCTGGAGGAAAGAGGCCGTCCTATTTTGTGAGAAAACTTAGGCAGATAGAAGTGAGGTGGCTTGCCTTGGGTCACAGAGCTAAGTGTCAAATTTGAACTCTGAACTTGACTCCAATTCTATAACTCTATTCACTGCACCATCTAGCACAATAATGACGACCCTATGGGGGGAGGTGGGGAGATGGCAGATGATGGTGCGCTCTGGGCCTGCCTACCCCACCAAGTACCTTACTAGAAATGCAGAGGGACTCTGGTGGAGTTGCTCCCTTCCCCCTCTCCACCAAGACTGGTGACATTTTTTTCACATCACCTGGCCCTCTGCTCAGCAGCCCAATGGGAATACTTTCTCTCTCCCCTGTGTGGGGTAAAGGGGGGGGCATAGCATGTGATCTTGTGGGGGAAGCCAGCACTCCATCTCTAAAAGGTTCATCATCACTGAGCTAGCAGGTTTCCTTTATAATCAGATGCATTTTATTTTGTGTATTTAAAAACATTCTGAGAAGGGGTTCCAAGACTTCAGTGGGCCTCCAAAGGGACCCATCTCTCTCTCTCTCCCTCACACACACACACACACACACAAATACAAATGGATGAAGAAGTTCTATGCTATAGGCTGTTCAGAAATGAAGGAATGAATTAATGAAATCTGCTCTCAGGTATCATTGTTTTACCAGCAGTTTATTTCGAAGATTCAGGCTCTTCTAAAATCCTCACTTGTTTCTGCCATCAATCTGATATGCCAGGGTACCCAAAGAGTTCCCTTTCTAGATTCAGGTTTCACTATCTTCTTGAGTCATACAATGGAGAATGAATATTGAACTGAATGGGTAACTGTGATTTGATAGGATGGATCTGGAATAAGGTTCTGGGAAGATGCTACCTATTTTAAGTGAACAGGCTAGGTTAAAGGGAGAGAGGATATTAAAAAAAGAATAGCATTATATATTTTTAAGATAGATTATGTTAATAGTAATAATATATTAATAATAAAATAATACTATATTAATATTAAGATAGAAGAAATCCGGGGACCAGCAGTCCCAAATAAGAATAGCTAGCATTTATATAGCACCAATCATGTGCCAGGCACTTTACGATGATCAGAGCTCATTTGATCCTCATGACAACCCTATAAGATCCCTCACCTGAGGAAAGGTTACCTCCTACAAGTTTCCACGATCTTCAGGCATGCTTGTTGGGTAGAGAACAGAGGTGGTAACTAGACACAGAGCCTAAGTTTGAAGGGACCTTTGGGCAGAAGTATCTTTAACTCAACCTAAAAAGAGCTTTTAACTTAATTAAAATAGGTGAAAATCCACAAAGTATCAGGAGAGCAATAGACCAATGCTACAGTCACTCAGCCAATCAGCGCCCAGGATACAGAATACAGCTCTGTGGTCGGTTGCCTTTCATTCCATCAGCCAATACTGGCAAACTTGCACAAGTGGTAGTGATGTACTGTATTTTCATTGTGTACAGTATGGTATTCATCTGCAAAATCTTGCCATATATCAAAAAACTCACAATACAGAATTATATATATATATATACATATATATATATTTATATATATATATATTCATATATATATATATATTTTTTTTTTTAAAACCCACGATAAGTGAACCATGATATAGTGAGGGGCAACTGTATTATTATCCCTGTTTTATACATGATGAAACTGAGGCAAACAGAAGTTAAGTAAACTGCCAGATCATATGGCTAACAAATGTTGTAGCCAAATTTGAACTTTAGGAATCCTGGTTCCAGGTCCAGGGTTCTACTTCACTACCTTGTGCTTTATGTGTGTTGTCTTATTTGAGCCACACGATGACCCTATCAAGTGCTAAAGAAATCACAATTTTAAGGAAAGAGTCCCAGAGAGTTTGGTGATCACATAATCACATGCTAGATGTAAGATTTAAATCTTGTTTTTTTTTTTCCAAATCTCAATGTCAGCATGCTATCCAACATAAGAATTACTGTGGACTACAGATTAGCTGGAAAGAGGAAACAGCTCAGGAGTTAGGGAGGCAGTTTGATATTGAGAAAAAAACACTGCCTGGAATCACAGGACTAAAATGAAAATCTTTCCCTAGATGCTTAATAGAGTGACCATGGCTAAGACATTTACCTCCCTGGGCCTCCAGTTGCCTCATTTATAAAATGAGATAGACTAGAAGGGGCAGCTAGGTGGCTCAGTAGATAATACCTGGAGACAGGAGGTCCTAGGTTCAAATCTGAACTCAAGACTTCCTAGCTGCATGACCCTGAGCAAGTTAATTCCAATTGCTTAGTCCTTACCACTCTTCAGCCTTGGAATTGGTGCTTAATATCAATTCTAAGACAGAACATAAGGGTTTGGGTTTGTTCCCCCACCCCCACCCCAATGAGATAAGACTAGAATGGATGTTGAAATCCTTTCCAACTCTAGATCTGATTCCATGAAATGGATCATAAGTCCAACATTGAGAAGTAATGAATGGAAGCCTCCTATTATTTTGATATGTGGAAGTGAGAATCAGAGAAAGTAAAGACATGTAGTTATGTCTGGTGACTTTAGAACAGCAGCTCTAGCTATTTGTAGTCCTTATGTTAATATTGGGACGTGTATCTGACACCTTGTGTCAGATTCAGAATTTGAGTTAGAAGGGACCTCATTAGCTATCTAGGGATCCCCACCATAACAGCCCACAAATTATTGTGCCCAATGTTTGAAATGATTGTTTTCCCCTTTTCAGGGGAATCCACCACCTCCTATGTATCCCATCCCACTTTAGGCTGACTCTAATTGTTAGGACTTTTTTTTCCTGACTTTAAACTTAAATTTGCCTCTTTTTAACTCCTACCCATTGCTCTTTGGTTCTGTCCTCCAGAGCCAAACAGAAGAAATCTAATGTTTCCTCTGTGTTACAGCCTTTAGACACTTGAAGACAGTTTTCCTGTGCTCCTTGAATCTCTCCAGGAAAAATATTATTAGTTCCTTTATCTAATATTCATATATGACCTGAGTCCTTTCACCATCTTAGTGACTGACCCTTCCCAAGGCTTTTTAAATCTGATGACTACTCCCCACTTGATTGATGGAGTTTTAATACAGATGGAAGTATACCAGTTTTCACTTTGTTTTCATGATTGTGTGTGTCTTCTTGCACAGCAAGATGAGTACAGAAACATTTTATATGATAGCACATGTATAACCAATATGAAATTACTTTTGGAGGGGGCAGGAGGAAAGAAGGGAGAGAGAACTTGGAACTCAAAATGTCAGAAAATAAATGCCAAAAATTGTTCTTTACATGTAATTGGGGGAAAATAAAATATTACTGAAGTTAAAAAAAAAACAGTATGGATGAGATATGACAAATTAGAGATTCCTGATGGCAGTCAAATATGACCTTAAGGGATTACTGAAATTGGGATATATGACAGGACTATGGCTTTGGAAAGTTATTCAAAAGGAATAGGACTTACATGAACTGATGCAAATGAGCAAAATTGTGAGAATATTTTACATAGTAAGAGTAGTATTATACTATGATCAACTGTGAATAACTTAGAAGTATTCTCAGCAAGACAGTGATCTAAAGCAATTTTAAAAGACTCATTAAAAAATGTTATCTGTCTCCAGAGAAAGAACTGATGAGTCTGAATGCAGATAGAAGCATACTCTTTTCACTTTTTTCTTGCTTTTGCTTTTGTGTATTTTCTTTCACATGATTAATATGGAAATATGTTTTGCATGACTGCACATATCAAATTGTCTTCTCAGTGAAGGAAAAAGAGAAGGAGGGACAGAATTTGACATTCAGGATTTAAAAAATCTTCACATATATTTGGAAAAAAATATTTTTAAAAAAGGAACAGAATTGAATTGGTCCAACCATTCTGGAGGGCAGTTTGGAACTATGTGCAAAGAGCTTTAAAAGAATGCCTGCCCTTTGATCCAGCTATACCACTACTGGGTTTGTACCCCAAAGGGATAATAAAGAAAAGTACTTCTTCAAAAATATTTATAGCCACACTTTGTGGTGGCAAAAAACTGGAAAATGAGGGGGGGGGGGTGCCAATTGATTGGGGAATGGCAGAACAAATTATGATATCTGATGGTGATGGAATACTATTGTGCTGAAAGGAATAATAAACTCAAGGAATTCCATGTGAACTGGAAAGACCTCCAGGGATTGATGCAGAACTAAAGGAAAAGAACCAGGAGAACTTTGTACACAGACTGATACATTATGGCACAATCAAGTGTAATAGACTTTTCTACTAGCAGCAATGCAATGACCCAGGACAATCCAGAGGAACTTATGAGAGAAAGAACTGTGGGAGTAGAAAAGCAGAAGAAAAACATTATTGATCAAGTGGTTTGATAGGGATATGATTAGGGTTTTAACGTTAAAAGATCTCTCTCCTGCAAATATGAATAGCATGGAAATAGGTTTTGAACAATGATACATGTATAACCCAGTGAAATTGCTTGTCAACTCCAGGAGGGGGGAGGGAAGAGGGGGTGGAAATCATAAATCATGGAACCATGGAAAAATATTCTAAAGGGAAAAAAAGGATAAAATTGATAAAAAGAAGTAGACTGGGTACTCTATATTAAGAAGATATATTTGTGAGGAAACATAGGAACCAGAGGAACATCTCAATAAAATTTTGGAGAGGAACAGAATCCCATATATTTACGATAGAGGCTGGCACTAGAGAAAAAGTGCCAGGCTGAAGAGTATGTGAAATTGATCACCTCAATGGGGGAGGGGCCCCAGGAGTGAGATCCTAAGGAGAGAAGACTCTGGTGAGGAGAGCAGTGAGGGTCTCTCCGTCTTGAGAAGTTGAAGACAGAAGGTGGATAAAGACTTTCTCCTGAGGGTTACCTATTTTTCCTGCTGGTGACTGGAAATCTTTCCCCCCAACACTTCCCAATTGAAGGGATCTTCCAAAGAGAAAACCTGAGCAGACTTTACCTCAGCTCCTGTTGCCCAGGGGTGAGTCAACCTGATTTTCTCTCAGCAGGGCTCAGGCTGCCAAGGCCCGAGTTCTCCCCACAAACTCAAGGAGTGGGGGAAAGGGTTTAGATAGAGACAGGGACCCCCTTTCCCCACTTTCCTTTTCCCATTCTTCCCTGCCCATTATTCCTTTTGTATTATCTGATTGAGTTAACATGAAAAGTTATCAGTTCCCCAAGCTGAGTGTGAGTAAATGGATCAAGGGGAGATCTTTTGGTCTCGAGTAGTGGAGGGGGGACAAGAGTGAATTGGGGAGAGCAGCTTTAGCTAAGGAGGGAAGGCAGAAGGGGGAAAATCTTCAAACCCCCTCTCCTTTCTCTGAGCCAATCCGCTATATCTACTGTCTCCCCCGAACCCTGCTTTGAGAAGGGGGTTCTCTTTCCCCCTCAATACCAAAAGTCCAAGCCTTCCATTGGGGTAGAAAAACTTCCCCTTTTTTGTCTTTTTTAAAAACAGATGGCATCCCAGATGGGTAACCCTCAGGAGAATGTCTTTTTCCCACCTTCTCTCTTCATCTCAAGACTGAGAGAGACTCACTGCTCTACCAGCCAGTCTTCTCTCCTCCTCCATCGAGGTGATCAATTTCACATACTCTTCAGCTTGGCACTTTTTCTCTAGTGCCAGACTCTGTCACATAGGATGCTGGCTTTGGAATCAGAACACCTGAATGTAGGGCCTAAATCCTGTTTCTATTTCTTTTATAATTAATTTTAACTACTTTTTTTCCCCCAAACCCATACCTTCTCTCTTAGAATTACTACTGTGTATTGGTTCTAAGGCAGAAGAACAGTAAGGGCTAGGCAATGGGGATTAAGTGACTTTCCCAGGGTCATCCAACTAGGAAGTATCTGAGGCTAGATTTGAACCTAAGACCTCCCATCTCTAGGTCTGGCCCTCAATCCACTGAGCCACCCAGTTGCCCCTTTTAAACTACTCTATTCATTTCATCTCTCTAGGCTCAGTTTTCTCATATGAAAGAATAGGGGGTTGAACTCACCTCTGGACCCTTCTACCTCTAAATCTATGATCCTAAGAAACAGTATTTCCATTGGAATATACTAAAAGCTACCTGAATAGAATGAAGTTCAGGATAGATCATGAGCACATGAAGGAATGATACAGTAGTCATGAGCTTTCTCTCTACAAAAATCAGAACAGTCAATAATATTATGGTTTGCTTTAATTTATCCTTTTCTTTTAAGTTGGAGGAAGCAAGGGGAACTATTCTCACCAATGAGGAGGAACTGCTTGCTGAAGTAGAATTGATGCAATCAAGGCCAGGAAGCCTTAGTACAGTACAACAAAAGGGGCTTGTTCAAAACTATACGTGAGAAAGGAGTATGATGGAAGAATAATTAGGATGATTAGAAGAATAATGGTGGCCACCTGAATAATTAAAGACAATAGAAAAACGTCAGGGCTGCTTAACTCTGCTTCTATTTTCACCTAAGCTCTCCCAAATTCCCATCCAAATAACTTTAAAATAATCTCAAAATGAATATGAGTGGCAGAATGTGATTTTTAAATCTCCATCTTGCTTGGTCTAGCACCCAAAATTGTGCACACCCACGCTACATGGGCATGTGCTAGCCAATGGCAAATCAGAAATAACTAACTGCCCACCTGGGCTGTCCAAAGCCAAGCTTGAGCTACCATTGGCATGTGTGAGGTGCAGGAAGTGAGGTAGAGAACAGCCTCTGGAGTTCGCTCACTTCCTGTGGACAGGGCTAGGCACCAGTTCATTTTAGGAGCTCGAGCAGGGAGGAGACCAGCAGGCAACTTTCCTTCAGATCAGTCACATGAGTCAAAGGACTGATTCTCTTCTCTACCTTGGCCTTCCAAGGCCTATACTCCCTCTGGCTCTGCCAGAAGGTTGAGTTAACCTCTTTCCTTGTCCCCTTCTTTCCTTCTCTCTCTCTCTCTCCTTTTTTCTTACTCCCATTGTGATTAAACTACCATAAAACTCCATTCTGACTTGAGTGTTTCATTTAGGATTTTCATAAGTAAAATCCTTGGTGACCTTAAATTAATATATATCAGTCTTTAAAAGTGATTTCACTATCACAAGAATCCATAAAAGGACAGGGTGAAGCAATTTTCTAGCCTCAGATAACTTAGCAGGAAACATCTGTCCAAATGGGGTGAAGGTGGAGTGCAGTCCAATGCAGGCAACACCCCAGCAAGACAGCAGCAAGCCACCCCTTTGGGAAGCTAGTGCAAACCTTGGGGGCAACTGAATCTGAAGTAGTGGCTTCTGAAGCTCTCAGTGCACAAATGGAAAGGGGGGTTAGGTTGGACAACTGATCAGAAGGAGTTTACAGAGTCCCGTTTATTGGTACTGGGTGCAGGACTTTGTGCATTGCCCATACATAGATCATGGTCATAGTTCTAGGTCAAATTTTCAGGGCAAGAAAGAATACTTGTACACTAGAGCTTGTGGCTACAGGGGAACTGAAACCCTGGTTACAGTTTAAAAGTGGTAAAATACTTCTGATCGCTCACAGACCAAAAGAGTGGTAAACACATTTCTCTTTAGGTCTGTATAATTAGAATCTGTTACCCTAAAAACTGCAATTCTCAGCACCCTCCTCACATTACATGCTAATGTAGGGAAGTCATAAATTTTGTGTAGCCTTGCCTCTCGCTCTCTTAATCTGATCAATTTGGTGGAGGTGGCAGGAGAATCTATTCACATGGCCTTATATTTTGTTTAATTACCTTTTTATTCCTTTACTTCAAGTGATTATTAATAAACTTTACAAAATAAAATACTTGGAGTGTTAGACATTAATTTAAATCCTGCAGGTCATGCCACCTTGGAAGAACTAAAACCTTACATACCTCTCAGAACTAGCTTTGAAAATAGATGCATAAGAAACCTAAAGCTTGGGACAGTGACAAAATAACACCTTAAAAAAACAGAATTGGCCACATGGAAAAAAAGGTATAAAAATTCACCGAAGAACTTAAAAAGCAGAACTGGCCAAACAAAAAAGGAGGTACAAAATCTCGCTGAAGAAAATAATTCTTTAAAAATTAGGATTGGGCAAGTGGAAGTTAATGATGCCATGGTACTTCAAGAAACAGTAAAACAAGATCAAAAGGGGAAAAAAATGAAATATTTCATTGGAAAAACAACTGACTTGGAAAATAGATCCAAAAGAGATAATTTCAGAATTATTGGGCTACCTGAAAGCCATCATCAAAAAAAGAACTTGGACATCACCTCTTAAGAAATTATCCAGGAAAACTGCTGATATTCTAGAACCAGAGAGCAAAAAAGAAATGAAAAGAATTGACTCATCTTTTGAAAGAGATCCCAAAATAAAAACCAGGTATATTGTGGCCAAATTCCAGAGCTCCCAGGTCAAGAACAAAATATTGCAAGCAACCAGAAAATTCAAATATTATGGAGTCAGGATAATACAAGATTTCAGCTTCTGAATTAAAGGATCAAAGGGCCTTGAATATGATATGAGGGCAAAGGTGGTAGGATTATAACAAAGAATCACCTTCCAAGTAAAACAGTATAATAGTTCAGGGGGAAAAATGGATATTCAGTGAAATAGAAGTCTTGCAAGAATACCTGAAGAAAAGACCTGACTGAATAGAAAATTTGGGTCATAAAAAGGTAAACAGGAAAGAGAAATTATAAGGGATTCAATAAGGTTAAACTGTTTGTATCCCTAGATGGGAAGATAATACTTGTGACTACTAAGAACTTTATCATTATTAGGGCAATTTGAAGAACTGTATATGGAGGACAGAGGTGTGAGTAGAATGTGATGGGATGATATCTTAACAAAATTAAGAGATGAGAAAGAGGAATGCCCTGGGGGAAAGGAGAGGTAGAATTGTGTAAAATTATCTCACATAAAAGAGATGTGAAAGAGCTTTTACAGTGGAGGGGAAGATGGGGGATGTGGGGAAGAGTGCTTGACCTACTCTCATCAGAATTGGCTCAGAGGGAATAATATATTTGGTTGAGAATAGAAATTTGTTTTGCCCTCCAGAAAATTAAGAGGGGAAAGGGTTAAGGTTATGGGTGGGGAAGGCTGATAGAAGGGAGGGTAGATTGGAGGTAAGCCATAGTTATAAATAAACACTTGAGAATGGTCAGGGTGAAAGGAGAGAATGATAGGATAAAAGCTTCATTTCTCAAGTCTACAGAAAACAATCAGATTTTAAGAATATGTCATATAAAAATGTTCTAAATTTCTATTGACTAGAGGAAAGCAAATTAAAACAACTCAGAGATATTACCCCACCCCTATTAGATTGACTAATATGACAGAAAAGGAAAATATAACATTATTGGGAATGTGGCAGAATTGGAACTAATGTATTGTTAGTGGAAATGTGAACTGATTCAGCTATTTTAAGAAGGAATTTGGAACTATGACCAAAGAGATATAAAACCATGAAAACCAGCAATACCACTAAGTCTATATGCCAAAGAGATTTTTTTAAAAAAGGAAAAGGACCTATGTGGACAAAAAGATAGCAGTTCTTTTTGTGGCGGTAAAGAATTGGAAATTGAGGGAATGCCTATCAACTGGAGAATGGCTGAACAAGTTGTGTATGACTGTGATGGAATACTATTGTGCTATAAGAAATGATGAGCAGAATATTCTTAGAAAAACCTATAAAATCTTACATGAACTGATGCAAAGTGAAATTAGCAAAACCAGGAAAACACCATACCCAGTAATAGCAATATTTTAACACTGATTAACTCCTAATGACCTAGCTATTCTCAGAAATTTAATGAGCCAAACAGTTTTGAAGGACTTATATAGAAAATTGGTATCTACTGTATGAGAAAGAACTTATAGGAGTCTAAATGCAGATTGAAGCATACTTTTAAAAGCTTTTTCTTCTTGTTTTTTGGACTGTGTTTTATTTCACAACATAACTAATATGGAAATGTTTTGCATGATTGAACATGTATAACCTATATCAAATTTCTTGCCATCTTAGGGAGGGAGGAGAGTAAGAGAGACAACTTGGGACTCAAAAATTTTTAAATGAATGTTGAAAATTGTTTTTATATTAATTGGGAAATTTAAAAAAATTTACGAGGAAAAATCATGGAGAGATATTCCACATAAATGGAAAAGGGCAAATATCCTAATTTTCAAAAAAGTTAGACTATGGAGTCTACCAGCTATGGCCCAGTGAGCTTGATTTTACTGGCAAAATTCTATAATGATTTTTATGATAAATAGCTAGAAAAGGGAGCAATGATCCCAAAGAGCCATCAGACTTAGGAACGTGGAATCACAGATTTAAGACAATCATCTATAGACCTATTAACCTAACTTACCATTTTATAGACCAGGAAACTGGGGACCTGAAGCATGAGGTCATTTGTCAAAGGTTTCATTAAGAATGTGTTTCATTTTGAAAGATTTGAAAGACTCTATACATATTAATGAGTTTTGGTTTTCTCTTTTTCAAATGGGGTGGGTGAGAAAATGAGATTTAAAAATTAAAATTTTAAACTTCAAAAAAATTTAAAATTTTATGATATATAGTATTATGTAATTAAGTTTAATTTAAAATGTATTTCCATCATAATCTAATTTCCTTTTTTGACAGGGTTATTTAGATGAGCAGATCAAGGGAATGCTACAGAGAATTTATCTACTTTTAGTTAAAGAACATTAAAATTTTTCTTCTGCTGGTCTTGTGAACAAAATGGAGAGATGTGAACTAGACAAGAATATAGTTAGTTGTTTTCATAACTGTTGAAATGATTGAACCTAAAAAGTAGTCATTAAAGGATTGATGTCATTTTGGAGGGTGTTAATGGAGTGCCTCCGGAATTTGTTTGGTCTTATGTCTCTCTAACATTTTTGCCAGTGATTTGAATAAAAGAATACTTATTGAGGATAACATAAACCTGAGAGAAATAGCTAACCAAATTCCTCCCTCCAAAAAAACCCCCCTCAAAACTTGATAGACTAGAACATCGGGTTGAATCTTAAGATGAAACTCAATAGGGATATAAAATATATGTGGGTTTAAAAAAAATCTTAAATACAAAAATAGGTAAGCTGTGGATAGAAAACAATTCATTTGAAAAATCTTTGGGGTTTTAGTAGATTTTAAGCTCAAAGGGTCTTATGATAAAGCAGTCAAAACAATTCGTATGCTTTTAGGTTTCTCTGACATGACATCCAGAACTAGGAAAATGATAATTGTACTGGCATGGCCATATCTAGAATATGTTCGTTTCTGGATGCCAGATTTTAGGCAAGGTAGTAATAAAGGCTTGGTGAATACAGTGACCCTTTTTTAATACCAATGGCACCCAGGATGGGCAAACTTAGATGGATCTTGATCTACATTGTTGGAAGGATCTTCTAACTTGACAAGATCACAGATTCATTTGAGTATTAACCAGAGGGAAGGCATCCTGAAGTTGGTTGGAGAAACAATATTTAATTTGGAAATGAGGAGATTCTGGGGAGATGGAGAGGCTCACAAGGAAGAACATGATCACTATCTTTAAAAATTGAAAGGGCTGGGGTGCAGGTAGATGGTTCATTGGATTGAGAGCCAGCCAGACCTAGAAATGGGAGGTTCTAGGTTCAAATGTGACCTCAGACACTTCCTAGCTGTGTGATCCTGGGCAGGTCACTTAATCCCCATTGGCTAGTCCTTATCATTCTTCTGTTTTGGAACCAATATACAGTATTGATTCTAAGGTGGAAGGTAAGGATTAAAAAAAAAAGTTAAGACTGATTAGACTAGTTGTCCATGGTGAAAAAGGGAAGTCATGTAGATTTTAGTTTGAAGTAAGGAAAATTCCTTAACAATTAGAGCTGTCCAAAAGTGGCATAGGCTACCTTGAAAGTAATGTGCACCACTACCTCTCATCAGAGGCCTTCAAGCAGAGGCTAGAAGCTCATTTATTTTATAGAACAGAGTTTTGTTTACATACTGGCTGGACAAAATAACCTCTGGTCTCAAATCTGCAAATGTTATGATTCTGACAAGAGGTTCCCAGCATCATCTTTATATTTTCCATGTGACTGAACTGCTGGTGGGGCCTGTTGTTCTTTTCTCCTATTTTCAGAGGAAAAGCAGCATCTCAAAGGCAGTCTTGTTCTTGGCATCATAAATAATGTTTCATAAATGTTTGGTTGAAAGAGATCTTTATATAAGCAAAGATTTATGTTCATATTGTATTCCTTCTCTAAACCCTTTATCAGTTTTCCCAACAGCTAGTCTACAATAATTTTTTTAGCAATACATAAACCTTTTACTTCCAAAGGTTCTTACATAAAATATATGAACCTAAACAATTGTATTCCTCTGTCTTCTTGGCTTCTGCTAGCTCCATTCTTGTTCCTTGTATGCTTCTATCCCCTTCCTGGAGATTCTGAAAACTATGGCAGGGAATTAGGATATGGATTCAGAAGCCCCATACTCATGTTTGAATCAGGTAGCTTTTTAAGCACCCTTCAAATAATCACCCTGGCTGGCTGTCATTCTATCCATGGGTAAAGCTATTCCTGATAAGGTAAAGTCTACAGTAATGGAAACAAAGTTTCCTCAGAACAGAAGGTACAATCAATCAACATAGGAGGCAGGTGGAGGTCTGGCTTAGAAAAATTTAATGGCTGAGGCATTGATAAATTCATAAAACCCCTCACTGGTGGAGCTCACACTCTTTAATTTTCTGTGCCCTAGTTTTCTCCCTATTCTCACCATCTCAGGTTGGAGGGAGAAAGCAAATGGGGGGGGAAGTAGGATTAGTGACTGCAGGGGGATCCAGCCCCTTTGAGAATCCAGACTGTAATATAAGGAAGACAACAGGGAAGAATAAAGTGGGAGGTGAATCTATAAGGTTGAAAGAACAGTAGAGTAGCTGGAGGGGGAAACTGTTGTTTTTGGAGGGAGCAGGCAAGGCTCTCAAGATACAGAGCAAGGTACCACATGTAGGAGAGAGAGCCAGGTAGCAGGCCTAGGTCAGTGCTGACCAATGTCCCTTCCTCATCTTCTGACCACAGAGAAGAGAAACTGGTTCCAGGAAGAGATAAAGGTTGGGGCCAATTAAGGCCCCACTTGGAGTGTCCAACTGCAGTTTGGAGGCCTCAGAAAATGAGCGAGGATACTCCAGATAGGCAGGCTTGGGAGGAGCCACTACTTGAAAACACTAAGATCCCAAAGATATGCAGTTTCCTGGGATGAAGAGATGGGGCCAGTCAGCTATGGAGCCATTCAACAAGTCAGAGCAGCACCAAGGCCTGGAGAGGCATCTTCCAGCTCAAGAATGAGGCTCAGAGCAGGCAAGGGATCAATGGCCAGGTAGTTCCAAGGGTGTGGCTGATGGAGCCAACTAGTCCTAAAAAGAGAGAAGCCCAGATATGAGAGAGAAAAAATGATTCAAGGGAATCAGGGCAGGAAAGGAAACCACCTGGAGGAGGATAAGGAAGAGCAAGAGAACAGAGGGTAAACTAGGAGTCAATAGGGCTGAGAGCCAGGTGAGCTATACCTGTGTCATGGAGGCCCCTCTACCCCCCTCTCTTGCCCAACTTCTTACCCATTCATCCTCATCCACTCCCTCAAAGGAATCCTGGGGGAGGGGGTCTTCCCGGTTACCCAACTTCGCCACCATGGCACTTAGCAGCTGAGGAAAAAATAAAAAGGGGAGTATGAGGAAAAATCCAGCCAACAATAGGGACCTCCCAACACCTCAGAGAGGCAGGACTAGACAGTGGGTCTCACAGACCATTTCTATAAACCAAAGATTAAGACTCAGGAATACTTTAGAGCAGGACCAGAAGCATCAAGGAGCTGGTGACTGAGAAGGGCAATCAATCCGGTGCCTTTCCTCCTGACTTCAGGGTCAGGAGGACATTCAACCTTGTCTGGATAATCAGGCGAGGAGCTTTTAGGGGACAACTGTAAACCACTGGCTTTGATTCACACTTTGATCTTGTGGGATCAAAGTGCTGTCCGTTGGCACCCCCCAGCCAGGCAGCCGCACTGAGTGCAGGCTCCCAACACACAGCAGTGTCTGGGTACACATCATCCTGGAAGATCTCACTGATGGGGTCTTCTATTTCCCACTGATGCCCTGTTCTGTTGCTCCATATCTGTGTCACCAGTCTCACCTCTTCTTTCTTCTGCTGGTCTGACTTCTCTTCAAGGTAGACAGCTGAGGGCAAGGTCCGTCGTGTTGGAGCTTCTCGGGGGGCCTCACTCACTGTGGATGGAGTAATTGTTATAGCTGTCCCTTACCAAACTGAAGCAAAGGGTCATTCCTTATCCAACCTTTGTATTTCTGTGGCTAGTACAACATTCTACATAAAGCAGGTGCTTAAAGAATCAGCTTATTGGAAAGGGAAACAGCAATGATGGGGACCAAGTGGTCTCTCTTTACCATTTCAATCTTGACACTAACTGGTACCGGGGAAGACCTGGTGGCTGAACTGCCTGGCCTCATGCTGTGGCACTAACTTGCCCTAAGGCAGGGACGGCATCGTATGGAGGATAGGAGAAATAGCAGTCATTTAAGCTCTGACACGAGTGAAACATTGTGTTGGGCACTGTGGGGGGATGAAAATAAACAAAAGACACGTCCAAGATCTCAAAGACCAGTTGAAGAAACAAACACAAAAAGATGTTAAGAACCACAATGTCAGTGTATGTCTAAGAGGCTGACTGAAGCTTGCCTTCTCTCCTATGGTAAACAGAACAAGTAAGGAATGAGCCTGCTCTCTCTTGGAACTGCCCGTCCTCATTAATCCCCTGCCCACTCATTCCTTCCTGAGCCTTTTGGGCATTTCTTCTGTCCCAGGGCTCCCCAATCAGAGGCATCCTCTGCCCTCCTCCTTCTCCATAGTTCTTGAGGGCTTTTCCTCCTTTGCCCCCTTCTTGGTCCCAAAGCCTTCCAGCTCTTTCAGCCCTTCATCTCACCTGGGGTCATTCCAGGGGGCTGCAGGTTGAGGCGGCGGTGCTGTCTGTTGGCACCCCCCAGCCAGGCAGCAGCACTGAGTGCAGGCTCCCAACACACAGCAGTGTCTGGGTACACATCATCCTGGAAGAACTCTTTCTATAGGGAGTAGGGAGACACTGAGATACTGTGCTCTTGGCCCAGGGAGGGCTAACCTCAGCACAGATGGTTCCAGGAGGCCACGTTTGCTTTGGGCAGTTTCAGGAGTCCAGGGCCCTTCCCCTCTGGTCTGGGGGAAGCCCCATGATGCCAAGGCATCTGGTTGGATGGGTGAGGGGAAGAAGAGGCCTTGGTCACCCCAACTCTGAGGGGGCGGTACAGACATCCCCTTTGGGGAGTGGGGGTCAACAGGTTTATCCTGATGAGGTTGTGGAATTTTCTGTGATAGGTTCAGTTCTCCAACTTACTTTGACCCTGGGAAGTCGGAAGGCAACAGGTTCTAGGGAAGACTGACGGAGCCGGAGGCCTCGAGCAAACTCAACCTGTTGTACCTCACATTCTGTCTTGGGCAAGAAGGCGAAGCCCTGAGTGCCGGGGGGAGAGGGAGGTCATGTCAGAGCTCAGGCCTGGGCAGACCGGGCTGCCTGGCACTTCCCTCTCCATCAGAAGGCACACACCTCCTTCCTGTAGGTGCTCGGAGGAAGCGGCCACCAGCCACACATCAGCCTGACTTTACCAGCCAGCTTCCTCCTCCTTCTTAAACAGAGCTCGACACCTGCTCCCTGGCTCTTCCTGACCCAGAACCCCTTCCCTCAGTGACCGCCAGAGGGCAGGCTCTCCCCACTATGGGCTCTGATCCTGGGGCCCTGCCCCTGGGAAGATGCCAGGGAGAGCCACTCGATTCTGGGCCGCAGAGCCAGAAAAAAAGGGGCGAGGAGACACCTGCAGCAGAATGGAGAGAGGACCTTTTACCTTGTGTGGATCAGATGAGGTGAAGCTGTTGCACTCCAGGAAGAAGGGGGCCTCGGGAAGGAGCTCATACACAAATACTCGCGTGTCACCCTGAAGCAGGAGGCAACTGAGGAAAGGCTGCAGCCTTTTCTTCCCAAGCCCACCACCCCAGGCCCACCTCAGCCCATGCCACTCTCCAGGCCCCCGACTGACCTTGCCAGTGAGAAGGACGAGACCAGTGTCTGGATCATAGCTGGGCAGCAGGGTGGAAGGGGCTACATCGAGACCCAGCACGGCCAAAGGGCCGCCACCCAGTGATCCTGCCCCGTAGAGGAGAAGCTGGCGCTCACTCCGGCTGCAATGATAACCATGAAAAGGGCCTCAGAGTCTGGTCTTTAAGAGGGAAGAAGAAAGGTGGGGTTTGAGAGAGAAAGATAAGCATGGGTGTAGGAAACTGAGTTTGGGAACTGTTCATTCTTCCCTTTCAGTGCCTCTAGAATGTCTCCTTTCCATAAATTCCCACTGTTCCCAAGTTAGTCCAGGTCCTCAGTTCTTGTAGTAATTAAAAAAAGAAAAGAAAAGAAAACCTTACCTTCCATCTTAGAATCAACACTAAGTTCTGGTTCCAAGGCAGAAGAGCAATAAGGGATAGACAATGGGGATTAAGTGACTTGCCCAGGGTCACACAACTAGGAAGTGTGCAAATCCACATTTAAACCCAGGACCTCTGTCTCTAAGCCTGGCTCTCAATCCACTGAGCTACCCAGTTGTCCCCCTTGTAGTAATTTTTAAACTTGTGTCTCTTACACCTTCTAATCCATTTAACATGATACCATATTAGTTATGTTTTAAAAAAAAACTTAAAGATTGTAAAGTTATGGGAGAGGTGGGGGGGGGAAGAAAATGAATAATGTTTGAAAATGACCAAATAAAATAATGTTCAAAAAATTAAAAAAAAAAAGATTGTAAAGTTACAGAATTCAGTCCTGGAAGACACCTTCAAGACCATTTCATCTACCCTTTTGGACAGGAACTTTCAGTGGCTCCCCAATGCCTAAAAAAACTTAAGTTCAAATTCCTTTTCTTGGCCTTTAAGACCATCCACAATGTGATCCTGACTTTTCCTTTCCAGCCTCATTTCCCATTAATCTCCTTTAGGTCCTCTATTTTCCAGTCAATCTAGTCGTCTCACCATTTTCTGATCATACCTGAGTCCAAGCTCATGCAAAATTTCCCTGGAAGAGGAAGGCCAGCCTCCCATCGCTGCCCATTTTCCAATGTCCGCTCATGTTAGCTCCTTCCAAACCTTCCCCTGTACTCTCTCAGCACTTCATCTGGGGAAATTCCATGGGACTTAACAAATAATTGCCTTATATTCTAGGTGTGTACAAGCTTTATCTCTTCTACTAAGCTGTAGCTCCATGAAGGCATGAGCTTTGTCTTATTTATTTATCTTTGTCATTTCTCTTAATGCCAAGCATTGTGTCTAACACCCAGTAGGTGCTTGATCAGTGTTTCTTGAACGAATATGATCAGGACTAGGAGAATATAGGAGCTGAAAGCCTCATTAGAGATTGGATTAGCAGCGAGGAGATGATTTTTCAGAAGAAAGGTTTGGGAGGAATTGCAGGTTTTAGAAGACAATGGGACGGTTCACCTGTCAAAGCCGGAAACCAGCAGACACCGGCCATCACACACCCACACCACACGGGCTCCTCGACCTCCCTCAGGGCCAGGACCCTCCTGTAAGGGAGAGTATGACTAGGGTGACCCAGCTGGCTTGAGTTGATCATGAAAGGACTTGGATGGGACTAATGGCCTCTCTATCCTGCCCAACCCCGATTGTGCTCTCACCTGGATAGGTTCTGGGCTACTCCGGGGATCATAGATCCGAACCCTACCATCTTTGCACACAGTTGCCAGGAGCTGTCCATCGGGACTCCAGGCCATGCTGAAGATCTGAAAGAGAGGCAGAGGGATGAAATACAGGCTTGCCCTTGCTCCTTTGGGGTGCAAAGCCAAAACTCCAGACCCTGATGGTCTGACTGCCCCCCAACTCTGCCTTACCTAGAACTTCTGTGCTATCCCTTACTTGTGCCCAACTAGGATACGGTGGGGATGGAACAAGAGTTATCCTAGCCTGAATGGCAGACCCTGGTCATTGACTTCTATCTGGTCCTCTCTCATTCCCCACCCCTCCTTAAGAGTCTGACTCGGATCTCTCCCCACCTGGTCCTTGTGACCCTGCAGCCTTATCTTCTCCAACCCTTCTTGCAGGTCCCAGATCCGCACAGTCAAATCATAGGAAGATGAGGCCAAGACATCAGATGCCAAGGGGTGGAAGCGCAGGGAGTAGATCTTCTCTGTATGCCCTGGGAGAGGTTAGGAAGTAGCATCATGTAGTGATCAAGGCACCCTGTGCTCTGCCCTCTGCCCTCCTTGCTGCACATTTTCCTCGCCATTGCTCTCCCTGCAGCCCAGCCTTTCTCCATCTTCTTAGTCTCACCTGTCAGTATGGCCTCAGGCATTGTCATCACTTCTTGCAGTCCTTCAGGGGGTACCCGCCACAGCCGTATCCGGGCATCTTCCCCAGCTATGGACAGGGGGGAAGTGACCCAGCCAGGGTGCTTAGCCTCATCCAGTCAGAAACCCTGTCCCCCTTGCCCAGATGCCCCAGAGCTTCGGCATTCTGCCCAATACCCACAAAAAGGCTTCTTGATTTAGACTGGCCTCAGGGGAACAAGGGAGGAGGCTAGAGACTCAGCTGTGGCATCACAAGGCCAGTGCAGAGAGAGAAGCTAGGTTCAGGGGGTACCAAGGGGGGTAATCAGAAACAATCAGGGAAATGTGCTTCAAAGGGTGGTGTCTTCCTGACAAGCTGCAAGTCCCCACCCCCCCTTACCCACAGCAAGGCGGTACAGGTCAAATGGGTCCCAGGTGAGGTCAGTGACAGCCACCCCGTTCTGTAGCGTGGGCAATGCAGTATCAGGCAGACGGCCAGGTTTCCGCAGCTAGAATATGAGGTACCCGTGCCCCAAGGCCCATAAGTGCCAGGCAGAAGAAAGGTACCTGCCATCCCTGAGCCCTCAGTGTCAACAGCCAGGCAAGCATGTTTAGGCCCCTATGTAGGGCTAAGCAGGGAGATCTGAGCTGGGGGATCGGACCCCAGAGTCCAGACCTTCCCAACCACTTTAAACGAATTTCTTCTCTCCACAGATGGCTTAAATTCTCTTTGCCTCAACCACCCACTGTCCATACCTCACTTATGTGTCGCCAGTCTCTCCAACTGTGATATTCAAGGAGACTAGCACAAGAGGCAATTCCTTGTATTCCCCAAAGGCATAATAGGGAGAGCAGAAATCTAGCAGTCAAGCGGCACCATTTCAGGGACACCCAAACACTTGCTCATAGGTAGCTCCGCTCTCCTATTAGTGTAACTGATCACTCCTCGTGGAGTGTAACGGCAATAAAGCATCCTTGCTTTCCCAGGGGACGGCACTTTGAGCAGTCAAGGCCTTGGCCAGAATCAGCCTGTGGGGATGGCCCACCCCTCATCTCTCGCTGCCACCTAGCAGACAGCAGGGAATCACTGGCATGGGGCGAGACCAAGCCTCGAGAGGCCGGCGGCATCTGTGGGGCAGGGGCAGAGGAAGATGTGTGTGGTGGTGGGAAACGGAGTGCAGGCTAGGATGATGAAGACGAACCCTTTCCACTTCCTGTTCCTGCCTGGGCCTGGCTCTCACCCCAGGGATTTGCCCTTCAGCTGGCACGAGCATCCTACGGGGGCCTCCTGGAGAGGGATGCAGGATATTGATCTCAACCTGATTTCTCTCATGCTGTTTTCCAATTCTCCCAGCAGTTTTTGTCAAATAGTGGTTTCTTGTCCCCAAAGCTGGGATCTTTGGGCTTATCATAGACTGTCTTGCTGAGGTCATTTACCCCAAGTCTATTCCAAGATCCTCACTTCTGTCTCTTAGCCAGTGCCATTTTGATTTAATGATCACTGCTTTATAGTATAGTTTGAGATCTGGGACTACTAGACCTCCATCCTCCACATTTTTTTTTTCATAGTTCCCTTGATATTCTTGATCTTTGTTCTTCCAGATGAACTTTGAAATCATTTTTTTTCTAATTCTATAAAAAAGTTTTTTTGGTAGTTTGATAGGTATAGTACTGAACGAGTAAATTAATTTAGGTAGGACTGTCATTATTATTATATTAGCTCATCCTACCCATAAGCAATTAATGTTTTTCCAATTATTTAGGAGAGGGATGCAGGAAAGCTAAGCACCCCGGGGTAAGAGAGCTGAAGCCAGACGGTCCTCACCTCCAGAACTGCCACCTGCCCGCCTGTGCTCAGCAGAGGTAAAGCCACATGGAGGCGATTGGCACAGAATCCATCACTTTCCCCAGGAGTGGTGAGGTTGAGCCCTTTGAGGTTGGTGATGTGGGTATCGCGATGGAGTACAGTACCCTGAGCGTGGCGGAACTTGGAGCTAGGGCCTAAGGGAAAGGGAAAGGGGGAAGAAGAATTGGGAAGATAGCAAGGGGGTATAAAGAACTATTAATAAACACTTCAACAAACAAAAAAAGCATCCTTGGGGCAACTCTCCCGCCCTGGGCTTCTCATGTTGGGGTCTTTCCTTCAGGTACCTCTGGGCCTAGTCTGGCATTCCTAAGACCCCAGAAGTCTGAGTTCAAATCTCAGCTCAGGCACTAACTTGTGTCACCTTGGGAAGAAATAGTTCACTCTGAGCCTCAGTTTCTTTTTCTGTCAAGTGGGAGATAACACTTCCTGTGGTATCTCTCATCACAGAGGTGTCATGAGGAATGAGAAAAGACATAAAATTTTGCCTTGGAAGAGGTTACAACAGACCGCGGTCCAGAGTTCTCATTCAGGGGACCTGATCGTCTACATCCTGTGAGCACCGCACGAAGGCTCAGGATGCCCAAGGCCAGGTGGCCTGAGGGGCGCTCGTGCTCCAGGGGGCTCTCCGGGGGTGATGCAGCAAAGTCACAGATGTGTGGCCCAGTGGCAGACGGCTTGTGGACACTTCAATACTTGGTGAAGGGGAGGCCAAGGGAGCTGTTCTCAGTCCAACTTACCCAGAAGGCTTTGGAGGGACCTCTGGGATGGGCTGGTGCCAATGCCACTGGTGCTCGAGAGTGAGCGGCCCAGGCTGGAGGGGGTGGAGGGGGAGGTCAGAGAGCTGGGTGGGGAGGAGAAGCTGCCCTCCTGGAGGAGAAAGGGAAATGGCCAAGAGTCGGAGGGGTTCTGGCCCCTCGGACGTCCTTCCTTCAGCCCCGCAGGTGAAAGATGGATGCCTCATTCCTTGGATGGTCCTGACTCCCCAGTCAGTTCTATTTGTGACCAGGCACTTTCAAAGGGCATAGAGACAGACCAGAAAGAAACCTGGAGTCTGGTACTCCTGGCCCACAACTCCCCTCAGGCTTTAGGACACAATCTGCCCCTCGGCTTATCCCATGGCCTCGGCCCCTGACATTTGGGGCTGCTTAAGGGCCAGGTTGTGTCTTTTTCAGTGGCCCATTCCAGGTTCTGGTGCCTTGTCAGGGATCGTTAGGATCACTTACACTTGGGTCCGTGTCACCCACTGGCACCTCCTGAAGCTGAGTGGCAGCAGGAGAAGAGAGTTCTGTGGGTATCAGATGGGAAGTGAAGCTGGCATGAGGCCGGCGGGCAGGATTCAGACTAACCCTCTGGACCTGTGAAAAAGGATCCCAGAGGGTAAAATCATGGCCTGGGCCCATGCAGAGAAGGCAGCAAAGATGGACCAGGACTGGGGTAGGACCATCAAGACCAGGATGCTCGGAGAGCACGAGGCCCTACCAGGTAGCAGGGGCACAGAGAGGACATGAGCGGCAAGGGCAGGATGGGCACAGCTGGACAAAGAGAATAGCAATCCTCCTGCCCCATCCCCTTAAGCAGGCATGCATCTGGGCCCAGGAATGCTCGCTCTGGAGTGGGAGCCGCTATCTCAAGCTGTGCAAGGCAGGAGGGGGCAAGATTGTGTGCAGGAGACCAAAGCTCCCCCCAGGCCAAGAGCTCACCTGCTGGTTGTCTCCAGCCCACCAAGCGTGGGCACTGGTGGCGGGCACACTGCCCGCAGCATCGGAAAACAAGTCTTCGTGGAATTCTACAGACTGGTAGGACAAACGAACGTTCAGCCATTAAAGTTTCAGGGCCACACTGAAGTGCCAGCCTGCTCCTGCAGACACCCAGGGAACTCTTGTCCCCAGGCCCCAGGAAGGGCTCTTGACTTAGCCCCATCTTACCCCGGTGGAGAAGGGCAAGGGGCATGACCCGGGCCCCAGACCCCTTTACCTTTCGGGGCACCACGTAGCTGACGGGCACGATGGCACTCTCACTGAGCTGCAGCACCCGAAGCACTTCACAGGCCATCACAGTCAGAGCGCGACGAGGTGCCAGGGCCATTCCCCGGCACTTGGTCTCTAGGACACACTGGTTCACTGGAAGGTGCCCAGGCATGGTCATGGTCTAAACCAGGGGTAGGGGAAGGACAGGGCTATGGGGAGGGAGACCAAGGTAGGAAGGGTCCGAGAGTCGGGCGAGAGGTGGAGGAGAAAATGGGGGGCAGAATAGCAAAGGGAGAAAGGCCGAAGGGGAAGGACACCTACCTTGGGTAAAGGCGGCCTGTGGCAGGGACACTTCATAGCAGTATACCAGATTCTCACCCTGCAATATAATCCCACAGCTCTTAGTCCTCTGCCTTTCCAGCTACCCCCCCTTTCTGGCCTGTAATACCTCCAAAGGGTTTTATGGGCCTCGATGGGGCCCCCCAGAGCCCTGCGAGCAGTCTAAGACACGTGGGCTTGACAGGCAAGTGATCCTTTCTTGGGAGGGGAAGAAGACACCTTTTCGGTGGATGGATTTAGTTACTATGGGCGGATGACTCGCCAATACAGCAAGCTTGCCAAAAACTCTGCTGACTCCCATCCTGCATCTTCAGCTGCCTTTCAGGCATCAGGACTGGATGTCCAGTAGACATCCTGAACTCAACATGTCCAAAATGGAACCTGCCACCTTTCCCTTAAACTCTCCCCCTCCTACCCTGGCACCACCATACTCCCAGGTCTCTGGGCTCAATCTAGGAGCCATCCTGGATCCCCCACTATCTCTCACCCCTGCCACCTCCCTGGAATAAGCCCCCTTCTCTCCTCTGGGGCTGCAGCACTGTTGCACAGGCCCTCATCCCAGGATTATGGTCTGCCTCTTCTGCCTCCCTACGTCAAGCCTCTCCTCACTGCCGTCCAGCCTCAATTCAGCCGCTAAAGTGATTTTCCTAATGCTCAGGTCTGATTGTGTCACTCCCACCCGCCCCTTCTCTCTAGTGACTTCTTGTTGCTGCCAGGAACAAATACAAAATGCATTATCCCAGCATTATCTTATTCTTTTTAAACTCGTACCCTCTGTCTTAGAATTGATACTATGTATTGGTTCCAAGGCAAAAGAGTTGTAAGGGCTAGACAGTGGGGGTTAAGTGACTTGCCCAGAGTCACACAGCTGGGAAGTGTCTGAGGCCAGATTTGAACCCAGAACCTCCTGTCCCTAGACCAGCTGCCCCCGTATTATCTTCTTTGACATGTACCTTTCACTCAAGTCAGGCCTCCAGGACATGCCATTCATGTTTTATATAGGATTTGCTGAAGATGAAGTCTCCAGTCCCCATGAGGACTTTGAGAGTCTCTGATTCTCACTCACCTTTCCACCTAGGATCAGGAGCCCAGAGTCAGCATCCAGCAGGGGGATCAGAGAACTGTAAAAACAGAAGAACGTGTCAGTGGCAGGCAGGGCTCTCTCCCGGCCCCCTCGGGGAGAGGACGCAAGCACTCTTTTCATGGGTCACCATGCTATACACACATAAACACATATGTATTCGTGTGTTTATATCTTCTTTATATGGCATATAGATATAAAAATTATCCTCCCCTCCTAGACTATAAAGCCACTAAAGGCAGAAGTCACACCTTCTTCATCTTTTTATCTTCCCTAGCACAAAGCATAGTATATTGTGCTTACATGAATATGAAGGACCTGCAGTTTCATCAGTGCGGGATCCATCATTTCAGGTGAGGGAACTCTCTCCACAAATGCAAACTAATCCTGCTATAACCAGCCCTAGAGAGGGCTTTGAAGCGCGCACGCATGCACGCGCGCACACACACACATACACACACACACACACACACACACAGAGTCAAGATTTTTCCAGAGCAACAAAGCTAATAAGTGTCAGAGGGTCTACATCCACTCAACTAATTTGCAAGGAGTCGGGGTTTAAGAAATGTTTAGGGGATGAATAAATGCGGTTCAGTAATAGGCAAAATCCGGCCCCAAGATGCTAATTCTTGCCTGCCTCTTGCAGTCAAGGAAGCCCAGGGTTAAACACATCTGACCCTTAGAGTAACAGGCACAAGTGGTCAGGTCAGGTCAGGTCAGGGGGACAAAAGCCAAATATAATGTATTCTCCCCAATCCCAGGAGAACGGTCTCTCTCTACAGCTGCTGGCGTGTTGAGGTAGCTTGAAAAATTGTTCGATCAAATGCTATCTCCCATTTTTCTTCTAAAGGCATCCTTTAGAATCCCAGCTAAATTGGCAGCATGAGAATACTTGAAAGCCCTCTTCCTACCCTCAAAAAACCCCCCAACAACCCTTCAATAAAGCTCCAAAATGTGCCAGAAGAAACAATGAGAAATAAACCAAAGACAGAGTTGCTATAAGTTCCTTCATCCAGTTCAGGACTACACAAGAAGACTATCAAAACTTAGTGAAGGTTCTGGGCAAAAATATGCCACAATTGGTGGAAGTCATTAGACACAAGCATCCCAGAGCCACAGCAAGAAACAGGACTGGATCAGCCTCTCCCTGAGCCACAGCAGGGGACAAGGCAAGGAAAATCTGGGAGGCAAATCTCTGTAATCAGCTAATTGATAATATCTGGTTGAGATTTATCAGGATTACAGTACAGTAAAGGATGGGGCCAGCTCTAAACTGAGCATGGAGAAGGTGCAGAGAAAGGGCTGAGTTCAAAATCTAAGTTGGGTCACCAGAAGACTAAATTCTAACACAGAGATTCCTGCAAAGGGTAAAGAACCTAGTCTTAGCCACCCCACTCCATCCAAGAATATGAGAAAGATTTGATTCTGATTTAAGCACAAAGTCCCAAATCATAAACTAAGGCTAGAGATATGATTAAACAGAATAAAATGCTAAATACAATGAAGAAATTCTACAGATTGAGAATTACTCAGGAGGTAAATCCAGAAGAAGAGAAAAACAATAAGATCAAGTGGAAATTCAGAAAAAAGAATGGCTTGCCTATAAGGTCTAAAGGGGAGCTAGGAAGAGAGGCAAGAAATATAAAAAGCAATTTTAAATGAGATGATAGCTATGATTTTTAAAATGGGAAGGGGAATTAATAACTTAAAACAGAAAGCAGTAAACTTTAAAAGAAACAGATTCCCTAAAAATTAGAATGGGTTAAACAGAAAGCAATGATTCTGAGACAAAAATAAATATTAATCAAATTATTGCAAAATCAAAAGATTGCAAAAAATATAAGCAATATATTATTTTAAAAATTGATCTGGAAAATGAGACCAAGAAGAAATAAAATCCAAGATTTTTCCAAATCCAAATCCAGAATCCAAAATAAAAATCAAGAAAAAAATCATTGAACTAATGACAAAAAATAAGCCTGGATATTATATTTTAAGAAATAATAAATTAAAATGACAAATAATGACAAAAAATAAGCCTGTATAGTATATTTCAAGAAATAATAAATTAAAATTGCTGAGATTTATCGGAAAAAGACAAGTGATAAGATGTTAAGGACCTGAACAGAACTTTAATGAAATGAGATGGTAGATCTCTGACAATTACTAACTGGGAACAGAAAGGAGTATACATATTTCTTAGCAGTGAATGTCAATACAAAAAAATTGACTATATGGGCATAAAACTTCAAAAACAAATGCAGAAAAGCAGAAATATTAAACTCACCCATTACTGATCACAATTCAAAGAAAATTATAAACAATAAAGGGCCTTTATAGAAAGTATTAAAATCAATTCAAAACTAAGTCATTTGACCCTAAATTTATATTTATTATTTCTAGGCTTTGTTTTCTAATCCACCCTAAATAACTGAATCCTATATTGGTTAGAATGAGTCAAAGGATAAAGCATAAAAGTAATATTTCATCAAAGAAAATTATAACAATGAAACAACATATCAAAACTTTTGGGATGCAGCCAAAGCAGACCTCAGGAATTTTATGTTTCTTTTTTTTTTCTTTTTTTTTTTTTTATTTTATTTTATTTGGTCGTTTTCATACATTATTCACTGGAAACAAAGATCGTTTTCTTTTCCTCCCCTCCCCCCCCCCCCCCCCCCGCCTTTCCCTCTCCCATAGCCGACGCATGATTCCACTGGTTATCACATGTGTTCTTGACTCGAACCCTTTTCCCTGTTGTTGGAGTTTGCATTATAGTGTTCATTTAGAGTCTCTCCTCAGTCTTATCTCCTCCAACCCTGTGGTCCAGCAGTTGCTTTTCAGCGGTGTTTTTACTCCCACAGTTTATCCTCTGCTTGTGGGTAGTATTTTTTTTTTTTAGATCCCTGCAGATTGTTCAGGGAAATTGCATTGATACTTATGGAGAAGTCCATCACCTTCGATTGTACCACAATGTATCAGTCTCTGTGTATAATGTTTTCCTGGTTCTGCTCCTTTCGCTCTGCATCACTTCCTGGAGGTTGTTCCAGTTCACATGGAATTCCTCCACTTTATTATTCCTTTTAGCACAATAATATTCCATCACCAACATATACCACAATTTGTTTAGCCATTCCCCAATTGAGGGGCATCCCCTCATTTTCCAATTTTTGGCCACCACAAAGAGCGCAGCTATGAATATTTTTGTACAAGTCTTTTTGTCCATTATCTCTTTGGGGTACAAGCCCAGCAGTGCTATGGCTGGATCAAAGGGCAGACAGTCTTTTATCGCCCTTTGGGCATAGTTCCAAATTGCCCTCCAGAATGGTTGGATCAATTCACAACTCCACCAGCAATGAATTAATGTCCCCACTTTGCCACATCCCCTCCAGCATTCATTACTTTGCATAGCTGTCATGTTAGCCAATCTGCTAGGTGTGAGATGATACCTCAGAGTTGTTTTGATTTGCATCTCTCTGATTATAAGAGATGTAGAGCACTTTTTCATGTGCTTATTAATAGTTTTGATTTCTTTGGCTGAGAATTGCCTGTTCATGTCCCTTGCCCATTTGTCAATTGGAGAATGGCTTGATTTTTTGTACAATTGATTTAGTTCTTTATAAATTTTAGTAATTAAACCCTTGTCAGAGGTTTTTATGAAGATTGTTTCCCAATTTGTTGCTACCCTTCTGATTTTGGTTACATTGGTTTTGTTTGTACAAAAACTTTTTAATTTGATGTAATCCAGATTATTTATTTTGCATTTTGTAATTCTTTCTAATTCTTGCTTGGTTTTGAAGTATTTCCCTTCCCAAAGGTCTGACATGTATACTATTCTGTGTTCGCCTAATTTTCTTATAGTTTCTTTCTTTATGTTCAAGTCATTCATCCATTTTGAATTTATCTTGGTGTAGGGTGTGAGGTGTTGATCTAAGCCTAATCTTTCCCACACTGTCCTCCAATTTTCCCAACAGTTTTTATGAAATAGTGGGTTTTTGTCCCAAAAGCTGGGATCTTTGGGTTTGTCATATACTGTCTTGCTGAGGTTGCTTGCCCCCAGTCTATTCCACTGATCCTCCTTTCTGTCTCTTAGCCAGTACCAAATTGTTTTGATGACCGCTGCTTTATAATATAGTCTGAGATCTGGGACTGCAAGACCCCCTTCCTTTGTATTTTTTTTCATTAATTCCCTGGGTATCCTTGATCTTTTGTTTTTCCAAATGAACTTTGTTATGTTTTTTTCTAAATCAGTAAAAAAAATTTTTGGGAGTTCCATGGGTATGGCACTAAATAGATAGATGAGTTTGGGTAGGATGGTCATTTTTATTATATTGGCTCGTCCTACCCATGAGCAGTTAATGTTCTTGCTGCTGAGCTGTGTTGGAATTATATAGAAATGCTGATGACTTATGTGGGTTTATTTTGTATCCTGCAACTTTGCTAAAGTTGTTGATTATTTCAATTAGCTTTTTGGTTGAATCTCTAGGATTCTTTAAGTAGACCATCATGTCATCTGCAAAGAGTGATAATTTGGTCTCCTCCTTGCCTATTTTGATGCCTTCAATTTCTTTTTCTTCTCTAATTGCTACTGCTAGTGTTTCTAATACAATGTCAAATAATAGAGGTGATAATGGGCATCCTTGTTTCACTCCTGATCTTAATGGGAATGGATTTAGTTTATCCCCATTGCAGATGATATTAGCTGATGGTTTTAGATATATACTGTTTATTATTTTTAGGAATGACCCTTCTATTCCTATGCTTTCTAGTGTTTTTAGTAGGAATGGGTGTTGTATTTTATCAAAGGCTTTTTCTGCATCTATTGAGATAATCATGTGATTCTTGTTGGTTTGCTTGTTGATGTGGTCAATTATGTGGATAGTTTTCCTAATGTTGAACCAGCCCTGCATCCCTGGTATGAATCCTACTTGATCATGGTGGATGACCCTTCTAATCACTTGCTGGAGTCTTTTTGCTAGTATCCTATTTAAGATTTTTGCATCTATATTCATTAGGGAGATTGGCCTATAGTTTTCTTTCTCTGTTTTTGGCCTGCCTGGCTTTGGAATTAGTACCATGCTTGTGTCATAAAAGGAGTTTGGTAGGACTCCCTCTTTGCTTATTATGTCGAATAGTTTGTGTAATATTGGGGTTAACTGTTCTCTGAATGTTTGATAGAATTCACTGGTGAATCCATCAGGCCCTGGGGATTTTTTCTTAGGCAGTTCTTTGATGGCTTGATGGATTTCAATTTCTGATATGGGATTATTTAAGAAAACTATTTCTTCTTCTGTTAGTCTAGGCAATTTATATTTTTGTAAATATTCATCCATATCACCTAGATTGGTAAATTTATTGCCATATAGTTGGGCAAAGTAGTTTTTAATGATTGCCTTAATTTCCTCTTCATTTGAGGTGAGATCCCCCTTTTCATCCTTGATGCTATTAATTTGCCTTTCTTCTTTCCTTTTTTTAATTAAATTAACCAGTACTTTGTCTATTTTGTCTGTTTTTTCAAAGTACCAGCTTCTAGTCTTGTTTATTAGCTCAATAGTTCTGTCACTTTCTATTTTATTAATTTCTCCCTTAATTTTTAGGATCTCTAGTATGGTTTTCTTCTGGGGGTTTTTAATTTGTTCATTCTCAAGTTTTTTGATTTGCATTTCCAATTCCTTGGTCTCTGTCCTCCCTAATTTGTTGATATATGCACTCAGGGATATGAATTTTCCTCTAAGTACTGCCTTGGCTGCATCCCATAAGGTTTGAAAGGATGTTTCGCCGTTGTCATTTTCTTCAACGAAATTGTTAATTGTTTCTATGATTTCTTCTCTAACTAAATGATTTTGGAGTATCATGTTATTTAATTTCCAATTAATTTTTGATTTGGGTCTCCATGTACCCTTGCCGATCAATATTTTAATTGCCTTGTGATCTGAAAAGGCTGCAGTTAATATTTCTGCTTTTCTGCATTTAAGTGCCATGTTTCTATGACCTAGTGTATGATCTATTTTTGTGAATGTGCCATGTGGTGCTGAAAAGAAGGTGTATTCTTTTTTGTCCCTATTTATTTTTCTCCATATGTCTATTAATTCTAATTTTTCTAAGATTTCATTCACCTCTTTTACCTCTTTCTTATTTATTTTTTGATTTGATTTATCTAAATTTGATAGTGGTTGGTTCAAGTCTCCCACTAATATGGTTTTACTGTCTAATTCCTCCTTCAATTCTCCTAGTTTCTCTATTAAAAATTTGGATGCTATACCATTTGGTGCATACATGTTGATTAGTGATATTTCCTCATTGTCTATACTTCCTTTTAGCAGAATATATTTACCTTCCCTGTCCCTTTTGATCAGGTCTATTTGTACTTTGGCTTTGTCAGATATCATGATTGCAACTCCTGCCTTCTTTCTATCGGTTGAGGCCCAAAAGGTCTTACTCCAACCTTTAATTCTAACCTTGTGAGTGTCAACCCGTCTCATATGTGTTTCTTGAAGGCAACATATGGTAGGGTTTTGTGTTCTAATCCAGTCTGCTATTTGTCTGCGTTTTATGGGTGAGTTCATCCCATTCACGTTCAAAGTTATGATTGTTATTTGTGGATTCGCTGGCATTTTGATGTCTTCCCCTAGTTCTGACCTTTCTTCTTTAGCTTTCTCCTTTTGAACCAGTGATTTACTTTAGGTCGGTCCCCCTAGTCCCCTCCCTTGAGATGCTTCCCTTTCTAGCCCGTCCCTTTTTATGCTCCCTTCCCCTCCCCCCTCTCCTTCCCTCCCTTTTTGTGCTCCCTCCCCCCTCCCCCTCCTTAATTTTCCTTTCTTTCTTGCCCTAATGGATAAGATAGAAATCAGGATCCCACTGGATCTAGATGTTCTTCCCTCTCAGATTTGATTTCACTGAGAGTAAGGTTTAAGTACTTCCACTTCACGCTCTCTTCCTCTCCTTCTCATATGAGAGTTCTTCCCCTCCCCTTCCCATGTGTATCTTTATATGGGAAAGTTTATTCTATTGCCCCAACTTTCCCCAAATCTTAGTCTATTTCGTTCGGTGCTGGGGAGAGGAAACGTGCGGCGTCTAGATTGCAGCCATGATTACCCGGAAGTCGACAAATTTTATGTTTCTAAACAGTTTCATCAACAAAAGAAAAAGAGGGGCAGCTGGGTGTCTCAGTGGATTGAGAGCCAGGGAAACTGGAGGTCCTAGGTTCAAATCTGGCCTCACACACTTCCTACCTGTGTGACCCTGGGCAAGTCACTTAACCCCCATTGCCTAGCCCTTACCACTCAATATACAGTACCAATTAATACACAGTATTGATTCTAAGATGGAAGGTAAGGGTTTAAAAAAGAGAAAGAACAGATTGATGCATTAGGAAGGCAACTTAAAAACTAGAAAAGCAACACATTTTAGAAAACCTACTAAATGCTAAATTGGAAATTCTGAAAATTGGTGAAGAAATTGAAAGCAAAAATCCCCAGTAAATTGAAAAATAAAACCAGGAGCTTTTTTTTAAGGGAACAAAATAGATGAACAGCTAGTCCAATTTAAAAAAAAAAAAGGAAAACAACTGTCAATATCAAAACTGAAAAAGGAGTATTTACAGCAAATAAAGGAAACTGTCAGAAACAACTATGCCCAATTATATGCCAACAAAATTGAAAAAGATGAAATAGAAGAATACTTTCAAAAATTTTAAATACCCATATTAAAAAAATAAAGAGGGTATAAATAATCTAATTGAAAAGTTTAAAAATGACTGCCTCCCACCAACCCCCCCCAGAATCTTGAACAGATAGACTAACAAATGAATCTGCCAAATATTCAAAGAGCAATTAATTCCAATTTTATACAAATTTGAAAAAAACTATTTGAAAAGAAAGCTTCTCAATTTAGAACAGGGAACATACTACCTATCAGATTTATGATTAGGAAAGGAATTTGTGAATAAACAGTAAACAAAGTATTGTAAGATATAAAAGATAATTTTGTATACATTAATTTTAAAATTTTTGTACAAATAAAACTGTGGCCAGGATTAGAAGGAAAGCAGTAAATTGGGGAAAATGTTTATAGACAGCCCCTTGGATAGAGGTCTCAAATCTAAAATATATAAAGAGCTTCATCAAATTCATAAAAATGTAAGTCATTCCCCCAGTGATTAATGGTCAAAAGACAGGAATGGACAGTTTTTGGATGAAGAAATCAAAGCTATATATAAATGTGAAAAATCATTATTGATTAGAGAAATGTAAGTCAAAACTATGAGATATCTCATACATAGAATTGGGTAAAATGATAAAAGGGCAAAATGATAAATGTTGGAAGGGATGTGGAAAAAGGAGGAAACTAATACACTGTTGGTGGAACTGTGAACTGATCCAACCATTTTGAAGAACAATCTGGAATTATGCACAGAGTTATAAAACTATACTTTTTGACTCAGCAATACCATTATTAGGTCTATGTCCTAAAATGATCAAGGAAAAAGGAAAAGAACCTGCATTTTCTAAAATATCTATAGCAGATCTCTTTGTGGTGACAAAGAACCAGAAATTGAAGGAATGCCTATCAATTAATTGATAAATAAGTCATGTCATATGATTATGATGGAATAGTACTGTGCTATAAGAAATGACAACAGGTTAATTTTTTGTAAAAACATAGAAAGATCTACACGAAGTTATGAAAAGTGAAACAAGTAGAACCAAGAGACCATTATATATAGCAAAAGAAATATTTTTGAAATACTGCAGAATGACTTGTATATATGTTCATCTCCAGAGAAAGAATTGATAAATAAAAATAAGCAAGACTTAATTTTACATATACATATATCTTTTTTGCCAAATGATGCCTTCTCTAATGTGGAACAGGGAGGGAGGAGGGAGTTACCTGGGCATTTTAATGTAACAGGCAAAAAAATAAGTTTAATAAAAAAAAAGAAAGTTTACTATCAAACTCCTTCTATGATATAATAGGTTTTAGATGTCTAAACTGGAGAAACAAAGCAGAGAAAGAAAACTATAGCTCAATATCCATAACAAATACTAACACAAAAATATTAAACAATATTAGCAAAGAGGCTAAAATACTGGGACCAGATCATATTTATGCAAAAAATTCAGTGTTGGTTTGATATTAGCAAGACTATAAACCTAATAGATGATATTTATCAACAACAAAATAATAAAAAAAAACGTGATTCTATCAACAAATGCTGGGAAAAAACCTTTGATAAATTTTTAAGAGTTATGTTAAAAAAAACCTTAAAAGCATAGGAATAAATGTACCTTTCTAAAATATGGTTTCTATCTAAAACCATGAAACAACCTTATTTGTAATGGGAAAAGGCTAGAGGCCTTTCCAGTAAGATCAAGGGCAAAGCTAAAATGTCCATTATCACCATTATTATCTGATTGAGTGCTAGAAATGCCACCTGACATAACCTCCCTCTATGACACCAATATGGTCTAGATACTGAAACCAGAGGTATATGATGGTCAATGTAGAGAACACTGAAAAACAAACTAAAAAAATTAATTGAAATGATAACTCAAGCCATGTTACAGGATATAAAATAAATCATAAATCATTGGCATTTCTATGGATGGTATCACTGCCAAATATCCACTTTACTTCAGCCAGATCTCGTCATTCTACCATGAACATGCCATGTTCACAATTTAAGGACTGAAGCAGATCTCCAAGATCTCTTCCTGTTGAGTCTATGCCTGATGATTCTCACAGAACCATAGAATCCAAAGCTGAAAAGGGTCTCTGGGGCCATCTAGTCCAATATGTACCTAAACTCTTGTTCCCCTTTACAACCTACTCAACCAGTGGTGATCTAGACCTAGCCTGAACAGGTCTGCTGGGGGAAAATCCACTCTCCTCCTCCCTCATTCTGCTTTTGTGGAATCCTAATTGGATAGTTTATTTTCCTTACATAGAGCCTAAATCCGCCCCTACAACTTCCACTAACTCCTTCTTAGGCCCTTTAGGGCCAAATAAATTCAGGCTAACCCCTCTTCTTCACAACAGATTTTGAATCTCCCCAATAGCTAGTGGTTCTACCTCCCCTCTCCTAAAGTCTTTTTTTTCCTAGGCTAAACTTACCCAGTTTCTTCAATTTTATTTGTTTTTAAATATTTTTCCATGGTTACATGATTCAATTTCTCTCCCTTCCCTCTGCCCTCCCCACTCCTGGAGCTGAAAAACCATTCTGCTAGGTTATACATATGTTATCACTTAATACCTTTACAGCTTTAAATTGTATTTATTTTAAAATATTTTTTCCCTGTTTCTTCAATGGATTCTCATACGGCATTAACTCGGTGGCGCTTCACCATCTTCGCTGCCCTTTTTTGGATGCTCTCCTGCTTATCAGTGTCCTTCCTTAAATATGGTCCCATGCTGCGGATGTGGTCTGACCAGGGTAGAAGGGGCTAGTACCACCATCTTTCCAGACTGAGACACTATTTTCAGTGTGGCCCAAGCAGAAACTGCCTGCCTTGCCTGGCATATCCCACTCCTTCTCCCCTGACCCTTTACAGAACTTGGTGCATTCAGGGCTTGGTTATAGGCTGTCTTGTATTCACTATAGAAAGAGGAGGACTTGAGTCAAAAGACCTGGGTTTGAATCTTCCCCCTGAGAACAAGACTTCACCTGTGAGCATCCTCTTTCTCTTCTCTAAAGAGGGACAGTGTTTGTGTCAACTGTCTCACAGGACTGTGGGGAGGGAAACGGTTTGTAAATTGAAATGATAAATTCTCACTATGGAGAAGTGAGTTATTATTCCTGATTTCAGTTGCTTGACTCTTGTCTCCACTCAGGTGTGAGCTCCCTGACTGCAGGGTCCTCTTTTCTGCTTTCTAAGGCCATGAGTCAACGCCTAGATTTTCACCTTCCTTGTAGACCCTTCCTGCTCACTCCTGAAGCCCCAGCACAGCCCCAGCTTTAGTTGTTTCCCAGTAGCTCTGCACACATTGCATTCCCAGCACCAGTGTGTCCGGGGCCTTTCCCTGGGCATTAGTGCCCTGTGGCAAGGTGCCAGTTGGGGCATAGGGGTAGTGAAGAAGACAGCCCAAGATTAAGGGGAAGAAGAATGTTTGCCAACTCCTGGGAACCTTCTCCTCTTTGCTTCCCCAGGAAAGGCTCAGAGGATACCTGGTGGCAGCCCTGCCTGAGGCCTCCTCCCTACTTCTGAATTTGGCTCAAGGCCATCTTGACAGCCCCTAAAATTTACAACTTCCCTTTTTGAGCTTTGGGATGGCTCTTTATAGCCCTTTGGCCCTGGGAATAATACTCTGGCCCACAGCCTTCTGGGGCTGCTTCCCATCAGGTACAGCCTGGCATTAAGAGCCTGGGACTGTGGGACACCCTCTCCTCAGAGAGACTTACAGGACAAGCAAGGCCAGAATATATTCTGCCATTTGTGTGCCTGTTTTCCCTCTCCTCCTCTGTCTTAGAACTGCTCCCTCATCCCCAATACACACAGAATATTATACATAGGCACACAGATGTTATAGAATATGGAATACAAGAGAAACACACTTATTCTCTGCAAACAGACATACTATACAAAAATGAACTTGCACACCTCAGCATACTTAGAAGCGCGGCTATTTATTAGTCATGGAACCATGGGCAGGTTATTAATTCATTAATTTATTTTAGGCAACCAGGGTGAAGTGACTCACCCCAGGCACAACAGCGAGTAAGTGTGTGAGGTCAGACTTGAACGTGGAAAATTGAGTCTTCCTGACTCCAGGCTTGGTGCCCCATCACTGTACTGCCTAGCTGTCCCCATGGGCAAGTTATTGAACTTGTCTGAGAGTCAGTCACCTGATTTGTAAAATGGGAAGAATCAAATTTCTACCCTACTGGCAAGTCACCGAAGACACAGATTTCTGGCCTTTAGAGCCTGAAGGGATGCTATCCCAAGAATCTTTGATTTCACTGATGGAACCCGGGGCCCAGGGAGGCCGAAGGGACCTGCCCAAAGTCGTGGCACACAGAAATTCTCTGGATATCCAGGCTTGTTTCCATGCTCCCTTTCCTCCATCCTCAGGAACATGTAAGGCTGGGAAAGGAGGGAGCCTCGGCATGGCTCAAGAGCAAACCACCTGGCAAGTGACCTCGTCATGTGAGTCAGCCAGAGGGTTGTCTCATCACCCACAAAATGTTAACAGAGCCAGAGGAAGGCCTAGGCTTGCACAGAGTATATCCCTTTTGCAGAGCCTTCTTTTCAGAAAGCTACAAACCAGGATCACCTCACCAGGGTAGAGGGGCCACAGTCTCTACCAGTACTACCCAGAGCCATAATCAGGGCCAGGCAAGCAGGGTTTTTGCTATAGGAGGCCAACATTTAATATGTATACTCTTCTCTTACTGCTTTATTAGTGTATTTCAAGATTTTTTACATAACCTCCTCAATTCCCATCCTTGTAATTTTTTTTTTAAGTCAGGCAAAACTGTGATTATTTCTATACTTCAAGGGAGAGGAAGAGTAATAACTTAACACGTGTACTATTTCAACAGAGATAAACAAGTAGGCTAGTTAGCAAGAATAATTAGTTAAACTAAGGAGCTACCAGGTGGCCCATTGCTGATAAACTACTTATTTCTATAAGCCATTACAGAAATGGATTTCCTACTCAACTGATAAAAAAAATGAGAACTGCTTACAAGAAAAGATGAAAAATTGATGGAGAATGTCACAAAATGCCAACAATACAAGCATCTGGCTAATATTACTGAAAGAGGGAACTTTACAAACAAATTGCCTTAAAAGTTTTTCAAGAGAAGAAGCCTAGACTAACATAGGAAGAAATAGAATACCTAAACAACCCTGTATCAGAAAAAGAAATTGAACAAGCCATCAAAGAACTCCCTAAGAAAAAATCCCCAGGTCCAGATGGATTCACAAGTGAATTCTATCAAACATTCAAAGAAAAACTAATCCCAATATTATACAAACCATTTGACAGAATAAGCAAAGAAGGAGTTCTACCAAATTCCTTTTATGACACAAATATGGTACCGATTCCAAAGCCAGGCAGGTCAAAAATGGAGAAAGAAAACTACAGACCAATCTCCTTAATGAACATAGATGCAAAAATCTTAAACAGGATACTAGCAAAAAGACTCCAGCAAGTCATCATGAGGGTTATTCATTATGACCAGGTAGGATTTATACCAGGAATATAAAGATGGTTCAATATTATGAAAACCATCCACATAATTGACCATATTAACAAGCAAACCAACAAAAATTACATGAGTATCTCAATAGATGCAGAAAAAGTCTTTGACAAAATACAACACTCATTCCTATTGAAAACACTAGAAAGTATAGGAATATAAGGGCCTTTCCTAAAAATAATAAACAGTATATATCTAAAACTACCAGCTAACATCATCTGCAATGGGAATAAACTAGATGCATTCCCAATAAGATCAGGAGTGAAACAAGGATGCCCATTATCACCTCTATTATTTAACATTGTACTAGAAACACTAGCAGTAGCAATTAGAGAAGAAAAAGAAATTGAAGGCATCAAAATAGGCAATGAAGAGATCAAGCTATCACTCTTTGTGGATGACATGATGGTCTACTTAAAGAATCCTAGAGAATCAACTAAAAGGCTAGTAGAAATAATCAACAACTTTAGTAAAGTTGCAGGATACAAAATAAACCCACATAAGTCATCAGCATTTTTATATATTTCCAACACATCTCAGCAGCAAGAATTGGAAAGAGAAATCCCATTCAAAATCACCTTAGACAAAATAAAATACTTAGGAATCTATCTGCCAAGACAAACACAGGAACTATATGAACATAACTACAAAACTCTCCACACAATTAAAACTAAATCTAAACAACTGGAAAAACATTAACTGCTCATGGTTAAGACGAGCTAACATAATAAAAATGACCATCCTACCCAAACATATCTATCTATTTCCCATTGAACTACCAAAAAACTTTTTTACTGAATTAGAAAAAAACACAACAAAGTTCATTTGGAAGAACTAAAGATCAAGGATATCCAGGGAAATAATGAAAAAAAATACAAAGGAAGGGGGCCTTGCAGTCCCAGATTTCAAATTATACTATAAAGCAGTGGTCATCAAAACAATTTGGTATTGGCTAAGACAGAAAGGAGGATCAGTGGAATAGACTAGGGGTAAGTGACCTCAGCAAGACAGTCTATGACAAGCCCAAATATCCCAGCTTTTGGGACAAAAATCCCCTATTTAATAAAAACTGCTGAAAAAATTGGAAGACAGTGTGGGAGAGATTAGGTTTGGATCAATATCTCACACCCTACACCAAGATAAACTCAGAATAGGTGAATGACTTGAATATAAAGAAGGAAACTATAAGTAAATTAGGTGAACACAAAATAGTATGCATGTCAGATCTTTAGGAAAGCAAAAAATTGGAAAATGAGGGGATGCCCTTCGATTGGAGAATGGCTGAACAAATTGTGGTATATGTTGGTGATGGAATATTATTGTGCCCAAAGGAATAATAAAGTGAAGGAATTCCATGGAGACTGGAACAACCTCCAGGAAGTGATGCAGAGTGAGAGGAGCAGAACCAGGAGAGAATATTGTACAGAGAGACTGATACATTGTGGTACAATCAAATGTAATGGACTTCTCCATTAGTGGCAATGCAGTGATTCTGAACAACCTGGAGGGATCTATGAGAAAAAACACTATCCACATTTAGAGGAAAAACTGTGGGAGTAGAAACAGAAGAAAAACAACTGCTTGACTACATGGGTTGAGGGGATATGATTGGGGATGTAGTCTCTAAATGAACATCCTAGTGTAAACAACAACAATATGGAAATGAATTCTGGTCAAGGACACATATAATACTCAGTGGAACTGTGCCTTGGCTATGGGAAAGGTGGGGGGAGGGGAGGGAGGGGAAGAATATGATTCTTGTAACCAAGGAATAATGTTCTAAATTGACTAAATTAAAAAAAAAATAAAGTCAGTACATAAGTTTCAGTGACTCCATTGTGATACAGACTGAATTCCAAAATATAAACCTTGTACTGCTCAAATTTATTACCAAATCCTATTGGAGAAGTCAAAGAAAGGTAAAATATTTATAACAAAAGAATCTGACCTATGCACAGATCACAGAAATCATGATCTTAACCTCAAAGTTAAAAGTATTAGATAAACCACAAACTAGCACATTCCTTCCTCATTGCCTGGAATTATAGACAAAATATTAGATTGATCACTCATAAACCTGAACAAGGAGAGATAGGTACAAAACTTTTTTTTTTATGAAATTATCTTTCAAGTCAAATATACTTTGTTTTTGCAAGTGATCCTTCCCTGATATGGAATCAAGGCTCTTCATCCTGGCAGTGGCTGCCTTCCCAGGACACTCTCTAGCTTATTAATCAACCTATCAATCAACAGTGTTAAGCATTCTAAGACAGAAGAGCTAAAATGGCTGGGTAATTGGGGTTAAATAACTTGCCCCGGATCACACAGCTAGAAGTATCTGAGGCCAGATTTGAACCCAGATCCTCCCTCCTCTAGGGCTGGCTATCCAAGGAGCCTTCTAGCTGCCTCAAGCAATATCCTTTTTAGACAAAGGTACCTGGGATTGAAAATAGCACTCTAAGTGGAGTCTACAAGTGATGGAAGACAGTAGGACTATCATGTCCCTATTCTTGGAAGTCATCCCCTTCTTGATGTAGCTTTCCTGGATGCCCCATTGTATTGTTGACTCATACAGAGCCTGTGATCCACTGAGTCTCTCTCTGATCTTTTTCAGAACAAACCATTGTCTATTCAAGTCTCCTCCATCTTATACTTGTGAAGTAGATTTCTTTTGTACCCAAGTCAAAACTTGACATTTATTCCTACTGTCATCTTATTCAATTCAGTCCAATGCTCTATCTAGCAACTTAAGATTCTTTGGGATTCTGACTGTCATTTACTATTTAAGTGAAACCTCTCTAGCTTTGCTTATTTATGTATTTGATAAATATATCATCTAAGCCTTTATCCAAATCACTGATAAAAACAAAACAGCAAAAAGCCAAGTGCAAATCCATGTGGTACTCCACTGAAGACATCCTGCCAAGATGACCTAAACCATTAATTCCTCTTTAACTAACCCTGGCCTTTCAACCAGTTCTGGAATCCATCTGGATTGTATTATTATCTAGCCCGTGTCTCTTCACCGGCTCCAGAACCAGTGTCAAAAGCTTTGCTGGAATCCAGGAAATCGGTAACTTAGAACATTCCCTTAATTTATTGGTTTAAGTAACCCTGTCCCAAAAAGGAAATGAGGTTTGTACAGTGCAACCTATCCTTGATGAAGCCACTGTCGCCGCCTTTGTAATCTTTGTTTCTGTTTTGGATGTTCGCCAATCATCTCTTTAATTATCCCTTCTCAAACTTTCCCAGGGATTGACATCAAGCCCGCAAGTTCTTTGCTCTTCTCTTTTCTGAGAACTGGGGCTCTTGGGGCCATTGCCCATCTTGGGGTAATGCCTCCATTCTCCACAACCTTTCTGCTATCGCTGACAGTGAGTGCCTCAGCCATCACACTGGAGGGTAATTCTGGAACCAAGTGGACCAAGCAGTGATGTGAATCCCAGGGGGAGGGAGTGCTGTTTCTCTCTCCCTACTGATTTGTCCTCTCTCTGCTGGTCATTTCTACCCTATCATTTTTTGTGGAGGGATCATTGTCTTTTGTGAATAAAACAGAAACAAAATAATAATCGAGCAGGCCTGCCCCATCTCTGACTGATGTCAGTCATCTCTGTGGCTTCTACCGCAAGTCAAGGTCCTACTCCTCTGGTTCTTTTTTCTCCAATATAACTTTTAAAAAAGAGATCATCAAAGTAGATTTAGTAAATTTCTGAAATATAAATGTTTAGAAAAGAAAAGAAGTAGGTTGTTAAGTGATGATGTATAAAGAGAAGCTTTCTATATGAGAAATAAAAATGGGGACAATTTGAAAGTTATTTTAGATGTTATTGTCTTTTGCACACACACACACACACACACACACACACCAATCCTTCCCCTTAAAGGAAACTAAAGAAACAATCAATAGTTCTGAAACAAAACAAAAATGTTATTAATTTGCTTAAATTAATCATTATTAATATCTATGTCTATATCTATTATATATGTACCTATTTATCTATCATGTGTCAAAGATGGGGCATTGTATGTGTAATAATGCATATGTTGTTAGATCTGGTTGATGGGCAGAGCATTTATAAAGGGCTCACTATGTGTCAGGCACAGTGTTAAGCACTAAAGATACAAATACAAGTAAGGAAGGCAGTTATTGCCCTCAAGGAAATTAGATTCTAATAGGAAAAGACAACAGAAAGGCGCACTCTGGAAAAGGTGGCAGGATGTGGAGATGTCCAAGAAGTAGGGTAGAAATTTGGTTCTGAGCAAGATCAGGACACAGTGACCCAGAAACAGAATCTAAGGTTATAGTGTCAGGGGAGATGAAGATGATACCCAAGGGAGGCAGCATAGTGAGTAGATACATAGGAAGCTTAATGGCTAGTTTTAAATGATATAGTATTTTTCTCTTTTTTATTTTTTTTGTTACAAAGAATAGTTCACTGGGAAGGAGTTGGATCAGGAGGAATATATTTGGGAAATGAAGAGGATGTAAAACCAACAGTTATCAATAAGAAATTTTTAAAAAGAAAAAAATGTGCTAAACCATGGAAAAGGAACTACAAAATTACTTGTTACCAAAAATACAAAATAAATTTCTCCTTTTATTGGGGAGAAATATTATAATAATCCATAAAATTAAGATAACCAAATATTTTTCTTGATTACTTAATTGCATTTCAAACATTTTATGCCATCAACAAATAAGTCAAATTATTAGATTTGTCTACACTGATGTTAGGAATATGATGGTTAAGGAAAGTTCTGTTGACTTCATGAAAACAAATAGGGAGGAAGTTAAGAGGGAATAAAGGAAGGAAGAAAACAAATGTTTGTTAATTACCTACACTGTGCTAAGTGCTTTATAAATATTATCTCATTTGATCCTCTCTACAACCTTGGGAGGTAGGTATGTTTTAGGGACAAGTATAACAAACAAAATAATGGGCAAATTAAAACTTGATGGTATTAACATTTAAAAAATCCCAAGATAAGGGGATGATAATGCTGCAGTTATAACTGGCAGTTATAAGGTCATCCAGGCAGTTAATTAAAAGAAAGTAATTATCCAATGTTGTCTCCTGTTCCATAAACTATGCCTTTAGAGTATATAAGCCTATCCATAATATCCTTTTAGGAGGCTAGTTTAAAAGATCCAAAAATGTTTTTTGGATTTGGTTTGATGTGTCTTTAAAACAGTCTCTTTTCTTTCTTCCTTTCTTTCTTCCTTCCTTCCTTCTTTCTTTCCTTCCTTCCTTCCTAAACCTAAATTTAGGTTTAGCATAAAGCCTAAATTTAAACTCTTATAATATCAACTATTCCCTCCCCTTCCTGCACCACAGAAGGCATATCTGAAAAAAAAATGTATATATACATTTTGTCTTTTGTGTTTCTAGGTATCAGTTCTTTCTCTGGAAGGAGACATTTACAAATCATTCTTCAAATACTAATTCTTTAGCTGTATATAATTCTTTTGGTTTTACTCATTTCACTCTTCATTATTTCATATAGTTCTACCTAAGTTTTAAAATATTAGCCTATTCATCATTTCTTACAGCACAGAAGTATTCAATCACAATCATTACCACAGTTTGTTCAGCCATTTCCCAACTGATGGACATTCCTTCAATTGCCACAAAGAGAACAGCTAATATTTTGGAACATGCAAATTCTTTTCCTTTTTCCTTGATCTCCTTGGGAAACAGTCCTAGCAATGGTATTTCTGGCTCTAAGGGTACATAAAATTTTAGAACTCTCTGAAAATAATTCCAAACTGTTCTCCAAAATGGTTAGATTTCATCAACAGTATAGTAGTGTTCCCATTTTTTACATCCCTTCCAACACTGTCATTTTGCCCTTTTATCATTTTAGTCAGATAGGTGTAATATTTCACCTCAGAACTGTTTTGATTTGCATTTTTCTAATTAGTAGTGATTAACAGCATTTTTTTCATATACCTATAATGTGGCTTTGATTTCTTCATCCAAAAACTGTTTATATCTTTTGCTCATCCATTAACTGAGCCATTTGGTGGAGGGCTCATTCTTATAAATCTGACAAAGTTCTCTATAGATATGAGACTTCTGAGAAACTATTTATAAAAATTTCCCCCCAATTTTCTGCTTTCCTTCTAATCTTGGTTATTCTAGTTTTATTTGTACAAACCAAAAACCCCTTTTAATTTAATGTAATCAAGATTATTGTGAAGATTAAATTAACTCCCCCCCTGCCCATTTTTAGATTTAATCACCAGAAGCGTATACACCCCACTTACTCTTGAGTGGGAGAGGTTTGTGACCCACAAGTGCGATAGTGGGCAATGAATCAGAATCAACTGACTGCCCCTTGGGCAATCCTAAGCAAAGCTTTAGATGTAATTGGTACAGGTAAAATGGAAGGTAGTCACAGGAAGTAACAAAAAGAAACGGTCTTTAAAAATGCTAAGAACTTCCTGTGAGGAGGTCTTCAGGTCTTTCTTCTTCATCTTGACCTCGAAAGAGCTCTGACTGAGGACCTCAGACTGCTTCTATTTCCTCAGAACTACCATGTGGGGTAAATGAAAACAGGCAGACTCCTTTCCTGGATTTTCTGAAGGGTCTAGACTCAGGAGAGGCCTACCCTTTTGAGAGAAGCTTCCTGCATCCCCAGGTCCTCAGCTTAAGGCTGAGGCCCCTCAGGCTAAGGACTAATTAGCCCTCCCTGGGTTGAGCCTGAGGTAGAAGCAAAATGCTTAGTGTGTAGGCTAGATATCTTACCCTATCTTCTGATTTTCTTACTTTCACTCTTTCTATATTTTGTAAATGAATTGTGAAAAGATCATTTTGGAATTGACTAAAATTCCTGGCGACCCTACTCTTGAATAATCCAGTTCAACCTTTTATAATAACCCCTTACAATATCCATTTTACATCTCACAATGGTCTCTATCCCTTGTTTACTCATAAATTCCTATCCTATCCATAAATCTGATAGATCATATGTCCCTGTTCTTCTAATTTACTTATATCTCCCTTTATATTTATGTCATGTACTCATTCTGATCTTATCTTAGTGAATGGTATAAGATATTGGTCTATAACCAGTTTCTGCCAAACTGCTTTCCAATTGTTCGAGCAATTTTTATTGACTACATACTAAGTTCTTATCACAAAAACTTGAATGTATACTTTTTGTCAAATACAAGGTTACTATAATCTTTTACTACTGTTTGCTGTAAGATCGACCTTTCTATTTTTTTAGCCAGTACCAGATAGTTTTGATAATTACTGCTTTACAGTACAGTTTAACATCTGGGACTGTTAGACCTCCCTCCTTTACATTTCTTTTCATTAACTCCTTTGATATTCTTGATCTTTTGTTCTTCCAAATGAATTTTGTTATTATTTTCTCTAGCTCAATAAAATAATTAAAATTGGGATGGCATTGAATAAGTAGGTTAGTTTAAGTAAGATTGTCATTTTAATTATATTGGCTCTTCTGAACTATGAACATTTAATATTTCTTCAATTACTTAAATCTGACTTTATTTGTGGAAAGTGTTTTATGATTATGTTTGTACAGTTCCTAGGTTTGTTTAGGCAGGCATACTCCTAGGTATTTTATTGTCTGTGTTTATTTTAAATGGAGTATTTCTTTCTATTTCTTCTTATAGTTATGTGAGATATTGTTAGTGGTATATGAAAATGTTGTTCATATTTATGTGGGTTTATTTTATATCCTGTTACTTTGCTAAAATTATTAATAGTTTCAACTAACTTTTTAGTTGAATCTCTAGGATTTTCCATATATACCATCATACTTTCTGTAAGAGGTTTTATTATCTCTGTCTATTCTGATTCCTTTGATTTCTTTTTCTTCTTTTATTACTATTGCTAGCATTTGTATCATTTTAGCATTTCATTATCTTTTAAGAAAGACTCTGGGGAGGGGGCAGCTGGGTAGCTCAGTGGATTGAGAGCCAGGCCTAGAGACAGGAGGTCCTAGGTTCAAATCTGGCCTCAGACACTTCCCAGTTGTGTGACCCTGGGCAAGTCACTTGACCCCCATTGCCTAGCCCTTACCACTCTTTCTGCATTGGAGCCAATACACAGTATTGACTCCAAGACAGAAGGTAGGGGTTTAAAAAAAAAAAAGACTCCATTTATACCTATTCTTTCCAGTGTTTTGAATGAGAATGAGTGTTGTATTTTGCCAAAGGTTTTTCCTGCATCTATTGATAGAATCATATAACTTTTGTTACTTTTGTTATGAATATAATCAATTATGTTGATAGTTTTCCTAATATTAAACCATTCCTTCATTCCTGGCATACTTCCTATTTGGTCACAATGCATAATCTTTGTGATATATTGTTGTAATCTCCTAGCTAGTATTTTTGCATTCATATTCATTAATGAAACTGATAATTTTCTTTGCTTTTGCTCTTCTTCATTTAGGTTTCAGTACCATATTTGTTTCATAAAAAGAGGTTGGTAGAACACCTTCTTTATTTATTATTTCAAATAATTTATTTAATCTTGGAATTAGTTGATCTTTAACTGTTTGGTAGAATTAACTTGTAATTTTTTTTTAAAGGAAGTTCATTTATGGCCTGTTCAATTTCTTTTTCTAAAGTAGGCTTATTTAAATATTCTATTTCCTCCTCCTCCATTCTAGGAAGTTCATATTTTTGTAAGTATTCTTCTATTTTACTTATATTATTAAATTTTTTGGCATATAAATGGGCAAAATAACTCCTAATGAATGCTTTAATTTCATCCTCATTAGTGATACAGTCATCCTTTTCATCTTTAATACTAGTGATTTGGTTTTCCTTTCTCTTTTTAAAAAATCATATTAACCAATGGTTTATCTAGTTTGTTGATTTTTTCATAAAACCATCTCCTAGTATTATTTATTAATTTACTGATTCTCTTACATATGGAATGATACTCTTAGCCAAATTGGGGAAAATAAAATAAAAAACAAACCAAAAGTCTGCAAAATATTAAATGTATCAATGGAGGTTGATGCTATACTAAAATTGCTTTTATTAAATATGAGAAAATCCATTAGGCTAAAAAAAATGAGAATAGCTAGGATAAGATAGATAAGAGAATAGCTAGATTTCAAATCAGAAAGACTTAAGGTCAGTTCTGGCTTCAGACATTGTGGCTTTGGGCAAGTCATTCAACCTCTGTTTGTCTCTGTTTCCTCAAACATAAAATGGGAATAATAACAGCACCTACTTTGAAATGTTGACTTGTGAGGATCAAATGAAATATTGTAAAGGGCTTAGGATGGTGCTTGGCATATGGCAGGTATAATATAAATGCTAACTATTATTATTGTTGCTATTATTGTTATCAGCAGAAGGCACAGAGAATTGTTCAGAATTCCTTAATAATCAGAAACAGAAAGTCAAATGACCAAATTTCTATGAGTCACAAGATGAAAGATGTAATCTTCAGCTGAATAGTTGTATAAGGCTAACATGAAAATATAATTTGTTTTCAACTAGACTGGATTTATAACAAATTAAATGAAGGTCCTGCTGATTTTAAGTTTCTTTTTGGAAGCAATTTTTTTCAATGAATTTGACATTTATAGGGCAGTGTAGCTAGCCAAAAAAAAAAAAGGTAAAGTGGTGATTTAAATGCCGCATTAGATATGGAAAACTTTAAACATCAAGCTCTATCAAGCATCCTGGTACAGAGAGAGTCAGGAGCATATCAGACCAACTTAAAATGATACCTAGATTTGGACTTAAGGAATATGATCCAGACCTCAAAACAAAATGAAGTTATTTTTAACTTCACCCTTAACAGCAGCATCATGTGAAAGATCTTTCAATAACCTGAAATTAATAAAAAACATATTTAAGATCTCTTGCTCAAGAAAAATGAATCCAGTATAGTCATGCTCTCCATCCAAAAACAAATTACAAACAAAATCCATTTTGACTAAGTCATAGCTAGTTGTGTTACAAGCACAGCTCCAAGAATTCACTTGGAAGAAAAGCAGGGTGTATTCTCTTTCTGCCCCTCTCAAGTCATTTGCCCAGAGTCAAATAACTAGGAAGTGTCTGAGGTCAGATTTGAATCCAGGATGCATTTTTAGTCAGTATCAACAAGCATTTATTAAGCACCTCTTACTATGTACTAGGCACTGGATTAGTTACTGGGGATACTGGGACAAAAATGACACAGTGTTGCATCCCATGAGGAAGATATGACATGCTTACAGGTCAATGCATGCAGGATAGAGATGAGATAAGTGGTGGTTGGGAGGCTGGACACTAACAACTCAGGGAATGAGGGAATGAGAAAAGACCTTCTGAAGGAGGTGGCACTTGTGCTGAGGCTGAGCTGGAGGTTTCAAGAAGTGAAGGAATGGCAGAATTGGAAGACAGGATGTCTTGTAGAGGCAGCAGCAAGCAGGCCAGGTTAGCTGGAAGAGTGTGTGAGGGAGAAGAATATATAATGACCTTGGAAGAGATAGGCTGGAGCCAGATTCTAAAGAACTTTAAGTGTCAAACAGAAGCATGGGGAAACCTTGAGCAGGGGAGTGTCATGATTAGATTTGTACTTTACAAATGTCAATTTGCTACCTGTCTGAAGAATGGATTCAGGAGACTAGATTCAGGGAGACCAATAGTCCAGCAGAGAGATAATAAAGGCTCAATTTTGGCATGTATATAAAGAAAGGGATAGATACAAGAGATGCTGAGGAGGTGGAATCTATCAGACTTGATAAATGATTGACTATGGAGATGAGAGACTGAAGAATCAAGGAAGAATTAATTCTGGGTTGTGAAACTGGGTGAGAGGAAAATAATGGTACCTTCTACACAAATATGAAGTTAGGATGGGTAGGTTTAGGAGAACAAATAATGAGTTTTGGATATGTTGAGTTTGAGAAGTCTTGGAGATATGGTTCCAGAGTTAAGGAAGTCATTCAAAGAGAAATAGAGAGAAAAAAGGAGGGAGCTCAGGCCAGAACTCAAAGGCATATCCATCCATAGAGAACATGGATAATATTCCTGCAAAGGAAACCAAGAAGAAATGGCCTAGTAAAAGAATCATAATAGAGAAGTGTCACAAAAATCCGGAGAAGAGAAAGTAGTCAGAAGGAGGGAATGGTTGGTAGGATCAAATAACTGCAGAGAAGTCATGAAATATGAGGACTGAGAAAAGACCACTGGATCTAACAATAAAGTGAGAGAGAGAGACATTTCAGTGGAATGGGGGAATAAGGAGAGAAGCCAGATTTTAAATGGTTGAGAAATAAGTGGAAAATGAGAAAGTAGAGGCAGAGTACAGCTAGCTTTCCCAATCCCCACCCCCAGAACTATGGCTGTGAAAAGGAAGAAAGATGTAGGACCATAGTTTTTAGGGGATTGTAGAATCAAATAATGGTAGTCTGGGTTTTTTTTTTTTAATGTTGGGAAAACTTGGGCATGTTTTCATACAACATAAAAGGAACCAGCAAATAAAGAGAAATTGAAAATGAGGGAAAGAAAGGGATCAGAAGAGCAGGTTCCTACAAATGGCAGGGCATACAATCAAGGGGGAAAGTAGAAGGGGTTAGTATTGACAAGAAAAAGGGTGATTTTCAAGTATGGTATCTGAGAAGGGAGGAAGCTATTGATAGATGGAACTCTTTTTTTTTCAGGGAAAAATGCTGAGAGGGAAGGGGTAGTAGCAGTGGTAGTATAATTATTTGAGAGAAAAGATGGTCTGTAACAGCATTGTGTATAGTACAATAGAATTGATCAGGGGAAGTATAAAAGGAATGATGTAGCAGTGATGAACAGTTGAGACTGGATAACATTTTTGCAGTGGAACAAGTCAATAATTTTTTTCTATGCATTTTGATAATTTTTTAGTTGCTTGTAATGTTTTATATGCAGGCAATAAATGAACAACAAAACTAATGCTTGAACACAACTTGTAGAGACTAAGGAAAAGAAATTTTAGAAATGGCTTTTCTACATTTTTTCTTAAATATTATACCACTTTACTTAGTCACACTGCCTTGTAATCTGCTGTCAATAGTTATGAATGATTATCTTGTTGGGATACAAGTTGTCTTTTTGTTTCTTATGTAATAAATTTAATATTATATACCTGAGGAAAAGTTAAACATGTAACTTCACATGTAACATTATAAGTTTATCTTCATTGCTTTTTCACATGATCAGTTACAAAGTTGAATTGAGGGCATGGTTTGTATTGCTTGCCCCTGGTGCTGAAATTCCTAGTTAGGGCTTTGGGAGAATCCACATGGATGAGATCACAGATTCTTCAAAGTATAAAATACTTTTACTGCCTACTACTTACAAGGGTTTTGTTGTGAAGATCAAATGGGATGTATCTGAAGTATGTAAACCCTAAGTGCTCTATAAATGTGAACTATTATCTTATTACAGCTCCTTGACTATTTACTGCCTTCTGCTTGGTGTCACTGTTACCTGTATATTAAATTGGAGCCTTACTCCTCACCCGCCTAGCACTAGCCTAAGCTCTCTGATAGCAAGTGTCTTCAGGATTCCCTCATAAGTCTTTGCCTCCCCTTTAATATCTTACATATATCAGGTAATCGACAAATATTTTTCAAATTGAATATGAAATATATACTTATACACATCATGTATTTATATATATTACATTCACATACTCACTCATACTAAACCAAGAGATCATTCCCTTAATCCCAAAGGTGGCACAAGGAATAATAATAATACTGATAGCATTTGTACAGCACCCCTACTATGTGCCAGGTGCTAAGTAAGTAGGTATTATTATCTCATTTGATAGGAAAGCAATGGGCAAATTCTTTAAAAAAAAAAAGCAGAGTGGTGCAGGAACACTGGACTTAGTTGCAGGAGAACTGGGCTCAAGCAGTGTGACTGTGGGTAGTCATTTCACCTCTAAGCCTCATGGGCAAAATTGGGAGAATAATCCCAGAAATGCTCATCTTGCATGATTATTGTGAAGAGAAGTGCTCCAAAAACATTATAATGCCACAAAATGGGAGCTATTATTATTTCTGCTCCCCAATTCAAAAGAAGTCCTGGGGGAAAGGGGAGCAGCTAAAGTGGCTCAGTGGATAGAGAGCCAGGTCTGGAGACAGGAGATCCTGGGTTCAAATGTGATCTAACTGTACAACCCAATTGCTTAGCCCTTACTGCTTTACTGCCTTGGAACCAATACTCAGTATTGGTTCTTTTTTTTAACATTATTTTTATTTGGTCAATTTCAACCATTATTCATTGTATACAAAAATCATTTTCTTTTCCTTCCTCCCTTCCCACCACTCCTCCCATAGCCGATGCGCAATTCCACTGGGTATTACATGTGTCCTTGATCTGAACCCATTTCCATGTTGTTGGTATTTGCACTAGGATGTTCATTTAGAGTCTCTCCTCAATCATATCCCCTTGGCCCCTGTAGACAAGGCCCCTGCCTTTCCTCAATGTTTTTACTCTCACAGTTTGTCCTCTGCTTGTGGATAGTGTTTTTTTCTCTTAGATCCCTGCAGATTGTTCAGGATCACTGCATTGACACTTATGGAGAAGTCCATTATGTTCTCTTGTACCATAGTGTATCAGTCTCTGTGTACAATGTTCTCCTGGTTCTGCTCCTCTCACTCTGCATCACTTCCTGGAGGTTGTTCCAGTCTCCATGGAATTCCTCCACTTTATTGTTCCTTTTTGCACAATAGTATTCCATCACCAACATATACCACAGTTTGTTCAGCCATTCCCCAATTGAAGGGCATCCCCTCATTTTCCAATTTTTTGCCACCACAAAGAGCGCAGCTATGAATATTCTTGTTCCTTATTGTCTCTTTGGGGTGGGGTGTATGGGGTGCTCAGGGAGGGGTAGTATCTCTGGTATGGAAGGCTTGTTGTGCCCTCCTAGGGCAGCTCTCCAGCCTCTGACCTTCACCTGACACCCAGCTCTCACTTGCGGCTCCCAGTAGCTGCTAGCATGCAGCAGCGGCCACACTCCGGGCAACGGCTTCGACAGGCCAGCTAAACCTTGTGAGGGTAGCCATCGGGTCGTCGTCGACCCCTGGTGAACTACGGCTTTGCTCAGCATGTGAAGACTGCTTCGGCTGAATAGACGGAAGAAACCAGTAAGAAGGTTCAACGGCTGAGATGGCGACGCAGCAAAGCACTGTGGAGTGCTTAGGGCATGTTGGAGCACAAAGGACAACAGGGCCATCCAATGCAGCTGAGGAAGTCTCCAGGTGTAACGATTTTTCGTGCCACTGGACCCAGGCTTCCAACGCCGAGAGAGTGGGACTGTCTCTGTGCACTGACTTTTCCACTTAAATCTTCATGCACAGGTGTCTTTGTGCACAAAAACACACAAAGACAATCGTCATCCTCGGTTACGGAGAGACTACTACTACTACTACTACTACTACTCTTTGGGGTACAGACCCAGCAGTGCTATGGCTGGATCAAAAGGCAGACAGTCTTTTATCGCCCTTTCGGCATAGTTCCAAATTGCCCTCCAGAATGGCTGGATCAGTTCACAACTCCACCAGCAATGAATTAGTGTCCCTACTTTGCCACATCCCCTCCAGCATTCATTACTTTCCTTTGCTGTCATGTTAGCCAATCTGCTAGGTGTGAGGTGATACCTCAGAGTTGTTTTGATTTGCATCTCTCTGATTATAAGAGATTTAGAACACTTTTTCATGTGCTTATTAAAAGTTTTGATTTCTTTAGCTGAAAACTGCCTGTCCATGTCCCTTGCCCATTTATCAGTTGGAGAATGGCTTGATTTTTTGTACAATTGATTTAGCCCTTTGTAAATTTGGGTAATTAAACCTTTGTCAGAGGTAGTATTGGTTCTTTTTAAAAAATATATTTTTATTGTCATCCAAAACATACTTCCATATTGGTCACTGTCATAAGAACACATTCACACATAACCAAAACCCTAAAATAAAACCATAAATGTGAAAGATGACTCTAATGGTTCTTTCTTTGGAGGTGGATAGCATTCCTGTCATAAGGCTTTCAGGACTGTCCCAGATCATTGAAATGTGGAGAGGAGCCAACTTTTCTCAGTTGATCATTGTACAATATTGCTATTACTGTGTATAATGTTCTCCCCGTTCTGCTTATTTCACCCTTTATCAGTTCCTGCAGATCTTTCCAGCTTTTTCTGAAATCAACTTGCTTATCTTTTCTTATAGCACAGTAGTTTTCCATCACACAATTTGTCCAGCCATTCTCCAATGGATGGACATCTCCTCAATACCCAATTCTTGGCCACCACAAAGAGAGATGCTAGAAATATTTTTGCACGAGTAGGCCCTTCCCCTCCTTTTTTAAATTATCTGTTTGGGATACAGACCCAAGAGTGGTTTTATGACTCAGTATCAATTCAAAGACAGAAGGTAAAGGTTTAAAAAAAAATCACCCAAAGGCAGGAGCCTACAAATACTAAGCCTCTGGGCATCTGGATGTGTGAAAGCAGAGTGGGGAGGTCCTCTGCCCCCTTCCTTTGCCCCACTCCCCAGGAGGCTCCATCTGTCTCCTGCCTGTAGGCTGCTGCTGCTGCTGCTGACCAGTCTTCCCTGTCCTATTCCCCAGCTGGCCTCAGCCTCTGGCCCAACTCGCCTTCCCCCCAGGAACACCCACGCTCCCTGGCAAAGCAAGCTCAGCCAGCCAGCCCGTGGGAGGGTGGGGTGAAGCAGAGCTGGAGAGTGGGCCAAGGACCTGGGTGGGGCCTGGCCTCAATCTCTCTGGAAGCCTCCCTGAGTTCATCTGGCATGCTCATCGTGAGTAATCGGGGCCCTGTAATTACAATCTGCCCTGTCAATGTTTGTGCTCAAGCTGGCTCCTCTTCATTTCCTGTCCTAAATTACTGACCATGGAGGCGAGAAAGGAGTTAAATGACAGCTCTGGGCCCGTGGGGGTGGGGGTGCAGAGGGGAGCCTTTCCCTCAATACTGAGTGTTCAAAGATCAAAGTTCTATGGGCATGCCTCCTGACTGTGTAGCCCGAGGAGCTCGAACCCAGCCTCACACACGGATGACCACCTCGACACAGAGGCACTGACACCATCACAGGGAGATCATGCATGGGCCCGGTTAGTTACAAGGACGAATGCAGCCTCCACACATTGACCACCTACATACAGAAACTGCTGGTGTTCCTGGTTCCTCTCCTAAGAGGGTGAAGTCCTGCAGCTCCCCTGCACCCTCCCCCTCCTCCCCTGGCCAAATAGCTGGAGCTTCATGGACCTGCCCCATGGGAGGTTTTGTCCTGCAGAAGCCAGGAGAGAGCTGGGTTGTGGATTCCTGGTAGTCCGGGGATCAGAGGAGGAACCAGGCTGAGGTCGCAGAACTTGGTCCAGAGGCAGCCAACTGTCCCGGTGTGTACTTCCTCTTTCAGCAATCCCCAAGGCCCAAATGCAAACATCCAAGTCATGAGCCTGGCGGTCGTGCCCTGACTGTGGCCCATTCCGGGCTAGGACGCTGCCCCCACTATCACCTGAGAATCAATACAGAGGATCCCGCTTACTCGGAGGAGCCTCGGCTGCTTCTTGCTGTGCTCTTGCTGAAGTGGGAGCCGTCCACTGTAGCCGGGGCCTCCGTCAGGCCCCAGGAACAGGGCTCTGGCCTCTTGTCCTCAGTCTCCCCCCCCCATGTGCCCAATACCTTTGGAGCAGGCAGCAAAGAGAACATAGGACGTCAGGGTCCCCGAATCCTGCTCTACCTTTATTTTTCCTTCCAACAGGGAAGGCCACACTTAAAAGAGTAGAGAGGGGCCCCTCTCCAATCCATCGTCCCCACAGCTGCTAAAGTGATATTCCAGAAGCACACAGTCTAGTCCTCAGCGGCTCCCCATTCCTTCTAGAATCAAATCCAAGCTTCTCTGTTGGCATTTAAAGCCCTTCGGAAACATCCAGCCCCAATCTGATATTTCTAATGAGCTTATTATCCAAGGTGTCCCCAAAGTTTAGTGTAGCTTTAAGCTGCGTTAAGATTTTTCACCTGAAAACGGCACGACAATGTTTTGCACAGCCTGTACCACATTCTTCTCCGTAGGCTATGCAGTCTAGCCAAGTGGGTCCTCTTCCCATTCCTCATTCATGACATACCATCTTCTATGCCTTTGCACAGGCCATCCTCCAGCCTTTCTTGATGCCCCCAACCCCTAAAGATGGGTACACTCCACATCAACCTAGCTGCGCCCCTGCCTGGAGAAGCCTCATTTCAACAGGAGACGAAAGGGGGATGGAGGCAATCTCTAACGGATGCCGAGGACGCAGACAGGAGCTCAGTAAATCAGCTTTGCCGAGCAGGGGTTGGCGAGGGGGCACAGCCTTGGGACAGTTGGATGGACAGGGGAAGCATCAGAGGGAGGCAGGGTAGAGTCTGGCTCACGTGACTGCTCCTTACCACCCAGAACTCTTCTGAATCAGCTGGGCGTGGACAATGTGAGCCCTTTCATCTCTTAAACCTGTGGAATCTAGGGTCCGAGGCATACATTCCAGCAGCCAACAAGAGGAGGGCCCCAGCTCTGCCAACCAGTCTGGCACCTGTTCCAGCACACTGACTAAGGCACTGAGGGCAAGAGGGCAGGAAGCTGTGAAGGGCAAGGCCTTTTCCTCCAACTGGTCAGGCCAGTCCAATGCCCCCTCAACGTACACACACACTCTCACAGACATGAGTGCCCAGGCAGCTACACCAAAAGGAAATCTCCCCACCCAGGTCCCAGCATGGGCCTGGAAATGGGGCCATGGAATCTGCCTCAAGGGTTGAGCAAACAGGTTGTAGCATCAGGCCTTGCCCCTCCAAGCCTGGCAAAGGGAGGCATTCTAAAGTTTAGAGCCCAAACTCCAGATTCCAGGGTCTAGAGCGTAGAGCCCAACTTGCAGGGCAGGGCAACAGTGAATTTCCAAGCCTCATCTGCCTAAGGAGAGTCAGCTGAAACACAGTTCTTTCATAATTCAAAGCTGTGTACCTGCTCTGCTTAAATCAAGGTGAAAGTTGGTGGGAGTAAAATAGGCAATTCAGCCTTGCCCTCCCTAAAAAGCCCAAGTGATAGTCTGATGCAGGAGCACTTGAAGACAGATCAAAGCCATCATTTAGTTGTTTTTGATTGTGTCCAATTTTTCTTGATCCCATTTGGGATTTTCTTGACAAATCACTGGAGCGGTTTGCTATTGTCTTCTCCAGCCCATTTTACAGATGAGAAAACTGAGCAAACAGAGTTAAGTGACATACCTAAGGTCAAATAGCTAGTAAGTGTCTGAGGTCACATATGAACTTGGGAAGATGAATTCAGTCTCCCTGTCTTCAGGTACAACATTCTAACTACCTTGCTTCCCCATTTGATCCAAGTTCGAATCCCAGCTTTGTTAACTGCACTCTAAATGTCCAACCCTCCATTTCCATAGTGGTCCCATAGAACATTCAAGTTGGAATGGTCCTAATCCAAATCCCCCATTTGAAAGAAAGTAAAGAATAGAGACAGCTTCCTGATCTGTAAAATGAGGTCATTGGGTTAAATGAATTTTAAGGCTCCTTTTAATTCTAAATACTATTATCTTTCTCCTCTCTCCTGTTTCATGAGCTTCCCCTTCTCAATTCTACCCCCACCCACATAGTTAAGGCCAACATTTTTAAGATGCCACTTGAGGGCTCAGGCTATGTCCAGTGCAGGGATGCTCTGTCAGAAGACTTTGCCTGATAATTACACCTCACATTTACAGGCTGCTTTGTGGTTTACAAAGTTCTTCCCTCCCCCCCTCCCCAACAACTTGATGGGATATTGGGCAACTACAGAAAGAAAAGTAAAGAGATTTACCCAAGGTTGTCGAGTTAATAAGTGTCAGAGCCAAAAATCAAAGCCAGGTCTACTAAATCCAAGCCTAGGACTCTTGATACCACACACCAAGCTGACTCTTGCTCTAAGATTGGCCAAGGAATGAATTCCATTGGCGGCTGTCATTCGTCCTTTTGTTTTCCAAGAGGGCCAATGACAATCACAAGGTGATGTCTTGACTTGTGCCTGAACTGGATTTAAGTGAGGTAGAGTTGCACAAAGTCATCAACCTCACTCTCTTTTCCAGAGTCACTGCAGTCCAGTGGCGAGACAAAAGTCAGGGCAGCTGGCAATTGCCCTGGATGCAGGAAATGATCCTGGTGTCTTCAATGTCTGATCAAGATCTAAGTGCTCCACAGCATCTACTTCAGCTGCTTTGGTAGCCCTTAGAACAAATTCTTCTCATGTGCTCATTCTATCAGGGGAAGTCTTCACATGCTTAGGGTAGACAGCCCCCTACTTCATCTAAGGGATTATGGTCCATCAGTTCTCCTCAACCTAGTTTGGGGCCCACTGCTCAGCCTGAACCCGGGTTAGCCCATCTGCTGAGACTGTTTTACTGGGGTAAGGGCACTGGGCATGCTATAGCTTCTCAGAGCTATAAGTGAGAGTTGAGTGAACGGTGGACACCAAAGGTGGATGAGCAGCTTTGAAAAGGGCTCAGCAACTCTCATACCAGAGGTGCTAATCCTCCTTGAATACCCATACACCCCATTCCAGAAGTATGTACATCTGATATAGGTGGCACGATGGAAATCCCATCATACTTGTGAAAGCAAGAGGCTGGAAGAAGAATGAATCTGGGCTAGTAGGAGTGAAGGGACTATGCAGACAGGGACCTTGGATCAGGCCCTCTGGAATGAAGTACTAAAGGCCTGGGGTGAAAATGGAGGAATAAGTAGTGTCTATGGAGAGTCATGAGGACAGGTAAGGTGATAAGAGCCTACAGTGAGTAGGTCTGACAGGTTATGTTAAATATCTTGGCCCCAGGATTATTACTTCTACTACTAACTTAATTTATATCAAGTTTACCATTGACAAAGTATCTTTCTCACAATAACATTGTGAGGTAGGTTGTACAAGTGTTATTGCCCTCATTCTTCTTCATTTACAGATGAAGGTCCCCAAAATAAAGTGACTTGCCCAGTGTCACACAGCAGTCAGAACTAGGGCTGAAACACAGTCTCTTTGATTCTTAATCCAGGGCTCCTAGGACTATACCACATTGTATTATTTCCAGGCTGCCTATCTGGGATTAATTTAAACAACAACAAAAAAGCCCTTTTAAATCTCCTGAGTGTTTGCTGACCTGCACTCCAGTCCCTCTGGGGGAAGTAAGGGGGGGGGGGGGGGAAGCGCAGAACTCCTTCCACACATCTGCAGAGGAAGGCGAAGGGTAAGCTTCCTGGGAAGGAGGTCTTACCAGTGATGTCTGTTTTCAAGGTGTGTTTGTATGGGGAATTCCTGGTTATAAAGAACCCAGTTCTGTTTTACATCTAAGTTTCCTTGGTGGTTTCCAAAGTAACTCTACTTCCCAGGGCTAGGAGTTAGTGATTCAAAGCTCCAGGGAGGAGACAGAAAGGAAGGGGGCAGAAATGATACATATTCCTGGAATCCTTGGGGCTGGGGAATTTCTGGACAGATCTGAACCCCTTGGGGCTTCTAATAAATGGAGGGACTGGCTTCATCCTATAGTGAGGCTTCCAGCAAGATCCCCAAGAACCCCCTTGAATATGGCAGACTGAATTCTTTCCCTCATCTCATCAGCTTCTAATTCCAACTTTACCACTAAATATTGTGCAAATCACGTTGGCAATGGGCAGAGTTTCCCTATCTATAAAACAATCATCAGCCCTTTGAATCACAAAGCTCTATAGGGCCATGGGGATACCCTAGTTCAATCCCTCCTTTGAAAGATGAAGGAAACAGTCCCAGAGAGAGGTACTGCCTTGCTAAGAGTCAAGGGAAATCGTAGCGGGGCAAAAAAATCGTAATGTTTTGCCCCGATTTACCTCACCCAGCCAGAGTGAGGGTAAAACCTCAAAACATGTGGAAGCATTTTAGGGGAAGAAGTCGAATGCCTTTCTGAATGCGGACGATTACGACCATTAGCGTCCTGCCTCCTCTCCCCCAGTTTTCCCTGGTCCAAGCAGAGCAAAGAAAAATGCCTGCTTCCCTCTGGCTCTAGCCTTAGGCAGGCATGCAGGCCGGTCGGTGCCGGAGAAACGCGAGAAGGAAAAAAGGCAGTCAGGTCTGCCCGCACCCTCCCTCGCCCCTCAGGTACCTCAATCTGCTCGTCAATCCACGGGGATGGAAAGGGCAGGAAATTCTCTCCCCGCCCCCTCCTTTCCCTCAGCCAATGGGAAGCCTGATCAGCGCCAAGGCTCCGCCCTCTCCATTCTTAAGGCCGCAATCAGCCCCTTCCAGCACCCACTGAGCCCGAGTCCGGGGGGCGGGGAGACGGAAGACAAGGCTCCGGGGCCCCAGCAGCTCAGCTCCGGAGCCCCGCTCCCTGGCCCGCGGCGGGGATGGACTGAAGCGCCGTCCGCCAGCCTGCCTCCCGCCTGCCAACGATCCTCCGGCCCGGGGTCCCGAAGCGGCCGCAGCCAGCAGAGGCCCCCGATCCTGCCTTCGGCCGCCTGCGCCGGTGAGTGCAAACCCCGCAGAGGGAGCCGGGGGCTGCCCGGGTGACTCCGCGTCGGGCTCCTCTCCCGCCCGGCTTCGGAGTCAGCCTGGGGCGGCCGGGGAGGGGAGTGGAAAATCTTGCTGACACAGCCCGCGGACTGGGCAGACTCCAAGAAACTGGAGATTTATCCACAAACAGGATAAATTACACACGCAGGCACGCGCGCGCGCGCGCACACACACACACACACACACCTGGACACCCCATCACCTCACAACAAACTTAGAGGGGTTATGCAAAACTGTATTTTTATGCACACCTGGACTTATACACACACACTGACTCCAGACTCAGTCTATAGTCTTCTAGACTCCCTCATTGCTTTAGAAACTTAATATCTCCCCACAGGTCACTGACCGCCTCACCCGGCCAGAGCGCCTGTCTGTCCCAAGGCTGTGCATGTGTGTACTGTGTATATACAGCACACACGTAAGCAGACAAAGTAAACACCCCCACCTACCTCCCACCAACTGTTCCTGTAGACTTCCACCAGTTTTATGAATTAAAGTCCGCTTAGATGGCCAGGAAGTGCCTGTCTCCCTTTACTCCTGCTGTCTAGGTTCCCTGTGTGTGTGATTCAGGTGTGTGTTGGAGGGAGGGGAGCTGCTCCTCTTTCTTGGGGCTCCGTCCATAACAACTTCTGAAATGAGGGCAGTGCCTTTTATTATTCAGCTCTTTAAGTTGAGGGGTCCCTAGAGTGGCCATTCCCCCCTTCAGTCCCCAATCCTGGTCCCTATTTCAGCAGTGTGGGGCTGGATCTGTGGATGGCCTTGACCTTAGCTAAGACACTCCTTTTAGCAGCTCTTCCTCCTCCTTTGGGGCTCACCAAATGGTCTAGAACTTGTAAACCTGGATTGGTACTGGGGAGTGGCCAGCAGACAAGGACACTGAGAAACTGTGTTCCACCCCCACCCTTCCTCTTCTGAAAAGGCAGAGCCTCCGGGGTCTCTGAGAAGTATAATAATTCCAGGTCTCAAACTTAATGATCCAGTGCCAGGTCTCCTTATCACTTGTCCCCATCAGAGCCACCCCTGAAACCCTGATAAGATCCAATTGCCTTGGCCACGACTAAATGGCCTCAACAGCTTCAACAGGGAAGTAGCATTCCCAAACCAGGAACTATGTACCTTTCTTTCCAATTATTAATGGTTATAACTTTGCGAGTCATTCAACAGCCTACAGCAGCAGAGGCTCTGGGTCCAGCAGTTCCAATAGGGTGAGGTGTCCAATGCTCTTGTTGCCTTTCCTGGGGTCCAGAATTAGGGCAATGGAAAACAGTTCCATAGCTCTCTCTCTACCCTGATGCTGAAAGGCGATTTTATGGTGTCTTGGAGAAAACACTTTTCTAGAATTTGGAATTCTGGTTCTACTCTCAGATCAGCAACTAGCTTGGTGATCTTAGGTGAGTCACTCTACACTTAGGAAACGGTTTTTTCTTCTGTAAAAATTAAAGGGTTGAACTCTGATCTTTTAGGTATTCTCTGGCTTTAACATTCTCTGTTCTATGAGGTACTGGCTCCTTCTTCAGGAGGGTGTCCAACCAATAGCAAATAGGAGAGCACAGGGGATGAGAGCAAGGAGGAAGTCCTTGTAAGAGAAAATAGACACACAAAGGTGCTCTTCCCTGAGCACTCAGTGCCTGACGGAGGACTAAAATTACAACAGACAAGGAGTAATAAGAAGGTACCCTGGTTTTAAAAGAAGTGGTGGTGCTAGAGGAAATTCTAGCCAAAACGGAATGCTATGCTAAGAGTTGAGATATTTTGAGGTACTGGCTGGGGGAGGTGAGAATAAGAGATAGTAGCAAAAGTTCTGGTTGGCTGGGGACAGGGAAGCAGCCCCCATTCTCCTGGCTCGTTTATTTTCTTCTCCTTTTGTCGAGTTAGACCCTGGAGATTCTGTAAACAGAATGTCAGAGGCAGGAAGAGGGTTCTGTTAATAAGCAGCCCGGCTGGACTCCCTCCAGAGTATTATCTGGCTCAGAGGGCCTGGGAGGGAGGGAAGGAAAGAGGGATGTGGGTGCACGTATGTGCCAGGCTGTGAGCATGGGGGCCTGGAATGTATGGGGCTAGGGAGCTGAAGCACTGGCCAGACAGGGTAATTTGGCTGGGCTCTGATGTCTTTGGCCCATCACCTGAGTACAGCCTAAGATAAAAGGCCAGGTACTTGTGGAGCTTGAAGTGGCAGAGAAGAAACCCTGACCTGGAGGGGGAGCCAGAGCTTATAATTATACTGGTGGGGAAGAAAAATCCTCTAATATTTGCCGTGTGACTCCTGAAAGAGGAGGTGTAGGATGGATAAGAGGATTTATTACTGAAAGAAACCTTGGAGGTTTCTTCATGTAATCCAGCTGGATGAGATCATCTAGTCCTCATTTTTTACAGACAAAGAAACTGAGACCTAAAGAGCTTAGGCAATTTGCCCAAGTCAGAAAAGTGTAATGGTAGTAGGTGGTAGTAACCCCTGGTGATACCTGGAGCAAGATTCCTGAGCTAGGGAGTAAGTACATAGGGGGCTTAGGGCCAAGGGCACACCAGGACCCCAGGGCTTAGAAGGACAAGCCTTGTATCAGTTCTTGTAAGAGGGCCACGGCTTACTTCCTTCTTGCCAGAGTAGCCAGCTCTTAAGCTTCCTCAAAGGGAAGCAGTGTGTGGCTGTGGAAAGAGTTCTGGATGACCTGAATTCAAATCCCAGCCTCTGCTGCTTATTAGCTGTAGGACAATGGGAAAGTCCCTGAATCTCTCTGGGCCTCAATTTTCTCTTCTGTAAAATGAGGGGTTTGAAAGAGAGTCTCAATGCTGAGAATGAGAGGTGACCCACTCATATCTTAGGAAAAAACCCCTCTACAACCTTAATATATGGTTGTCATCCCTTCCAAGGGAGCTTATTCTATTTCTTTTGATAGCCTTAAATACTGCTTCTCTTTGCATTAAATTAAGACCAATCTTGTTATTATTGGTAATATGCAGCAGCTTAATTATGACCCCCAAGTGATTATAGTTCTTATTCACTCTCATCCCTATGTTTTGGGGTTGTTTTTTTAAATCTTTACTTTCTATTCTAGTAACAAGTCTAAGACAGAAGAGTAAAGGGATAGGCAAGTGGGGTTAAGTGACTTGGCCGAACAGCTAGGAAGTGTCTGTGGTCATATCTGAACCCAGGTCTGCCAGACTTCTGACCTGGTGCCCTATCCACTGAATCCCCTAGCGGCTTCATCCCTAGGTTCTTGACTGTATTCATCTACTTAGGCTCCTTAGAGAAATTTCCCTGGCCCAGGGAGTAGGGATCTGAAGAGCCTAGCAATAATTTTACTCTTAGAGAGGGCTTTGTTATTTGAGAGGAATGGCTATAAGGGAAGGAGTACAGCCTGGGTGGGGTGGGGAGGCTGTGCCCCTTTCTTTGAGCCCAGCAGCCAAGTCCCAGGAGATAGGATGGAAAGAGTCCCCCTACCTCCATGTGGGCAAGGAAGGATGCCTAGGGAAAGAGGTTCTTCCTGAGCCCTGGAATTGGTAGTTTTAGCCCCATAGCCATTCTCTGACCAGTGGCCCCTTGTAAGTGCTCTTCACATCCTCTGGAGCTTAAGTCCTGCTGGGCTACCCTCAGCAACCCCTCACTCTGCACTCTGGGAACATAACTCCTGCCTCTCAGGGCTGGGGAGCTAAAGGGGTGGCGCTGCCAAGAAAACCCGCTCCCCTCATCACATAGGAATTCGAATGAGTTTCTGGAGAAAGGGGGCGGCTGTGTTTATGTGCGTGTGTCTAGAGGAGGGAGCGTGGCCTAGTGGGTGTGCTTAGGCGCGTGGGCCTGTGTCTGGGGTGCACGTGACTGCCCAAGAGTGCATTGGGGGAGGGGGAGTATGTTGGGGGAGGCTTGAGGAAAAGGCAGAGGGAGGAGCTCCAAAGCTCAGCCCTCCTTCCTTTTATCAGCTTCCACATTCCTGAGACAGCCGGATTGCTTTTCCTCTAAGTAGGCCTGGCCAAGGAGTTTTCCTCATTCCAGGCACCTGGGGTGGGCGAGAGGCCCCGTGGCAGCTCCTCTGGCTACAGGAACCCCAGTCTGGGAGGGGGAACTCTGGGGAGTGGAACAGAGAGGATCAAGAGTCAACATGGGGTGTTGGCCCAGGTGGAAGGGGGGGCACCTCCAAGTAGACTGTTCCCAAGGGAATGCAATAAGCTAGAGACATTCCTTCCAGGCTTCCCTAGAGATTTCATTAAATAGAAGAGGCTAGTTCCTAAGGAGAGGGGGGGACAGAGTGGATAGCTACTGACCTCCTCCCCAAGTAAATTCTGCTCTGATATAGAAGCAGAATGAGCCATGTTTGCAGCTTGAAAAAAAAAGAGGGGCTAGGGAATAGCTGGACGTGGGGGTCAGAAAGGAGAGCCTGGGATCTAAGGCTGTGAGCTGGAGCCCTGTTTCCTCTTGTGGGTTCGCCCTCTTCCTTTATTTCTCCCTGCTACAAAGACATAAAATGAGCTATAGGGCGCACAGATCACAGTATGCATGGCTATGTGGGGGTAATAGGAAGGGAAGTGGCATGATTTAAACACCTGAAAGACCAGAAGAATCCCAAACTCCAAACAGACATAGTTGGCTGGGTCCCTGACAAATTAAAGCTTGAGCCCCTCCACCCAGCAAATCCCAAAGCTTCTTTGGACCCAAGATCCAGAGAGAAGTGGCTTTTTGCAACCACCTTCCAGCTACAGTATCTGTCTACCCTTTGTGACTCAGACCGATTGGGGTGCCAACTCAGGGTTAATTGCTGGTCTTGGACTGGCTAGGCCAGAGGGGGAGCAGACCCACCCCCACCCAGCCTCACCCTCCCAAAAGGTGCTTAACCACTAGGTTGGGGCTGGGGAATGTCAGTGACTCCCCATCACCTCTCACTCTAGCTGAAGAAGGGGGAGGGCATACAGGAAAAGCTGGGGACAATAAGGAATGCCGTTCTTCTGCCAAGAACAAGGCCAACCTCGGACAGTGCATTCCAGAACCCAATAAAAAGGCTATTTGAATTATCTGTTGCTTTGTAGCTTTTTCACCTCAGCCCTCTGTTCCCTCCCATCTCCAACCACATCTCAAGCTGAACTAGACTCTGAAATCTCAAAATCTCTAAGTGGGGCCTGCAGTAACCTCCCAAACAAAGGGATCAAAATGTCAAGATTCAGGCTGTCAGCCAGCCTAGGGCAACCTGCCCTCAGGTGCCCTCCTGGGGATAATGATTAGCCTTAGTCACCCAGCTCCCTTCCCCGGGCTGACAGGTTTGGTGGCTGTCGAGTCACCTAACTACTGGGTATGCACTTCTGGGCAAGGCTGGTGTCTCTTCCCTATGTGGCAGGAGAAACCCCTGAAGGTGGGGTGGCAGTGACTACACTGAGCATTGGTATTTCTCCCTCAGGGCACTGTCTCTGACCACTGAGCCTGCTCCTTAGGGAATGTCAGAGCCCCCTTTGAAACTGAGGGTAATGGTGTCTGGCAGCAGGATGACCCTTTGGTTTGAGCTCTCTGTGGACTTCCATCAAAGCTACAGTTCTAGCCTTCAGGCACTTTCCGAGATCTCGAGGGACAGAATTCACATGTTTGGATGTCAATCCAGGTGGGGTACAAGGGGTACAAGCAGATACTTTGGGAAGATTCAAAGCCAGCTAAATTTTCCCTGGGTCTTGGGGTCAGAGAGATCCAGCCCAGTCATTCATACACTTGCTTGCTAAGCCAGACTCTTGGCCACCCAGGGACACTGTAGCTCTTTTAGGGCCAGAGTGCCCCATCCTGGGGCTTGGAAGGAGGTGTGGGACAGAGACATATCAGCAAAACCTGAGCCCAGGTGTCCTGGCTCCCTGCCTGTCCCCTGAGGGGGAGAGATGGAGAGGCTCAACAGGACAGAGCCCCCTGCCAACCTTGAGCCAAGATATTTGTCCCAACCAAGCTGAGCAGGACAAGTGACTCCTACCCTAGGCCAGCCCATAGAAACAGGGGATGGGGAGGAGATTGTTCCGCTCAAAGGCCTTTTCTAGACTCTCAATAGGCTTACTTCTCCAGAAGGAATTGGGTTTTCTCAGAACAGAAAGTGTCTACATTCTTATCCCCAGCTTTTTTGTCCCTTAAGGCTTGTTCTCTATCTTCCTTGACCCCAGTACAGAAGAAGCAGGGGAAGGTGTGGGGGGGTAGTATAGATGGGGGGGTGCTTCATGTATGTGGTATAAAGGGTGTGGGTAGGAGGAAATGAGGAAAGACGGGTGCACGTAGAACAGGAAGAGTATGAATTACAGGGATCTATGTCACTACTACAGGGGTGTGTGGTTAAGGGAGGAGGTGAATGGGAGGCAAAGGGTGGATCTAGTATGTGTATGTGCTGGGGTGAGCGAGAGGCCAGGGACATGGGTGCCAGAGTCCTTGGGCCTGTGTCTAGCCCAGGGGGTGAATATAGTACATTCTCATGTACACAGGGTGTACTGAGGTTCTGGGTCGAGCTGAAGGTTCCCAAGAAAAAAGATGAGGCACTTCCCTGGTGTTATTCATCCTCTCCCAAAGGCCCTGAGGTCATAGGTTAGAGTGGCTCAACCCCCACTCCACCCCCTCATCAGCACCCCCCTTGAATCATCTCCTGGAGGAGGGCCTCCCGCCTCACATTAGAGAGGGGATCCACCCAGCACAAGGGTCATCTAGAGCAACGGGGCCATCTTCAGCGTACCCATCCCTGACGCAGCTGGCTTCACACAGTCCTAACCCCTCCACCCCTGTGGGTCATGTGTCCTGTAGATTCTTGGGGGCCCACAGCTCTGGACCTAGGGCCATTTTACTGAGCCCTGTACACTCAGCTCGACACTCTGCCTCCTCTGGGCTTTCTGAGTCTCGACTGAGTTCTGGGGAGTTCAGTTTTCCCCAGAAGATAAACCCAGCTCTTTACAGCAGGGCCAGGGGGATGGGGAGGAGAGCAGGGGTAACAATCAAGCTGACTAGGTCCTTGGTTGGGTCCCCACAGCAACCTCACAGAAGCCTCTGCCTTCCCTATCCCCTCCCCCTCCTTGGAGGAGAGAGCCAGTCTGTCATTCCCCCCAACTCCCCCTAAGCTGGCCCCAGGTTAGAGGATCCAATATCAAAGCACCAGACTCCTGAGTTCTGTCTGAGCAGTTATGAACCCAGCCAGGGGCAAAAGGACTGCCTATAGCCCAAATGTGTGAGTGTGCACACACGGGACCCCATTTGCTAAAGCCACACAAAGAACAGTAACACCAGATAATTCTACAGCGCTTTAAAGTAGCCACCTCTCATTTGCCCTGTATGATACTCCTCTAGAGGAATCGAGGCAAAAATATATTTAATGGGAGCACTGAACTGCCTGGAACAAGTAAACATGGTGTCAAGGGTGGGCCTAGAACCCAGGTCTTCTGAGTCCTTCAGACTTTTCTCTGTCCCCATGCCTTAGCCACACAGCCTCTTCATCCATCTCTCTATCACCTGCTATCAACGAGGACCTCATCTCCTGGGGACAACTCTAATACATTCCTCATGAAAAAAGTCAGTGGAGGGGCAGATGGTAGCACAGTGGAGAGAGTGCCAGGCTTGAAGTTGAGAAGATCTGAGCTTAAATCTGGCCTCAGACACACTTCCTAGCTGTGTGACCCTGGGCAAGTCACTTAATCCTCATTGCTGCTAGTCCCTTATTGCTTTTCTTAGAACTGATGCTAAGACAGAAGTTAAGGATTTGTTTGTTTGTTTTTGAAAAGGTCAGCCAGGACTTAGGAGGGAGCCTGTGTTTGTGGGTGAGGGGTTGGTTTGTTTTTGATAGTGAAGTTAAGACTTCATGTCTTAGTGAAGTATTTTCAGTTTGAGCCTTAACTCTGTCACTTCCTAGCTGTGTCAATTTTAACAAATCCAAAAAACTGAGTCTCAGTTTCTTCATCCATAAAAAGGGAGAAATACAATCCCCCTGTTTCAAGCATCAAATGAATTTTCTATGTAAAGCAGCTTTTACACTGCAAAGACCTATATAAATGTCAATTGTAATTAGTTAGCAGCAGGTAGGCAGTAACAGGAGTCCCTGGGTGGGGGGCTGGAAAGTTGGGGAATCAACCAAAGCTGCTCCACCCAAAGTAGGCCCTGGGGGACCCAGCAGGGGGATTGAGCTGATGGCTTACTATTCTGCTTCCCCTCCGCAGCTAGGGCTAGGCCAGTTTCAGATGGCTTTCAACTCCAGTCTTGCACACTCCAACCTTGTAATCACTTTTCAAAACCCCAGGGCCTGCTAGCTTCCTCTCTTCATCCCTCTCCAGAACTTTGGGAGAGTGCCTTTGGAGTCAGAAAACTCAGGTTGGAATTTGAGATTCTGACACTTAGCAGCTGGGTAACCTCAAAAAAGTTACCACAGCTTTTTGAGTCTCTGCTTCTTCATCAATAAAGTGGGAAGAATAGTATTTACCTTGTCTACTTTAGAGGGTTCATGAAGACCAAATGAGATAATGTATGGAAAGTGCATTATATGCCATAAAGCGCTACATAAATATCCGTTATTACCATTACTCTTTGGGGCTGATGGGAGAGTTCCAGCCAAAGAAGAGAAAACAGCCTCTTGAGAAATAATTGACTTCAGTTTTTCCTTTCTGCTCAGGATGTTCCTTGGCTCAGTCCCTTGCCCTCCTCCCTTCCCTCCCCACCACCTCCAAGCACACATTCCAAAGCTTATTACCTGTCAGCCAGATGCCCACTCTGGACAAATCCCCAGCTCCCCCTTTAATTATTTTGCTTATTAAAGGGGCTAAAAGACAGATGAACTGAACTAAACCATCAACTGCTTGGTTTTCCCGCTGAGAGGCCCTAACTCACTCCAGACAAAGGCACTCACTTCCTACCCTTTAGCCCTACAGACCAGGTGTAGGCTACTGAGAAGAAGAGATATTTGAGCCTGGGGCTGTAATACCCACAGAATGGTTCTAGGGCAGATGGGGCTCTGGGGATCCGAGGGGCAGGAGATAGGCAGTCAAGGGCGGGGGCCACCACGGCTAACATCTGGAGCCCAGGCCACTCCCAGGCATCTTCTGACTCAGTGGAGAGAGTTGGGGGCGAAGGGAGGAGTGATGGACTAGAGACAAGTCCAGGAAGAAGAGATGGGGTGGGGGAATAGATCATCAGACCCAACCGGCTGCCAGGAGACTGCAGTGGGGGCAAGAAGCCAGAATCAAGTATAGCCCAGCCCTGAGGCACATGGCATCTAGTCACAGAATATTAGATTTAGAAATGGCCTTAAAATTATGTAATCTTCTTTATGGATGAGGAATCTTTGATCCAAAAGGAAGTGACTTGTTCAGGACACACTAGAGTTGGGGCCTAGGCTACAGCATGAGTCATCTTTTGACTTGCAGGTTAGCATACCAATGTCATGCCACACTGCCCAAGCCCCTGGTGCTTGCTTTAGGTGAGTAAAGACTTGCAGGTGAGCCTGAGGGGATGGGGGTGAAGCAACAAAAGACCCCCTAGCAGGAGAAGTGGCCAGCACCTAAATCGCTGGGTATGTGGCAATAGTCACAAAAGCAAGGGTCCATAGTGGGAGAAGGGCCAAGAAGGACAGCTGTGCCAGCATAAGGGGCAGGAAGGCCACTCTTCAGCTTTAGATTAATGAGGTCTTGCCTTTGCCCCAAGCTTGGGCCTCAGCACTGGAAGCAGAGGTGTTAGCTCCAGGGACTTGCTTACCAACTTCCTTGGCTTCTCAAATGGCAAAACAAATGCTGGAAGAGATGGTAAACCAAATCTTGGCCAAGCTGTCCCTTCTTTAAGCCTGTTATTTCTCCAAGTCCATTCTGCTCAAGAATGGCCATTTCCTCAAAGCCCCCATCAACCTTGAGAGGCTACAATGGGAAGGGGAGTTGGGAAGGCTCACGGTCACTGGACAGCCCAGTGATGCAGCTCCCAGGGTGAAGCTCTGTGGAAAGCACATTACAGACAAGATTTAGAAGCTCCTAGGACTTAAGACCATAGAGGATAGGATGTATATTGGGCCAGAGAATCACAGTTCAGGGCTGAACCATGGAGTCCTAGCTCTCTGATTTATCTTCTTAGAGCACAGAAGCATGTAGTGAGAGACCCACGGAGGATTCCAGATAGCAGGCAGACATGGATGGTGGCAGAGAAGAGCTAATGGATGATAAGAGCATCCATGGCAGCTGTTCCTGATTTAAGGAGGAGTTTCTAGAGTCACTTGGGTTTGGAGTGACCCAGAACAAGGGAGTAAAAGATCTGGTGAGCTATTTTTTTTCATAGGCTTAGGCAGTCTGACCTGTCCAAGGACAGTATTGGTAAACCGACTACATTTCAGAGAGTCCAAGACAAGCTGTATGTCAAGGCATTGCTTGGTTCCTGTGGCTATAGCTCCACTAATGTGTCCCAGCTCCCTACTTTTCACCTGTCCCCCCCAAACTGCCCATCAGTTTCCTGTGTTATTCTGGACGTTCGTTCAGGTCACAGAACAGAAAGTCAGGATTCAGGGCTATTTCACCCAATATGGTGGATCTTTAAGACCCTCTGGTCAGCAGGGCAGGGCTAACTAAGGCTTTGGGACAAAGGGCTCTTGTCTATGATCTAGGAAGAAAGGGGAGTGTTCAGAGCTCAGAGTGGGAGTGAGCGCCCCAGCCAGTGGACACAAGGACTTCCCCTTCACAAAGTGCTCCGTCTGCTCTCCCCTAGATCCCCAAGGTCCCTGGCACACCCAAAAGGCAACACCAACCTCAGCCCTCACATTTATGTAACCATTTTGGAAGGAGGAGAGCACAAAAAGTGTGGCTGTTGACCCTGGGCCTCTCCTAAAGAGACATCCTTTGTTCAGGCTGCCCTATGGGGCCACAGGGCCTGGTTTTGACCCTTGGCTCACATCTCGGGAGTTCTGGACCCAGTTTCTCAAGAGGTCAGAGAAAGGAGCATGCTTGGCACTAGCTCAGCCCTGTGGATCCCACTGTGCTGCAGCTGCAAGAGAGGGGCACCTAACAAGGATTGCATCCATGTGAGATGTTTCTCACTGAGACATCACATGAGGCTGCTGGGTCAGGGAGGGAGGTCCAGAGCTTAAGGTAGGATCCTGAAGTGCTGCCGACTCTCAGCTCAACAAACACTTAATGCTTACTGCGTATGAGGGCCAAAACACAACTGTTCCTGCCCTCCAGAATGTATGGTCCCCTGTGGGATAACACACTGACAGTGGAATAAATGCAGTGTAACCTGAGGAGGGATAAAACACTCATCACAGGTGGGATCTTCTGCAAGGTACTCTGAGACAGCCAGGAGTTTGTGGTGTTTATACAGGAGAGGCCAAAAGGCGTTCAGGTCCCATGTCGCTGCCCCAGGCCTAGGGAGCTATCTTCATGATCTCAAAGCCCAAAGACCCAAAGCCAACAAAATGGGTGAGGCCTTTCCCAGAACTCTCTGCCAGGTCTGCTTCTAATTCTACCCTCAGAAATGAAATGGAAGACATGGTGGGGTAGAGGGAGAGTGGGGCCAGTAGGGACATTCGGACAGCTAGAACTCTCTTCCTGTCATCTTCTTTGAATAGCAACGTGGTTACCCCCACCTAGGGGAAAAAATTTGGATAGAAAGTGTAGGAGGAGGGAAAAATCAGCTTTCCATCTCCCAACCCCACCCCCATAAACTAGCCGGCCTCTAGGTGAGAGGCCTGGCAGCCACATACTAGTGGGTTCAATAGCTTCCATCCCAGGCAGGTTGCTGACTTAACAAGTGGAAAAACACCAATCCCAATAGTTTCCATGTGAAGTCTTCCCAGCTGCGGTCTTTCCTCGTGCTCTTGGGGAGGGAGGGGAGCAGAGAAGAAGTAAATTGGATAGGCAGCTGCTGGCCGTCACATTTTTTCCCCTACTAGCACGTCTGGCTTCCCCTTGTCTCCCAAGTTCAGCTTGCTACTCACACGGGTAAGTGAGTGCATCAATTCAGACTAGACAATCCCAGCATTACAAGGGGCTCTCCTGAAAGACAGAGGCCCTCTCTCTGCTGGAGTTTTGCAATAACAATGAATAAGGAGGTCATTTGTGGAATGACTCTTCTTGGGCTGAGAGTTTAAACTTATGTTGTGTGTGTGTGAGAAGCCAGAGGAGGTAAGAATTGGGGTGGGGGGTGAGTGACACAAGGGGAGGTCAAAACGAGGTGTTCCCAAAAGGGATGCTGGTGATAATACATGTATAACGCAGATCAAATCGCCTGCCAGCACCAAGAGAGGGAAGGGAAGGAAATAAATTCAACCCTATAACTTAGGAAAACTTGGGTGGAAATTTGTTATTATATGTAATTAGTAAAAAAATAAAAATATATAAAGCCAAAAGGTATACTGGGAGCCCTTTGCCTTGGTGGCTACTTCTACAAGACCTTAGCTCCAGGAAACTAGCCGTATAAGCAATGGAAAGATTCAGGTTAAAGAACAGGAAAAAGTGAGGACTGGCCAGAATGGTTGGCTGAGGATGGCCCTCAGAACGGATCTCTACTGTCTAGGATGGAGCAGGATGTGTGAAGCTTGCCCCAAAGGATGGGAATCATCCCTAGAATTTCCTTTTAGCTTATGGGTTTAAAAATCTCACAAGTTCTTGTTCTCTCTCTCCCTCCCTCTTCTTTCTCTCTCCCTCTTCTAGGGCCAAACCATGACTGCCAGGTTCATGAAGATACTGCTGCCACTGCTGCTGGGATTGCTCTGCCAAGAGCCACAGGTGCAAGGATGCCCAGCAGGCTGCCAATGCAACCAGCCACAGACTGTCTTTTGCATAGCCCGCAAGGGCACTACGGTCCCTAGCGATGTGCCCCCAGACACAGCTGACCTGTATGTCTTTGAGAATGGTATCACCACCCTGGACTCGGGAAGCTTTGTGGGCCTCCCTGCCCTGCAGCTCCTTGACCTATCGCAGAACCAAATCACTACCCTCCACGGGGGAGTCTTTCAGCCTCTAGCCAACCTCAGCAACTTGGACCTGTCTTCCAATCAGCTGCAGGAGATCACCAACGAGACGTTCCGGGGCCTTCGCCTGCTTGAGCGCCTCTACCTGTCCCACAACCGCATCCACCACATCCAGGTGGACGCCTTCGACACTCTCGAGAGCCTTCTAGAGCTGAAGCTGGAAGACAACCAGCTTCAGGCGCTGCCCCCGTTGCACCTGCCTCGCCTGCTACTGCTGGATCTCAGTCACAACCGTATCCCGGCCCTGGAGGCAGGCACCTTTGGGATGAGCAACATAGAATCGTTAAAGCTGGCCGGGCTGGGGCTGCGTCAGCTAGATGAACAACTGTTCTTGGGCCTGAGGAACCTGCACGAGCTCGATATCTCCGAGAACCAGCTGGAAGGGGCCCCCGATGTGCTTCGGGGCCTCCGAGGCCTCACCCGCCTCAACCTCGCCGGGAATGCTCGTATCACCCAGCTGCTGCCCGAAGACCTCCAGGGCCTGGCCAACCTGCAGGTGCTTGACCTCAGCAACCTGAGCCTGCAGGGCCTCCCTCGGGACTTCTTCAGCCGGTTTCCCCGGCTCCGAGAGGTCACAGCCGCCCGAAATCCCTTCAACTGTGTGTGCCAGCTGAGCTGGTTTGGGCAGTGGGCCCGAGAGAGCCGGGTGATGCTATGGAGCTCCGACGAGACCAGGTGCCATTTCCCACCCAAGAACGCGGGGAAGCTCCTCCAGCACCTCGACTACGCAGACTTTGGCTGCCCCGCCACCACGACCACCGCCACCACGGCCCGGCCCTCCACTCCCTGGCCGACTCTGCCACTCACCAGCCTCTCCCCGGCAGAGCCCAGCACCCAGGCGCCCACCACGGCCCCCTCCAGCGGAGAGGGCCCCGGCCCGCTCTCTGCCACGGCCCCCACCGGCAGCACCGGCCCACAGCTCAAGGACTGCCTCGCCTACACCTGTCTCAACGGCGGCACCTGTCGGCTGGGCGCCTGGCATCGCCTCGAGTGCTTGTGCCCGGAGGGTTTCTTGGGTCTGCATTGTGAGGTGAAGGCCAAGCGGCCCACCCTGCCACCGCCACCCACCAGGCTGCCCGCTCGGGTGTCGCGGCTCAGTATCGAGCAAGTGAGCGCCACCTCCTTGAGGGTGAAGCTCAAGAATTACACTCAGACCAAGGCCCAGCTCAAGGGCATTCGCCTGACCTACCGAAACCTCTCGGGCCCCGACAAGAGGCCGGTGACCCTCAGCCTCCCCGCCACGCTGTCCGATTACACCGTCACACAACTTCGGCCCAACGCCACCTACTCCATCTGCATTGGGCCCCTTGGAGGGGCTCGGGGCCCCGACGCCGAGGAGGCCTGTGGAGAGGCCCGCACCGCCCCCTCGGTTCGCTACAACCATGCCCCTGTCACACAGACCAAGGAGGGCAACCTACCGCTCATGATAGTGCCCGCGCTGGCTGCCCTCCTCCTAGGGGTGCTGGCTGCGGCGGGAGCCATGTACTGCCTACGCCGAAGGGGCGCCCGGGACAAAGGGCGAGGGCAGCTGGGGGCAGAGACCGGGCCGATGGAACTGGGGGGGGTGAAGGCCCCACTGGAGGACACAGGCCCCAAGCTGCCGGAAGGTGTTGGGGCACCATCGGGCGGCTCTGAGTGTGAAGTGCCACTCATGCACTACGCTGCTGGGAACAACAACAGAGCCCCGGCTCCCAAGCCCTCCTACTTCTGAGTCCTCCCGAGGCCTCGCGGAACCATTCGGTTTGGTTTCATTCTCCCCACCATGAAGGTTCTAAGGGCAGTGTGGCAAGCGACCGTAGGTAGAGAGAAGGGCCCGGGAGCTCCTGGGTGTTAGTCCTGGCCCTGCCACTCACTGTGACTCTAGAAAGTCACTCTCTCTGGGCCTCAGTTTCCTCATCTGTAAAATGAGGGGGTTGGACTTGATGATCTTCAAGATTGCTTCCAACTCTTAAGATTCTAGGATCTCACCTCCCTTCCCCAACAGCGTGCAATCTCCTGGAGCCACACAGCCTCACGACCCTCTGCTCGCTCCCATGTCTGGAGGCCCCCCAGGGTAGGGAGAGCCCATGGAGGGGGGCGGGGCCCTGTGTGCTGGTAACACAGGCGTGAGCTTCTCAGGGGGCAACTCCTACCCACTCCCTTCCCTGAGGGATCTTGGGGAGAGAAGAGGTTACAAAAAGTGAAGGAAACTCTGCAGGAGGGGAGTAGGGTGCAGGTGGGGAGGATTACCCCCCCCCCCAAGGGTGCTGACTCTCCAACCTCAGCCTCGAGGAAGTGAAGGAACAAAAGAAACTGGAAAGAAGATTAAGAACACTTTTTTTTGAAAAAATATTTATATCATATTCTTTCCCATTTCTTCTGGGAAAGCACTTTTTAAACCCAGAGGCAAGGACTTTGGTTTTTGTAAGACAGATGATAACATGAAGGCCTTTTGTAATAAAAAGAAATAAATGAAATAAAATCAGACATCAGTCCCTGGAGCTAGTCCCATGCTGTATATGGGAGAGAGCTAAGGCAAGGAGGAAATTTGGGGTGGGGAGAGAAGATTTTGCTGCCTGGGTGTGCCCAGTGCTAAGTTCTGGCTTCTGTGGAGTCAGAGGGCATGTCACTCTTCCTCCCTGGGCCTCAGTTTACTCTTCTGTAAATGAGAAGGTTGGACTAAATGATTTCTAAGGTCCCTTTTAGCTTTATGTCCTGTGATTGTAAGAGTCAAGGTGCACGGAAGCCCCATGCTTCTTTTCTGTCTTTGGCCTCTTTCAGGGACACTAAGAGGAGAGAGGTCTAGGATGGGGAGGGGAAGTTGGGGGCTCAGAAACTGATGGGAAAGTAGTCTGGGGCAGATTCGAGAGCTAAAGCAGCCACAAAAGAGGGGACATCTGATAAAGACTAGCAGCCTCTAGTCAATGCTCTTTCCAGGGCTCTGAATCTAAAGGGGCAGAAGATAAATGCTCACATCTCTGAGAAGGGAGAGGAACAAGCATTTATGAAGCACCGGCTGTGTGCCAGGTATGATCCTGTGAATTTCACAAACGTTATTTCACTGGATCCTTGAAACAATTCTGAGGGAATGTCATGAGCCTCCTTTTTACAATGGATGCAGCTTCGAGGTTAATAGTCTCCCTCCCAAGACCACACAGCTAAAGTGAGGCCATATTTGAATTCGTGTCACTCTGTCCAAAGCACCGTCACCTCACTGTTAAGACAGAGCCCAAAGCCACACAGGTCCAATCTAGCATGGCCATGGCCCTGGCTCTTCAATTTCCTCCATGTCCTGTCTGGCACCAGTTTCCTTTCAAGCCAGGGATGGACTAGTGCTAGCTGTGTCTGCCTCTGCCCAGAGGCACTCTGGGAGGATCTAACTTGCTCTCTTCTCACCAATGGCTAACTGCTTCCAGAGGCTAGGGAACTCTCGTGCGAGGTTCTGGCTAGGCCCAGTGAAGGATGCCAGTCGATCTCTTTCCCATAACATCCCCTGGAGCTCTGTGGAGCTAGAGGATACTAGCATGAGCAGTTCCTGTTTCTGTCTCACAGACTGGGACTTAGCTGGTGCTTAATTTTCTTTGGGGGGATACATCACTGTTATGCCAACTTTTTTTTTACTCTGGACAACAGGAGAAAATGTCCTTTTCTCTAGGACCCTTAGGGTGCTCCTGGCCCCAAGCCTCATTTTCCCCTGGTGTTTCAGGAAGAAAACCTAACACTAGACAAGAGAGGAGACTCATTTCCCATTAGCAGATCTTTGGAATACCTCCTGTTATCGATTTTCAGGTAGGGAGTACTCCACACCTAACGTCTATGGAGAGGCACCCCAAACCCACTGGAATAAAGTCTTTTCTGTGTCTGTTAACCTGCCATGACCACCAGGCAGTACCTGACCTCTAGTGTTCTCAAATTTACTGACTTAAGGCTAAAGCTCTACTCTCACCCCAACACTCCTCCATCTTTTCTATGAGACAGAGGGCAGAATTATAAAAAATATTTAGCACAGTGCCTGGCACATAAGCACCTAAAAATGCTTTTTTTCATTCATTCATTCATTCATTCATTCATTCATTCATTCATTCATTCATTCCTAACACTTAAAAAGAAAAGAAAAACAGCATTTACAGAGAATACAAAATTGTCAAAGCAAGAGGCAATAAACTGGGGAGAAAGAGTCCTGGCTTAGGCTTGAGGACCTGGATTTGAATCCCTATTAATGTGACCTCGGACAAATCAATCCCCTCCAGGGGTATCAGCTTCCTCTTTCATAGAATGGGACAGGAGGTAGAAGTGGCAGCTGGGTTATTAGATATTCTGTAAAGTCATTCCAGGTTCTAAATCTGAGCAATTTAGGAGCCCAGGTAACTCTTCATTAGAACTGCCTCATCTGGGAAGCAGCTGGGTGGCTCAGTGGATTGAGAGCCAGCCCTAGAGATGGGAGGTCCTAGGTTCAAATCTACCCTCAGACACTTCTTAGTTGTGTGACCCTGGGCAAGTCACTTAACTCCCATTGCCTAGCCTTTACTGCTCTTCTGCCTTAGAATCATCTAAGATGGAACATAAGGGTTAAAAAAAAAATTAAAAGAATTGCCTCATCTGGTCACTAATGTCCAGTACCATTCCAGGCTAAAAACATCCCACTTCTATTAACCTGACATCTGCCACATGCCCAGGACCTTGCCTCAGGAGTAAACCCAATATATGACTATTCCCACCAAACCTCAAGCCCTATGCTTTCTTTTCCAAGCTAGTGCCATCTTGGTCCCTTTCATTAAGTTCTGGAGTCAGTATCTCCCTACCATCATTACTCTGCCACTCAAACTCAACTTGTCCAAGACAGAACTCAATACCTCTCCTCCAAATTCCACTGTCGTTGGAAGGTCCCTATTTCTGTCAGGAGAATCACCATTTTTCTGGTCATCCTGTATTGAAACCTTGGTGTCAGAGACTCATTCTCTCCCACCCCACCTATCAAACCAATGGCCAAATCTGTTGTTTGTCTCCACGTCATCTCTTACATCTGCCTCCCTCTCTACTGACATGCCCCACAGGTCCAGTTCAGGCCTTATCACCTCTCACTTGGACCACTGCAGCAGCTTCCTAACTCACTTACCTGCCTCAGAACTTGCCCCCACTCTAATCCCTTTCTTTAAATCCATACATTATATCTTAGAGTGAATACTAAGTATCAATTCCAAGACAGAGGAGAGGTAAGGGCCAGGTAACTGGGGTTAAGTGACTTGCCCTGGGTCACACACTTGAACCCAGGACCTTCTGTCTCCAGGCCTGGTACTCTATCCACTACCTAGGTACCCCTCTAATCCACTCTGTACATAGTTCAGGTCTGACTCTGTTGCTCCTTTGCTAAATAAACTCCAATGGCTCTCAGGTGCTTTTAAGATCAAATCTAAGTTCCTGTTTGGCTTTTATGGTCCTTCAAAAACCTGGTCCCAACCTACTTTTCCGGTCTTCATCACATGAAGACTTTTCACCCATTACTTTGTGTTTATTCTGGATAGTCTTACAAACATATATGTTGCCTCCTCCAAAAGAGTTTAAGTCCCTTAATGACAAGGTCAATTAATTTTGATTTTTTTATCCCCAGTGATTGGGCACATCCTAGGCAATTCTCTTACTATCTCCTGTTGATTCCCTCTACATACACAGAAAATACATACATAATACGTATCTTAGTTTTAGGCTTCCTGCCATACATAATTCACTATCCATTTAAAGTGTTAACAGGTGCCCCAGTCCTGAGAATTGAGATGAAGCGAGATGACCCTGTGCCAGGAATGCTCAAGAAGGGACTCCAATTCCAGGATAGGGTTAGACTTCCTGAGTCTACATTTATGTGGTCAGGTTTCATACCCTTAAACCAACATCTCCCCTATGTTTCAAACATTGCCCCTACTCTTCTCCCTTTCTGCTTTCTTTTACCAAAGAACTCCCAATTCCAGGTTCTATAAATCCACCTGAATCAGTTCCAGGGCCTTTGCCCACTCCCCTAAACTCTGGGATTCACCTGAGAACTCTAACTTAATTTCATCTTCTTGAATTCCCAGACCTGTGGCTCCTCTTCTAGGAGCAATGCATTCTGTGTATCTCAACCAGGAGAGAAATTTTTAGACTTAAAGAAAAAAGAAAGGCAGTAACTCAAGAAAAAAAAGGCACCAAGTAAGAAAATAATAATAATAAAGTGAGTGTCTGTGGACTGGGAATGACAAGAAATTCCAGCATTTGAATGTAATGCAATATAATTGGGCTGTAAGAAATAATCCTTGAGGCATTCAGAGAAATACAGGAAGACTTGCATTAAAATGATGCAGAGAGAAAAACACACAAATGACAGTGACAATCAGAACAACATTGAAGTAGAGATGACCTCAAATTGACTTTACCAATACTGGTTGCATAGAGAAGAGATGAGAGTGATGAGGCAAGGTTCTCTAAGTATAAAATGGTGCATGCACTTTGTGGTTTAGATTTTGTTTAAGAGTTTTTTGGTGGCAAGGGAGGATTCAACTGGGGTGGGGGATGGGGTTTAAACTCCCCCCCCTTTTTAAGAGAAGAAGGCTTAATAGCAGAAACCCTAAATAGGACCCTGGGGTCTAAATAGGACCCTAGGTATTAGACCCGGGAAAATCAAAGTGGGAAGAGCAGAGCAGGGGGTTGGACATGGGAATGGGCCAACAACGTCGTTTCTATTTAAATTAGTCCCTTATCCATGTCTCCCTCAATCAAACCAGGATTTGGTGCTTATGGTGGCCCAGCAATTCCTAGTGGGACTATGCCCAGTATTTTGTAAGAACCCAGGAAATGGGAGTGTCTTCCAGGAAAGCTGTCTGCTTGGAGAGGGCTGAGCCAGAAAGAATGAGTTCAGTTTGGGATAGGGAGGGGGAAAAGAGCATCAAGTATCATGGGCAGTCCAGACCAATCAGGGATTTCTGAACAGAGTTAGCAAAGTATATTTTTGAGGTTCATTGAGGTGCAGGGGGGGGGGAGGGAATGGAGAGAACCTCAAATTTCAAAAAATTTCTCCATTTTACCAACATGGTCTTTTCTACCAAAGACATCAGAGAAGCCCTTCAGAAGTTTAGCCCTGAGGTAAAGGAGGTTGGGAAGTAGAAGGCATCTAGTTTGCTACAAAGAACTTCACTGGGCTTAGAATCAGAAGTTTTGGATTCAAATCTTAACTGTGAACAAGTCATGTCACTGAACCCATTTCCTTACCTGCAGATTAAGAATAATCATATCTGATATTACCCACTACTCAGGGTGGCAAATGGGTTTTATAAAATTGTAAAGCTCCTGAAAAATCTAATCTATCATTATTTCTACCCTTAATTTCACATGATTCTCCCCAGCAACTCTGTGAGGGAGGTGCCATTATTAGCAGCATTTTTAAGGTGCAGAGACAGGTTGAGAGATGTTAAGTGACTTTCTCACACAGAGGGATCCCCCTTATGGGACCCTGAAGTCACCGATCCTGGGGATTCTGATCCCATGCTTCTTCTAGGGACCTGGATGCTCTCTGTAGCCATCAGAAATATTCAATAAGTAAGCATGAAGCAGACTAACAGGGGTATGTGAGAACCAGCTCCCACTGGCTGCCAACTGTGACACTCTCAGTGTGGGCATTCCCCCCCCACACACACACAAAAGCTATAGAATTAGGGCTTAATTTATGGCTTTGTGAAAGGTTTAGGAAATTATGGAGAAAGCAGTAGAACATATTAAATTTTTAAAATGTGTTGTGTGTATGGTTTGGTTTTCTCTAGCTAGCTGTTAAGACATTTATCAGCACATCCCTGGACAGGCAGTCCTGGTGTAATATTATTTCTTCGATTCGATAGAGGAAACTGATTTTCTGAGAAGGGATGGTCTAATCAAAGTCATAGAAAAGAACAATTGGCAAAATCCACACTTGAACTCGGACCTTCTGACTCCAGAGCTCTTTTAAATATATTGGGCTGTCTCTGTGCCCCAGCCCTCATCAGGCCAAGAGGGGAAGAAGGCCACAGGCTTTTCTTGCCTCTGGAGCTAGTTCTCTGGTTCACAGGGTTGATGTCAAAGTCAAAAGGTTTGTGGCACGAGCCATCCAGGTGGCTCATCCATCAGCTGTGTAACAGAGGGTGCAGTGCTGGTGGGGGAGGCCAAGCCCCTCCCCAGGTCGTGGCTCAAGGGGATTTCCTGAAAGGCTGAGTTCCATTAAAGAAGGGGGAGGGAGAAAGGCCTCCCTTCCCCCCACGAAAGGGAGGGAGCCTGCTGGGACTAGCTGTCAAAGGGGCCATTGTGGTCCTGCCGGCAGCTTTGTTAAATCACCAGCCCAGATTCCTCTGAAAATTGCTGCTGAGTAAATATTTTCACTGCCAGCCCAGTCTGTTCCACAGCCCCAGTGGGGAGAGCTTTACTCCAAGGGGGCTACAGGAGGGGACAAGGGTGGAGAAGCACTAAACTGGGGCACTAGAAAACCACAAGGGTGTCCTAAGCTAGCCTTCTAGCAGGGGGCCAGCCCACTGTGGGGTGGAGGGGGAACAGATTCTCTTCTCAGCTACCTCTGAGCCTGTTCTAGCCCTGCTCAGGGCCCCAATTTCCCATTCTAGGAAATGGAGTTGGGGAAGAAGGGTATTCTCATTTCTGAGGCTTGGGAGTTAAGGGAAGACCTGGGGGCCAGAGTTGGTTAATACCAAAACCTAGTGGCCCTATGGGGGTTCACTGCAGCTGCATCCCCCCGCTGAAATATGAGGAAACTGTTTCCATAGCAACACTTCTGTGAAGCAGGCTGTGCATGGATTAAATAGACCCATTTTACAAAAGATGGAAAATGACTTGCTCAAGGCCGAAGAACCAGCAAGAGAGCTGGAGAAAGCCCGACAGTGGTGTTCTGGACCACTCCATGAGCCAAGTCTTCCTCTCCCCAGGTGATCGCCATTCTCAGTCTTAGAGAACTGTGACACAAAGGGATAGGTTGAGGGGTGTGTGTGTGTGTGTGATATTTTGTCTTTAAACAGCCCTGCTTTACTTCTCTGGCTCTGACATGGCTCAAAGCAGCAGCTTTCAGCCTGAGGTTCACCTCAGACAAGAGCCTGGCCAAGAACGGAATCTGGCATTCTAATCTTGGTATTAGCAATGACTTAGCTGTATAACTGTAGGCAAGTCACCCATTTTTGGTCCTCCTCTTCATCATGTCTAAAATAAGGGAACTAGATGGTGACGACCCCTTCTAGCCCTGACATTCTTTGATTCCATAACTCCACGAGCACTGACATTTCCACAGGAGAGCAGGGTTCCCCAGAGGAAATGCTGCCTGAATTGAAGAATGACTGACCCCCATCCCTGGCCTGGAGTCAGTGGTCAGAATTTCCAGTCACCAATGAGTAGGGAACACCCATAATACTGTGGAAAGTATCCTGGACTGAGGGTTCAAGGAGCTTCCATCACTCCAACCACCTATGTGATCTTGGCCAAGTCATATAACTATCATGAACAAGTTCTTTGCAAAATGAGTGGCCTTGAGTGTGTGATCTCCACCATCTTTCCCTTCCAGATTTAACATTCTTTGACATTTCCTAAGGCCAGAATCCAAGAGCTGACCCTCATTCCTGCCCAGATCACCCCCATCTCTAAGCCCTCTATAGGAAGGAGCTAGCTCTGGTCTAGAAGAAAGACTTTGGTGTTAGAAGGGAAGAAACTCACTATACTGCTTTAGAAAATTAACTTCTATAGAAAAGTTGTAGGCATGTGAATAAGGTACTAATCTCTTATCTACTGTGCAAGGCTGCAGTGAAAAGAAAATGGCAGACAGTGGATGGAAAAGGCTTTGGAAAATAAAAAGTGCTAGACTAATGCAAAAAATCATAATATAATATTAGGCCCAGCCATGTTCCCTAGGCATAGGCTAAAGGGATAGGAATTGGGGAGCTGGCTAGATGCAATAGAAAAACTGCCCCAGGAGAGAAAGGAGAAGCTGGGAGAAGGCTCAGGACCCCAAAGATAGCCCAACCCCTAGTCCTACCCCCACAAGCTTTTGTAAGAGCACATACTGTTCTATCAAAACAAAGTAGGAGATTTTTTAAAAATAAGGAAGGGAAGGAAACTGGGGAGGGAAGAGGAGGGAGGGAATGCCAAGCTGCTTGACCACCGGCGCCCGCTGCTGATGCCATGCAAACCATCCATTAGAGGCCGGAAATGCTTGGCCACTTCCAAGACCTAGTTGGGCCAGGAAAGAGGAATGCTCCTAGGTGGAGCATTCGGACCTCAAAGACAGCCTTGGGTGCCTGGGGTAGAAGGCATGCTCTCCCTCAGATAGAAGCTGGAGCCTGGTTGGGGGCTGTTTGATATTTGCAATAAGCCTCTAGATTTCCAAAGGGCTGCCTTTGTTAAGGGGGAAAAGCCTAGCAGTAAGGGGGGATGGGGAAGGATGGGGGCGGTGTGTGATGACTAGCGGCCCATCTGGGAGTGATTTGAGAGATTCCAGAGCTCACTGGCCCCGGGCAGCCTGCTGGGCTATTCTTAAACCCTGTAATTATGGGATCAGCACCGTCCAGTGGTACTGTGGGTCCTAGAACCATTAACCCCTGGAGAGGCCCAGGGGATCAGGCCATGTTGTTGCTAGGGCAGGGGTAACTGGGGGGGAGGGGGAGAAGGGAAACAAGAGTTGAGGTAGGAGGGGGAGAAGAACCACAGCATTTAGTATCACATGTGCCGGGAGCAGAGCCCAGAAGGCAGGAAACGGTGGGTGGAGGGCAGGGCACCGCAGAACTTAAACACTGATATTTCAATTCCTAGGTGGAGCCCAATGGGTTATTTTTCTAGGCCTGGTCAACCCAACCTGAAAAAAGAGCCATCAGGGGGTGGAGAAGGGACAGATATCGAAGACTTGGAGCTTAGGACTGGAATAACATCCCAGGCCTGCCCTCTACTCACCTGACCTGAAAAAGCTACTCCCCCCCCCCCCAGCCTCAGTCTCCTTATCTGTAAAATAGTAAGGGTGCTAATCATATTCTCCTTATATGTGTTCCTTTTATTCACAGAGTCATTGGAAGGAAAGGACTTTGTAAAATATAAAGAAATGTGAGCTAATAGTATTAGACATCTCTATTTTACTTAGGATTCTTGGGGCTCTGCACATAGTAGGTGATCAATGAGTGTTGACTAATTCAGGAAGCCAATGCAGCTCCTGGTGAGCAGCAGGCCCAGGCACTGGGTCCAGAATGAACAGAACCAGGCACCACCTCAGGCCTCCACAGCCTGAATCCAAGGCAATGAGCCCACATGAAGTGCTTGCTGTGTGCAGGGATCTAACACACAAGGCTTATTGGAGACTCCCTCAAAGCCAAAGAGGGTCACTCCAGACCTGGAACATGGTCGAGTTCCGGAGTTACACAGTGATCCTTAAGTGCCTTCCCATTATTGGTAGAGCCTTTCCCCCTCCTGGACCAGAAGCTGAATTTTAACCCAGTACTGTTTCTCTTGTACCAGGTTACCTCCCCAAGGTCCCTTTCTAACAGTGACGTTCTGTGACTTAGAATCCTGAGGTCCTGCCTGGCAGTGACATCCTTCCTAGCAGTACTCCATGGGCTCCAGTGCTATTATTAGAAGTGGTTGGGGTAGAAAAGGAAGTGCTCAGGAGGAAACAGAGCAGTAGGCCAGGACTCCTGGGTCCCAATGAAAGCTTTGCTGACATTCACACTCGTACCTCTCCTCTCGAGATGATCCCAGAGGGGTGGACAATGCTGCATACTGAAGTCTCTTCTATTCTCCCCACCCCACACACATACACACTTTGCCAGGCTCTATGAATGGTGAAAGAAGGAGGCCTGGTGATGAGTGGGGTTCTCTCCCTCAAGGCTAGCTTAGCTCTGACTTCCACTCCAGTTGTGCCAGACTTTTAGCGATGGTGCTACCTCCCCTTCCGCCCAGCTGTGCTTGAAGCCACTTCTACTTCCCAGATCGGGAGTTCTCAACGGCTTGTGCATCATCTCCTCCGTCCCTACCCTTGGCATTCTGGTAAAGCTTAAGAACTTTTTTCCTGAATAATGTTTTTAAATACATAAAATAAAATATATAAGATTAACAAAGGAAACCAATTAGGTTGAAATGCACTTATCAAAATATTAAAAACAAGTTCATAGGCCTCAGGTTAAACATTCCTTGCTCCAAGATGAATCCAGCCAACTTCTCCAAATTAACTTATACTTCCTTAGAGGCACGCTTCACTCCAGGGAGGCTTTATTAAGGAGTGTCTTGTCAGTCCCAACCTCTCCCCACAAACATGGTGCTAGTTTCTACGCCTTTTGCCTTTGCTTACCCAGTTTCCTCTCCCTTATTAGCATCTCTCTCACTCGCCTGTCCCCCTCTTCTCTTTTCTCCTAATGCTACTTACTCATTGCCCCAAAGCTTGCCTTGGGCTCCCTCTCCTTCAGGGGGTCATTTTCGGTTCTTCCAGCCTGTATTTGTTGTTCTGAATTCTGCCTAATGAATTCTTACCCCTTCTTCAATGTTCTCTTCCAATCTCCCTTTCCTAGGAAGCTGCCCTTGATCTTGCCAGGTGGTGATGATCTTTCCTAACTTCCACAAATTAGTCAGGATCACACAATTTTGTTCTTCATCGTTATCCAGCTTCCTCCTAAGAGACTACACTTGTATACCCTCCTAGAAGGCAAAAGCCATGGATAACCTTCACAGCACTTCGTGTTGTCAATAAGATTTGACTGATTCACTCAGACCCAGCAGAGAAACTGAGGCCCGAGGGTTGGTGGAGGGTCATATTCTAAGTATCCTGGGATGTTCAATATAAGGCTGGAAGGGATTGTAAAGTTCATCTAGTCTAACCCCTTCGTTTGAAATTAAGGTCCAAAAAAGTTAACGGACTCCATCAAGGTGCTCAAAGTCACCCAGGCATCCCTAGATTTGCAAAGCACAAAACCAGCTGCCCTACACCACTACCTGGGACAGATGCAACCCAGCAGCACCCCAAGCTAAGCCAGAGGTCCTGGGCTACCCCGTCCTGAAGCCCCAGGACAAAGCTTCAAAGCCATATCCCCACCTGAGACCCCCACTTCAGGACCCTGGAGACTGGAAGCCACTGGTATTTCTGCTAAATACTGAGGACCCAGGCCCCCAGCGTTCTCTCTGGCCCTCTCCACCAAGGATTACCAGGAAGATGTCTCCATCACATATCCTAAGCACACTCAGACACACATTCCAGGGAACACAGAGGCTCCTACCCGGGGGAAGTGTGGAGGGTGAAGGAGGTGAGGGCGCTGGCGAAGCATCGAGTGTCCCACAGCTTTACTTCATGCTCCCGCATCTACAACAAGAGAATAAGCAGTACCAAGTTACGTGCTTTGACTTAAGGCCCTGTTCCTTGTTCCTTCCAAATGACCCACGCCAGGTCAGCAAAGTCTAACATGCAGGAAGAGAAATCTGTGCTCAGTGACGATGCCCACATCCCCTCCAATGGGGTTGGAAGAAGGAAGACCTTCCAGGGAGCAGGGCATGGGGTGGGGGGCTCAGTGCTGCTCTACAAGGGCACAAAGCAGACTAGCAGTGTTCTCTCCAACAGCATCCCCTCCTTCTTGACTTGAACCATCACCCCAGACTCCTTGTCCTGAGCGGGACTCGCCACGGTTCCTAGGGTCAGGGTTAGCTATTCCAAATGGAATTTGTTGATTTCGGCAGCTGGGTCCCCTGGGGGCTCCGAGACCTGGCGATGTGACTTTGGCCTTATATGGGCACAGTTGGGGCAAGGCACGCCTGGTTCCACCCACTCCCTGGGCAGACAGTGACCCCTCTGAGCTCACACTGGCCCTGCCATTGCTGACTCCCCCTCAGGCCACCGAGGGAGAGGGATTTCTCCTCCCCAAAACACACAGACTTACAAAGTTTGGGTCATTAGGGTGCCTCTCCAGAAGTTAGAGACTTAGCCTGAGCATCCCCTCCTCACTCAATGGGCTTGAGCCCTGATGACCAGTCCATTCCTTGGAGGAGCCATACCTGGTTTAATCCGGTGGAGAGCAGATGTTCCTGGGAGTTGGTCCAGACTAGTTGGCTGTCCTTGTGGTTCTCATGGCCCTGAGTGCTCTGAAAGAGAAAGTCCAATTGGGGAGAAATCAGAAATCCCATTGTCCTGCCCATTCTCCCAGAACACAGGATGGTATGGACCTTCCTAGAGGCCAGGGGGTGAGGTAGGGAAGAGAGCGGAGAGCCAAAAAGAGAGCCTTTCCCCATGAAAGGCAGCCATCAAGCTAATCATCTCTATAGGGACTATAGTGTTCTAAGATTTATAAAGTGCATTCCTTAGAACATCTTTTGGGGTAGGTCATGCAAATATCATAGCCCCATTTTGCAGATGAAAAAACTAAAGACTCGGTAAGGTGACATGACTTGTCCAAGGTCAATCCAATTCAAATCAGTAAGCATTTGTTAAGTGCTTAGGGAGAGAGCAAGGATCTGAACTCAAGGATTTTTCCTGACTCCAAGCTTGGAGCTTATTTAACCCAACCCCTTCCTAAAGACATGAATGGGGTACAGGGCCTCAGAGACAAAGCCCAGGGTGGGTGGGGGAAACCAAGACATGAGAGTCTCTAGTTATAATGTAAAGATAGCTCCCAATTCTCCTTGGCACGGTCCCAGACCACCGTCTCTCCCCATGCCTTGGCTCCTGACTAGGGATGGGGTGAATGAATCACAGACCACATATGACCCAGTGGCAGGAGTGTGGCTCCCAGACCTTCCCTTCCCCCTGGAAAAGGGAGAGTGGGGAACTTGGGTGCTAGGGTAGGAGAATGTTATCTTCTCTTCCTGCCTAGCCCTGTCATCCCCTATGCAGAGAGACCGCCGAAGTTCTTGGAAAAGGACAGAAAGCAGGGCAGAGGCCAATGAGGGCCTGTGGCCAGGTCAAGGACAACCAAGTGGTAAGGTAAAAAGAAAGTGGGGGGAAACGACAGTGTTCTTGAGAGGGGGCGGGGAAGAAACACCATCCCTTATGCTCCTCTTGCTCTTAGAAGGAGCTGTGTACCCTACATGCCACTTTCTGGGGGAGCGTCTCTGTCATCTAACCCCTTCTGCGGAGAGTCACTTTGAGCTATTCTCTCCCTAAAATGTGTAGATTTGCTCAGTCCCGGAATAAATTGGTGGCAGATCCAGGACTAGAACAGACATTGTGGCTGGGCCTGGGTATGGTACTCCTACAGTGCCATCCGGCCCAGCCTGTACCGACTCTACAAATACCAGTGACAAGGAATCATTGTCTTCCGGCACAGGCCATTCTACTTTGGAGCAACCAATGATTGGGTAGTTCTTCCTCAGTCAGGGCCAAAATCTCCCTCCTAATGACTTTCAGTCATCAATGGCCTTTCGGGCTTAGATTCGAGATGCTGTGAATTTGAGCTAAGGCAGTGAGGTGGTACAGGGGGATAGAATGGGGAGTCTAGAGTCAGGAAAACCTGAGTTCAAATCCTGCCTCAGACACGTATTAGCTTTGTGACCAAGGGCAAGTCACTTAACCCTGTTTGCCTCAGTTTTCTCATCTGTAAAATGAATTGGAGAAAGAAATGGCAAATTGCTCTGCCAAGAAAACCCCAAATGGGTTCACAAAGGATCCATCAAAACCGAAATAACTCGGCAATAACAACAAATGTGACGAATTCGTTTCTGAGAAGGATTAGAAGTGGGTGAGGGCAGAAAAAAGGAGGAGTCCACAAGAGGGAGACATGGCCTGTGGGAAGCCTCGGGCATCACAGTCCACTGGTGATCAGGTTAGCATCAGGACTTGTGGCACCTGGAGCAGGAAAAGGAGGGAGGCCAAGGAGAGAAGGTAGAGGGGTCTGAAAAGAGAACACAAAGGACACCAGGGGCAAATTCTACTTTACAACTTTGTCCAGGGCCAACCGTGGAGACAGGCATGATGCCAGACTGATGCAGTGTCCCCAGAGAAGGCAGAGAAGCAGCGCTCGCCTTTAGGGTCAGGGGGCTGCCAAATGGGAGCCTTCAGGGAAAGCAGGCTGCCAGCAGAGGATTTCACAGCACAGCCCCTGAGAGGAGCTGTGCCCAGGCAGGGGACTCCTGAGGGGGTGGGGGGCAAGAAGAGGAGGAGGAGGAAATGCGAACAGATCCCTCCCAGTCACCCGGGCCCCTGGAGCCTGAGAGCGTGGACTCTGTTACCAAAAATAGCTCACCCCAAACTGTGGCCAGCTTCCTCTGTGCTTCCCACGATCTCCTTGGGAACAAGGAAGGCAGGCGGTCCTGCTTCAAGCATGGAAGCTGATGATCTGCAAGGACTCTCCCCTTCCCCCGACCCCCACTAAGCCTGACCCCAGCGTGGGAGATGCTGCCCCTCTCATCCCCCCCCCCCCCAAGAGGGACAATCTGAAACAGCTCCATGTCATTAAAAGGGGCTTTTCTCACCATTCCCTTTCCTCCTTGACTTAACCCAACACAGGAAGTCGGTGCTGAAGCCTGAGAACCGAGCCCCCAGACCAGCTCCCTCCAGAGAAGCGGGGCCTAGAGGTCACCGGGGGACTAGAGGAAAGCTGAAGAATGGTGGCTTTCCCCATGGGGGTGACAGGTGGCCACCTACAAGGGCCACTGACTAGGGGGCCCCATTTGAGCCCAATGTCCTGCTATTAGAGGTGGCTTCCTCTCAGACCCCGCTATGAGGTACAGCAGGATAAGCACCAGATCCAGTCGGAAAACCCAAGATCAAACCCTGAATCAGCCAATAGGGTGACCTTGGACAAGTTCTAACCTGTCTCTGGTCTCGGTTTCCTCATTTATAAGAATGGAGGATTTGGACGAGCTGGATCCGGAGGCCTCTTTGGCATTCTCTGATCTTTCGGGAGAGCATCACCAGGTGATGGAAGGGGCATCAGATCTGACTTCTGAGTTTAAGCCCTGGCTCTGCTATTTTCCCCTGAGCACTTTTCTCACAAGCCCTCGAGACAGGTGAGAGAGGTAGTACTATTATCCCCATTTCACAGAGGAGGAACTTGAGGCTCAGAGTGTTTGAGGGCGTCGGGCAAAGCCACAAATCTAGTAAGTGGCAGAGTTCGTGTCCTCTCTACGAAGTCAGGTCTGGGCACTGGGAAGGGAGGAAAGGGGCCCCCAGAGCCACTCCAGACTGTCCCTCTCATTCTGCTGGCTCAGGCATCTACTCCCAAGCTTTCCAAGGTATACATTCAAAATCCCCCCTTCCTACGTCATCAGAGTGAAGGCCCTCGTCCATCGCCTTTCCACAAAGAGGAAGAAACCAAAACCTAGCTTTTCTAAAAAGGAAATTATTCCTCTCTGACTCATAAAAAAATGCAAAAGAGAAAGAGCCTAACTTCACTCCCCTTCAACTTCCTGCTCCCTTTCCTGAGGGAACAGGAGGAAATAAGGACCGAACTCGGGGCACAGGAGCTAGGCTCTGAGACTGTGCATGGCACCCCGGCCAAAAGCCATGGGTGAAGCTAGCCACGCTCAGCCCGCTCCCCTGGGAATCTGTCTCTACAGAGCTGCCCCCCCCCCATTCAGTAAGGCAGCAGCCCGAAGCAGAGCTCCCCATCCACACCCCCAGGCCACAACTGAGTCTAGTGAGCTCCACACCATCATGACCCGCTTCTTCTATCTCTCACCCACACACCCTAGACCACCTGGGGCTGTCCAGTGAACCCCCCGGGAGCCGGTAGGACGGACAGGGCCCCCAGAGCCCAGCTGGAGCTCTCTGGGGCGCATAGCAGGCATTCCATCTGTGGATCAGTCAAATCCCCCGCTAGGTCTCCATAGTAACATTTCCTGTGTGGGGCAAACCAGGGCTCAAAGGAAAAGCCGCTCTGTGGGTAAGGGCCTCGGGCTCCATCCCTGGGATCAGAGGGAAGCCTGGAGATGCAGCACTCCAAAGCTCAGATGTCGATGGAATGGCACCGACAGGAGGGCACCAGGGCACCACGCAGGCATGAAGCAGACCCACCATTCACTGCCAGGGGGCCACGCACTAGGATGCTGGTGTGACAGCATGAGATCCCTGGCCCGGGACCCCATAGATCAGGGTTCCAGGGCCAACTCTATCACTTCCTAGATGTGTGACCTTGGGCAAGTCACCAGCTCTGGGCTTGCGTTTCCTCATCTGAAAAATGTGGGGAGGGAATAGGTTGGCCTTGATGGCTTCTGAGGTTCCTTCTATTCCTAATTGTTTTTCTTAAACCCTTACCTTCTGTCCTAGAATCGATACTCAGTATCATTTCTGAGGCAGAAGAGTGTCAGAGTCAGGCGATGGGGGATAAGTGACTTGCCCAGGGTCACACAGCTAGGAAGTGTCTGAGGCCACATCTGAACCCAGGACCTCCTGTCTCTAGGTCTGGCACCCTATCCACTGTGCTACCTCAATGCTGTGTCTCTTCTACTCTTGATCCGTGGTCCTGTATGCTCTCAGCCTCAGCCTTTCCCCACTAGATCACCCTCCTCCCTCGGTTCCTTGGTCGGCCTGGGATCTGAGATGCCGCCCGCACCAAAGACACCACGCGGAGGACTGAGCGGCCAGCCCTGATGTCCTGGGGGTTGACACCCCCAGAGGTGCTCTCAGCCCCCGTCTGATGGAGAAGGGAATCAACCTTCTGCTCTTAAATCAGCCTTGAGATCCGTGTAAGGAACTCTGCACCCACGGAGATGGGCACAGGCCACCCAATGGAAGTCTTCGAAGCCGGGCGCTGAGAGCTCGGATGGCTTGTCCAGGCTCACCTGACAGGATGTCTGGTAGCAGGACGGGCCATCCTTTCTGGCTCCCAGCGCTAGAGCGAGGCTGTGGAGCACGGCCCGGCCCGGAAGGCATCAAGGGGCCCGGGCTTATCCCTTTCTAGCTCGTAGGACGGGGCAAGTCGTCTAAGCGCTCGGAGCCGTGGCTTGTCTTACAAACAAACACATGAGGAGACGAGGTAACCTCTGGGTCTCCGTCCTAGGTTTTAAGCCCCTTCCGGCGCTATTCGGGCTCTCTGATCTAAGGGTCAATCTATTATTCTGACAGTCTATTATTCTAACCCAAGGAGGGAAAGAAGCAGATGTGTGACACAACACAATCAATGGCACACACCCCAGAAACGGCTGGGGAGAGACTGACGTGTCTTATCTTCCTCACCAAGATTTAGCCACCTCCCGACCAGTACAACTTTCTCTTCGGACTCCCTGAATTTCCCCCCAAAGCCACTGCAGGCCCCCCTGCCAGCGAGCGTGCCCCGGGAGGTTCTCGTGAGAACGCTCTCCCTGGGAGGCCCCTCTCCCCCACACCAGGCCCCGCACCACTCGCACACTGACGCTGGCCAACGCTCCCTAATAGAAGCCAGGTGTGGGCCAGATGCCACGACCGGAAGTGGGGGCAGGGCTGGCTGGGAGGGGGAGCATTCCCGGCCTCTGGGAGGGTTCTGGGTCCTCTCTCCCCACAACACACACAGGAACCCAGTAAGTTAGTGCCGGGCACAGTCCTTCCCCATTCCCCAACAAGGTGTGAGGCAGAGGTCAGGTAGGAGGAATGAATCCACATTCCCGGGCCCTTTCCCTTCCTTCAGAGAGGTGCTCGAATCCCTCTGTCGGCAGCAATTCCTTCCCCTCCGCTGTCTCTCAGGGGGCTTGGAGGCCCCTTACCATTTTCTCTGGGCTGGAGGAGGAAGAGAAATAAATTCAGATGCACAGAGGGTGCCACCCAACCTGGTTGGGGCAGGACTGGGGCATTCTAGGACCCTCGAATCTAGGCTCTGATTTATACCAGTTAATCCTGCCTCTGATACTCACTCTCAACATGGCCTCAAGCAAGACATTCCGCTCTCTGGGCCTTTCATCCTCCTGCTAAAAGGAGGGCTTGGACTAATGGCCTCTCAGGGCCCGGTGACCCTCAAACAGAGAGTGCCCTGGGAAGACCTGGGCCCAGGTCTTCCCCATTCGGATCTCTATACCACCTCAAGGCCACCTGGGGCTGGGCTCTGGAGGACTTCAGGAGATGAGAGAACCCTCCTGAGAGAAGGGCAGGCAAGCCTACACTGGACACAAGATGGAATTCTCTGTGGCCAAAGATGTGGCCTTGGAGATGTCCTGCTTCAAAATGGGGCACAGGCTTTCTACAGGTTAAATTGGGGGGCAGTACTTAGGGGAGGAAATGGAGAAGAGAGTACAGGGTGTGAATTTTTACATATCAACTTCCCTGTATGTGATCTGAGGACATTTGAGCTATAGTTCCCCATCTGTGGTGAGCCAGAGGAACTGGTTCTTAATGATGGATTTACAGGACACAAGAACTATCGGTAGGAAACTCCCTCCCCCCCCCCCCCCGCCCCAGCCCTCAAAGGCCTTATTTTCCCCCTTTTTGGGGTACCCGTCTTCCCCTGTCTACTAGCCTTGTGCCCCCCTCAACCTCTACTTCTTCCTGTGGTTCCTAAGGTCACCATCCCTCCTCTCCCCACTACCCACCACATCACCACAAACAGGCCTCCCAGATCCTGGGTGTACCAGAGCCCAAAGCTTCCTAAAGTCTCCATCTGCCCCGACTCTCAATGGCCAGAAAGACAGAAGAGCAAATCAAGTCAGGACGATTTGTCTTTGGCAGATCCCTACTCCTACACAGATACCCTGTGCTCCACCCTGAAGGGAGCACGTTCAGCTATCCATCAGTTAATTCCCTTTTATTTTTATTTTATTTTTTAAATGCTTACTTTCCATCTTAGGATCAGTTCTAGAATGAAGTGACTTGTCCTGGGTCCCACAGCTGGGAAAAGTGTCTCTCTAGGCCTGGTCCATGAAGTCCCCCCATCCCCATTCCCTTTTAGTGTTTGTTGATAAAGGATGGCCTAAGGCAAGGTGTCCCCATCAATGCGGACAGAACCCTGGTGTTCTGTACAATGTGAATAGGGCTTCCACGAACAGCTATCAATGCAAACACTATTTCCCCACTGAAAATACTAAAAGATGCATATGTAAAAATATTTAATACATGCTAAATCATTTCATCAAGAAAACAGACTTAATTTTCCTTAGTCTTCCCCCAAAAAATATTTCCCTCTCTACCCACCATCCCCGGAACTCTGCTCCAAGAGTGTGCCAAAATCCCAGACCTGGAACTACCATTTATGGAAAGCCCTCTTGTAAACCTGAAAGCAGCTCGCTAGATGACTTGTTATTATTATGAGTTATGTCAGTAGACTCCAAGTCCAAAAGTTTCCACAGTCAAATGAGTTTGATCAATGTGGAGTGAAGGTGTTACTCCTCCTCGGGGGATCTACATTTAACACCAGACCAAAGACGGGATAAGAGAAGCCTTGGCAATTTAGATGAAAAAGATCTAAGGGTCTGAGTTACAAGTAAATTGGGATGGGGCAGGCCCCCTTCTCCCCTGGTCCTGCTCACATCGCATCTAGGGTTGTGTATTCACCGTGGGGCCCATTTCAGAAAGAGCACCAGCAGGCTGGTGCCCTGCCAGGACGAGAAAGGGACCGGAAATGATCTCTTAAGAGATGGAAAGAATCGGAGAGGGTTAGTCTGAAGAGGACAGCATTATGGAAGTGTGTGAAGGACCGTCCTAGGGGAGAGGGATGGAAACTCCTCGGCTTGGCCAGGAGGCAGGATGCCTGGCAGCCATGCACGGGAGTTGTAAAGGGGCAGATTGAGGTTGGGTGCCAGCCAAAAGGGAGAAGGGAGGCCTGGGGAGGGGGTGGGCTGGATGACCACTTATCTATTGGTGATGAGAAATACCATAATGCAGTAAAAAGGGTGGGCAGCTCAGTGAGTCGGGAGTGAAGAGTGCCAAGCCTGCGGTCAAGAAGACCTGGATTCTGATCCAGATTTGGATGCTTCGAGGCTATGTGTCCCTGGGCAAGTCCCTTCACCTCTGATGGCCTGACAAAAGGATCCACTGGAAAAGGCAAACTGCTCCAGAATGCTTGCCAAGAAAGCCCCACAGAGAGCCACGCTGCACAGGGTCTGGGCGTCGGACAGGACTGAACAACGGTAAAGAGAGCCCGGGCTGTGGCCTTAGAGGACCCGACCTCGACCTCTGGCTCTGCCATTTCCTTTCTGCTTACTTCCTTCACCTGTGCAATGCGGGGCTGGCCAAGATCACCAGATCAGCAGGATCAAAGGCAAACAAATGGGGGCCGGAGCCAGACCTCAGGCTCTCTGCAGTGGCCTATTCGCCGTTTCCAGGCCGACGGCCGCCTCCCTTTTCTCGTGCTTTGTGAGAGCAAACGTTTCCCAATCTGGCTTCGCTCGGGGCGAGAGGGGCCCGAGGCTCCTGCGCCCTCCCCAGCCTGGGCCGGCAGGCTTACCGAGGTGCCAAATGCTCTTGGCAGGGAGGCGATGGGGTCGGAGCGCTGCTGGAAAAGTCAGCTCATGTCTCCGAAGGCCCGGCTGGCCCGGCCCGAGCGGCTACGGACGCTTCTACTCTGCCGCTCGAGCGGCCTGCCAACGCCTGGTTCACAGCCCGCTCTCTGGGGGCAGTCACCCTGCTCCGACCCCCCGGGCTCCTGGGCTCGCCAGCCTGGCTCCAGGGAGTCAGGAAGGCTTCAGAAGACAAACAAAAGGCTGCGCCGAGAGGGGGAGGGAGGTAAATTGAGGCTGGCCAAGAAAAGAGAGGCGGCTCTCTCTGGCACCGACCCTATGGGGGAATGAGGCAAAATGAAGTTTCAGCTCTGAATGGGCCTCTCCTCCGCCTCCTCCTCAGGGCTTATAGTTTGACAGGCCTTTCTTGATGCTAACCCTCTGAGGGAGTGAGTGCAAACCCTTCTAGCTCCATTATCTGGATGAAGAATCCGAGTCTAACTGAGGGGATGTGACGTGCACAGTCACACACTAAGGGCTGGAGCCGGCCTCGGACCTGGGTCTCTGGACTCCCTGACTCTCGCCCTCGAGGTAAAGCCCCCAAAGCACAGTGACCGTCAGTCTGTTGCAGGCTGACCTAAACCTCAGGCCTTGTTCTCCCGACAGGCCGAGGGCTGCGCCATTCTCCCTGGGACCCTCACAGGGATGGGGCGCCCACCACACACGGCCCTCTCTGTCGGGGCAGCCCCCTGGGCTCCCTTCATTCTGCCACCCCCAGGCAGACATGCACATTCAAAGCCCCCCACTGTGACCTATGTGTTGGGATTGACTTCTCCCCAATCCCCCCACTCAGGCGCCGTCGGAGGAGGAGGAAGCATCCCTGGGAGGTATGAGCTGGCGGACAAGCTCCAGGAGAGGGCAAAGGCATGGAAGGGAGGCAGAAAGAACACTGGCTCAGGCTCTGGCGCCCAGCACACAGAAACTGCTTAATGTGTTTCTTGACTGACTGACTGACTGACCTGGGTTCAAATATGGCCTCTCCCTGAGACACTTGGGCCACGTGACTGAGCCTCCGTGGCCTGTGGTTTCCTCCTCTCAAATAAGGCCATGGGAGCAGCTGGCCTCTGCAGAGGGAGGACTAAGAATTCAGAGGGGTCTGAGGACAAATGGCTTGGATTTGTTTGTGTTTGTTCCTAGTTCTCCCTCTCCCCTAGGTCATGCCAAGGGGCACAGCCCAAGAGAAAGTCAGCAATTAAATTAGCTTTTCAAGCCACAGGAAACAGCTAATGATACCATGTGGACAGCCAAGCCAGAGGTGGTGCCTCAGCCTGCGGTCAAGGTCTGGACCTGGGATCCAGCTTGTCAGGACCCGCTTCCCAGAAATGGCTTCTAACCCGTCACCTGACCATCGTCCAGCCCTTCCACCTGAGCCCTCGCCCCTCGGCCGCCCCACTGGTCTGGGAAGTGAAGTCTGAGCCCTTCCCGGCAGCCCGCTCAGCTGGGCCAGTGCCAGGGAGCAGAGAGAGGATCCACCGCTCCTAATTCTAACCCGGCCAGGGAGTAAAAATGGCTCAAGGCAGACCATTCCATGTAACAAAAACATTTCCTCAGCCTCATGAGGTACCTAAGAGTGGAGGCTGCCGGGCCTCCGCATCCTGAGGGTCTTTAAGCAGAGGCCGGACGACCTCTGGCTGGGAACGTTTTCTAACGAGTTCCTGTTTGTTGTTGGGCAGTTGTGTCTGACTCTTCATGGGCCCGCTTGGGGTTTTCCTGGCAGAGACACTGGAGCGGTTTGCCATTCCATTCTCTCAATCATTTTTAGATGGGGAGCCTGGAGCCAGTGGGGTTAAGTGACTTGCCCAAGAAGTGTTTGAGGTCAGATGTGAACTCAGAAAGATGGTTTAAATTAGAGAGACATTTAAGTTCCTTCTGACTGAAGTGATGGGATTCTGTGCAGGGACATCAGAGGACCTGGGCCTGCAAATGTGCCCTGCTTACTTTTAGGGTGACCTTGGCCAAGTCACAGCCTCTTGGGGTCTCAGGTTCTTCCCCTATCTCATGAGGATGTCCCAGGACCCCTTAAGTCCCTTCCAGTTCTATCTTTCTGAGTCATCCCGGTGTGAATACCTGAGAAGCGGTGGGTTTTGTTCTGGGATCAAAGACACGTAGATGCTTGTCCTGAAAAAAAGACAAAGGAGAAAAAATCAGTGTTGTCACCACATTTTGGGAAAACAAGAGTGACCAACTCCCTTCTCTGAGAAGGCCTGAGGGGCCAATGGAGTGATCCTTGATTCTTAGTTAGAAATATAGCAGAGAGTCGACTCAGTGAGGAGTCACATGGAGGTTTGGGGTAACGAGAGACAGTGAAAGTTTGGGGTGACAAGATACAGAGAAGGACAGTTGGTTTGTTGTGAGAACCAAGAAAACCAATTGGATTCTTTCTCAAGAACATCAATTCCATCTTATTTTTCTGTAAATCATCCATGGGAAATTGGATGGCAACAGCCATCTATTGTTTCATAAATGCAGGTGGTGCAATTAATCAGCATCTCCCAATTCTGGGAAAGTCCTTTATAAAACCCATTTGCCTCCTCCCAACTTGACTGAAACTCATTCTTCCCCCTTCCCAACTTGGAAAGCCTCTACTCTTCCCTCCACTTAGAAATCAGATTGCCTAATTTTGTATCCTGGTTTGTATCCTGCTTATTGTTTTATTTTAATTAATTTGTCTTATTTGTTTCTAATAAATAAAAATCTGTCTCCCCCTGTATTCAGGGTCATTGGACTGACTGAAGAGTCCACTGACCTATGTATTATGCCAGTTTTGATGAAGAAAAATTATATAACTTTGATTGTATTTCCTAGTTATTATAAATTATCTGCCATAGAGGTCTGGCACTGATGCCTCTCTAGACCCAATTCCAGTTTTCTACTGCATCTGTACCTCCCTTCCCAACCCACAGAGCCCAGAAACCAGTCAGTCCCCATCTCAGGTACCTGGTTACCTAGAGAACCTAAAAAACTGGAAATTAACAACAGAAAGGAAAAGGCCAAGTGAATGATCCATCCTGCTGTCTTTGACCAAACACATATAAATGCACACTAGAGTTTAGGCCTTGAGCCACAATCCACAGGGGATCTGCAAGAAGAAAACAAGGCCCTCTACTCTCAGGAAGCTCACAGTCTGGTTGAGGACACAAAGCTAGCAAAAATAAAACCATTTTTTTCACAAAAATTGACCATACATTAGGTCACAGAAACATAGCACACAAATGCAAAAAAGCAGAAATAATGAATGCAGCCTTCTCAGATCACAAGGCAATAAAAATAATGATTAGCAATGGTACATGGAAAACCAAATCTAAAACCAATTGGAAATTAAACAATATGATACTCCAAAACCGTTTAGCTAAAGAAGAAATCATAGAAACAATTAATAATTTCATCAAGGAAAATGACAATGGCGAAACATCCTTTCAAACCTTTTGGGATGCAGCCAAAGCGGTAATCAGAGGCAAATTCATATCCCTGAAAGCTCATATTAACAAACAAGGGAGAGCAGAGATCAATCAATTGGAAATGCAATTGAAAAAACTCGAAAGCGATCAAATTAAAAACCCCCAGCAGAAAACCAAATTTGAAATCCTAAAAATTAAGGGAGAAATTAATAAAATCGAAAGTGATAGAACTATTGATTTAATAAATAAGACAAGAAGCTGGTACTTTGAAAAAACAAACAAAATAGACAAAGTACTGGTCAATCTAATTAAAAAAAGGAAGGAAGAAAAGCAAATTCACAGCATTAAAGATGAAAAGGGGGACAGCACCTCCAATGAGGAGGAAATTAAGGCAATCATTAGAAATTACTTTGCCCAATTATATGGCAATAAATACACCAATTTAGGAGAAATGGATGAATATATACAAAAATACAAACTGCCTAGACTAACAGAAGAGGAAATAGAATTCTTAAATAATCCCATATCAGAAATTGAAATCCATCAAGCCATCAAAGAACTTCCTAAGAAAAAATCCCCAGGGCCTGATGGATTCACCTGTGAATTCTATCAAACATTCAGAGAACAGTTGACCCCAATACTATACAAACTATTTGACATAATAAGCAAAGAGGGAGTTCTACCAAACTCCTTTTACGACACAAACATGGTACTGATTCCAAAACCAGGCAGGTCAAAAACAGAGAAAGAAAACTATAGACCAATCTCCCTAATGAATATAGATGCAAAAATTTTAAATAGGATACTAGCAAAAAGACTCCAGCAAGTGATCAGAAGGATCATTCACCATGATCAAGTAGGATTCATACCAGGGATGCAGGGCTGGTTCAACATTAGGAAAACCATCCACATAATTGGCCACATCAACAAGCAAACTAGCAAGAACCACATGATTATCTCAATAGATGCAGAAAAAGCCTTTGATAAAATACAACACCCTTTCCTATTAAAAACACTAGAAAGCATAGGAATAGAAGGGTCATTCCTAAAAATAATAAACAGTATATATCTAAAACCAACAGCTAATATCATCTGCAATGGGGATAAACTAGATGCATTCCCAATAAGATCAGGAGTGAAACAAGGATGCCCATTATCACCTCTACTATTTGACATTGTACTAGAAACACTAGCAGTAGCAATTAGAGAAGATAAAGAAATTGAAGGTATCAGAATAGGCAAGGAGGAGACCAAGTTATCACTCTTTGCGGATGACATGATGGTCTACTTAAAGAATCCTAGAGATTCAACCAAAAAGCTAATTGAAATAATCAACAACTTTAGCAAAGTTGCAGGATACAAAATAAACCCACATAAATCATCAGCTTTTCTATATATCTCCAACACAGCTCAGCAGCAAGAACTAGAAAGAGAAATCCCATTCAAAATCACCTTAGACAAAATAAAATACCTAGGAATCTATCTCCCAAGACAAACACAGGAACTATATGAACACAACTACAAAACACTCGCCACACAACTAAAACTAGACTTGAACAATTGGAAAAACATTAACTGCTCATGGATAGGACGAGCCAATATAATAAAAATGACCATCCTACCCAAACTTATTTATCTATTTAGTGCCATACCCATTGAACTACCAAAATACTTCTTCACTGATTTAGAAAAAACCATAACAAAGTTCATTTGGAAGAACAAAAGATCAAGGATATCCAGGGAATTAATGAAAAAAAACACATATGATGGGGGCCTTGCAGTCCCTGACCTAAAACTATATTACAAAGCAGCAGTCATCAAAACAATTTGGTACTGGCTAAGAAACAGAAAGGAAGATCAGTGGAATAGACTGGGGGAAAACGACCTCAGCAAGACAGTATACGATAAACCCAAAGATCCCAGCTTTTGGGACAAAAATCCACTATTCGATAAAAACTGCTGGGAAAATTGGAAGACAGTGTGGGAGAGACTAGGAATAGATCAACACCTCACACCCTACACCAAGATAAATTCAAAATGGGTGAGTGACTTAAACATAAAGAAGGAAACCATAAGTAAATTGGGTAAACACAGAATAGTATACATGTCAGACCTTTGGGAGGGGAAAGGCTTTAAAACCAAGCAAGATATAGAAAGAATCACAAAATGTAAAATAAATAATTTTGACTACATCAAACTAAAAAGCTTTTGTACAAACAAAACCAATATAACTAAAATCAGAAGGGAAACAACAAATTGGGAAAAAATCTTCATAGAAACCTCTGACAAAGGTTTAATTACTCATATTTATAATGAGCTAAATCAATTGTACAAAAAATCAAGCCATTCTCCAATTGATAAATGGGCAAGGGAAATGGATAGGCAGTTCTCAGATAAAGAAATCAAAACTATTAACAAGCACATGAAGAAGTGTTCTACATCTCTTATAATCAGAGAGATGCAAATCAAAACAACTCTGAGGTATCACCTCACACCTAGCAGATTGGCTAACATAACAGCAAAGGAAAGTAATGAATGCTGGAGGGGATGTGGCAAAGTAGGGACATTAATTCATTGCTGGTGGAGTTGTGAACTGATCCAACCATTTTGGAGGGCAATTTGGAACTATGCCCAAAGGGCGACAAAAGAATATCTACCCTTTGACCCAGCCATAGCACTGCTGGGTCTGTACCCCAAAGAGATAATGGACACAAAGACTTGTACAAAAATATTCATAGCTGCGCTCTTTGTGGTGGCCCAAAACTGGAAAACGAGGGGATGCCCATCAATTGGGGAATGGCTGAACAAACTGTGGTATATGTTGGTGATGGAATACTATTGTGCTCAAAGGAATAATAAAGTGGAGAAGTTCCATGGAGACTGGAACAACCTCCAGGAAGTGATGCAGAGCGAGAGGAGCAGAACCAGGAGAACCTTGTACACAGAGACTAATACACTGTGGTATAATCGAACGTAATGGACTTCTCCATTAGGGGCGGTGTAATGTCCCTGAACAACTTTCAGGGATCCAGGAGAAAAAAAACACCATTCATAAGCAAAGGATAAACTATGGGAGTGGAAACACCGAGAAAAAGCAACTGCCTGAATACAGAGGTTGAGGGGACATGACAGAGGATAGACTTTAAATGAACACTCTAATGCAAATACTATCAACAAAGCAATGGGTTCAAATCAAGAAAACATCTAATGCCCAGTGGACTTACGCGTCGGCTATGGGGGGTGGGGGGGAGGAAAAGAAAATGATCTATGTCTTTAACGAATAATGCTTGGAAATGATCAAATAAAATATATTTAAAAAAAAAAAAAAAAAAAAAAAAAAAAAAAAAAAAAAAAAAAAAACCATTTTTAAAACAGTTGAATGTGTATGGCGTGGCATTTTACTGTGAAAAGAAAGATATTACCCCTTGTGAACACTGGGGATCACCTGGGTATTGGGTTGGATTGTTCAGATTTTTTGAAACAAGGGGAACATTGTTATACTTGCTTTGCATGTTCTTGGTTTTCCTTTAGAGAGATTGGATAATAGGTGGGGAGGAGAGCCTTATTTTTTTCCTTGAGAGGCATGGGAATATAAATGAGGTATGGAAATATACATTGGGGAGTTAATTAGCAAAAGATTAAGTAGGAATGTTGAATGGAGCATCTAAAAATCTCAGAGTGTCACATAATAGAGGAGGCTTCTTGACTGGCCAAGAGTCAGCCTGGGAATACAGAATCTCAAAATGAGCTCAATCAAAAGCAACCAGGTGAGCAATCCTAAAACTGGCAGAGGTACTCTGATATGGAAGGTGGCATTCTCTTCTGTATCACTGAGGGACCTGAAACAATGACATGGATCTCCTGGCCTAGACAAGGTCAGAAGTCAAGCAAGGCCAGGGAAATTGTATCTAAATAGGATAGGGATACCCCAAAGAAATAATAAAAAGGGGTTGTACAAAAATATTCATAGCTGCGCTCTTTGTGGTGGCAAAAAAAAATTGGAAAATGAGAGGATGCCCCTTAATTGGGGAATGGCTGAACAAATTGTGGTATATGATGGGGGTGGAATATTATTGTGCTATAAGGAATGATAATTGCTTGATTTTTTTTTTAAACTCTTACCTTCCACCTTGGAATCAATACTGTGTATTAGTTCCAAGGCAGAAGAGTGGTAAGGGCTAGGCAATGGGGGTCAAGTGATTTGCCCAGGGTCATACAGCTAGGAAGGGTCTGAGGCCAGATTTGAACCCAGGATCTCCTGTCTCTGGGCTTGGCTCTCAATCCACTGAGCTACCCAGCTGCCCTCTAAACTGCTTGATTTCTATAAAAACTGGAAAGACCTCCATGAACTGATGCAGAGTGAAATGAGCAGAACTGGGAGAACATTATATACAGGAACTGAAACATTATGGAATGATCAAATGCAGTCGACTTTGCTACTAATAGCAATGCAGTGATCTAGGACAATTCCAAAGGACATAGGAGAAAGATTGCTATCTACATCAAGGGGAATAGAAACACAGAAGAAAAGCATATTATACATCACTTGTCTATATGGGTATAAAATTGGGGGTTTTGGTTTTAAAAGATTATTCTATTACAAAAATGAATAATATGGAAATAGGTATCAAGTGATAACCCATGTACCACGCAGTGCAATTGTTTGTCAGCTCTGGGAGTGGGGAGGGAAGAGGAGAGGGAGAAAAAAATGAATCATGTGACCATGGAAAATTTTAAAATAAAATAAAAAATAAACAAATAGGCCAGGAAGTTTAAGTTCTACCTTAGACTAGGTTAATCTAAGTCAATTCTATTTTACAGATGAAGAAACGAAGGCTGAGAAAGTTTAGGACTAGGGAAGTGTTCTCTTTTCACTTTTAATTACTTTACCTTGAGATACTATTGTATAATCTCCTTGTATTAGATAAGCTAGAAATATATTGGGTAAGGGTTGAAGGGGAAAAAAAAGAAGATATGGGCAAGTTAACCAGATAACTAATTGTAGTGGCAGTGACTAAAAAAAGGGCAAAGACCATTAAGAATTAGGTACTGCAGATCCCTGATACTAGGAACTGGGGCCAAATTCTCAAGTTGGAAATTTAAGAGAGGGAAACTCTAGAAAGCAGTGAAACCAAGAGCCCTAAAGGTCAAATACCACAGTCCCTGATTTAGGGTTTGAGAAGAAGCTGGAATCCTCCAAAAAAGACCTAAGACTCAGGATAAGATAATGCTTTCCAGCTATAACAAGAATGACTTCAAAAAAAAGCAGAGAACCATGATGGCCAACAGGTTTAAAGGGAACTTCCCCTAATAGTGTATAGTGGTACATAGTAGATGCTTAATAAATGTTTATTGGTAGATTTCTGGGACAGGAGAAAGGAGAAGAAAGAAGAAACAAATGGGCAGAGGCAGAGAATGACTGTCGAGTTTTAGAGACCTGAGACGTTCAGTTCACTACTCCTCTAGGATCCCTTTCAACACGATCATTGACAAAGATTCATGAAGAGGAATGAGCTTAGCTTGGGAAGGAGGGCAAAGAAGTAAAAGACCAAGTCGGTCAGAAGCAGAGTGGCCATGGCACAGGACAGTGAGAGAAGTCTGGATGAGCAGGGCAAGGTCAAAATGTGGAGTCTCCTGAGCACCAGGCAAGAAGAAAGTACACCCATCTCCACATGATAGCACAGCCCCTGGGGGCCAAGTTCTGCTCTGAGCTAGCTATGGAGATGTGTCCCTGACAAGGGGGTGGGCATAGGCCTTGGGGTCCTACCCATCTGTGAGATGGGGGTGGAGTAAACCCCTAATGTCCCTCTCAGCTCTGTTTTCCATTTCAGGTTCTCTTTAGCACTAACATCCATAGGATTACAGATACAGGGAGGGAAGGATTCTTAGAACCCATCCCTCATTTTGCAAATGAAGAAACTAAGGCCCAGAGAGGCCGAATGACTAGCCCCCAAGACACACAGATAAGCAGCAGAGGTGGGATTCAAACCCAGATCTCCTGACTCCATTTAACTGCTAAATCCAAAGCTCTTTCTGCTATATCATGATGCCTCTCAAACACTATGACCCAATCCAAGTCCTTGGCTTCAGAGATAAAAGGAGTAACTTTGTTCTAGGATTTGTATCCATGCACAAAATCATGCTTTCAGATGCTTTCAGACTTCAGTATTGGGGCCAGGATGTCTAGTCTGCTGCTGAGATCCTCTAAAAAAAAGAGCTAAGTGCCCAGCCCCCCCACAAAAGCTCCTAATCGACACAGCACTCGCCTGCTACTACTGGAAGGCTAGCTGCTGCAGTGGCCCACCAAGCCCTGGCTGCCCATGCAGAGGAGCAAGTACCGGAGAACTACCCAGAATGCTCAGTCTCTTCCAGCACCCCTCGCTGCCCTGACACAGTCCCCGCAGTCCCATAATTCACATAGCCAAGCTCTCCCCAACCCTCCAGACTCATTTCAAATGGTAAGCCCTGCTGGGTAGCACTTTACAATGCCAAAGGGTATCTCACGCTCTCTTCATTCTTCAGAGGTGATGGCTGTCCTAATCCCCAATTTATAGAGAAGGAAACTTGAGAGCCCCGGAGGCCAAGTGCCCGAGGTCCCACAGCAAGCAGACGGAAAGGCAAAGACGAGAACTGGGCCCAGCCTCGTCTTTTACCATTCCACTAGGTTTGCCCACCTCTCGTCCCAGACCTGAACACAGGCCCCTTCTGCTTCACTAGCTGCTCCTGGCCAGGGCTCAGCGGGGGAGAGGCAGAGAAAGCCTTCCTGACATCGGACCATTCCCAGGCTGCTGAACTCTGGGAAACGAGTTCTGATAGCCAGAGCTTCTGCTGGGCTGGGCGAGGGCAGCCACTCCACAGCCTATTTCCGAAACCCAACTCGGCCAGTTACCCCCCCCCCCCAAGGTGACTTTGGGCCAGTTAACGTCGCCTCTCTGGGCCTCCTTAGTTTATTCATCTGGTGAAGGGGTTGGATGAGATGATCTCCAAGACCTTTTATTCACCATGAACTTAGGCATGAGCTTCTGGCTCTGAATCTGCGATCCTCGATGACCACTTGCACCAGGCTAGGATCAGAAGAATGCCAAACTCCCTCTTCTTCACTATAAGTCTTTAGAGGGCAGGGATTCGGATGAGTCACCTACATATTATAATCTGCCAGGTGTTATCCAAAATTAAACCTTATATGCCAACGCTGCTCCCCCTTATCCCAACCTAGTCACGGATTTCCCCGATGTCACTAATGGAGATGAGTTCTGCTAGGTTAGTAAGGCTTTGCCTAACACCTATGCTCATCTTTTAACATTTTTTAAAGAACCTTAGGGAATGGGGGAGGGGGAGCAGATATTATCAGTTTATTAGTCATTTATGGCTTAAGGTGATTTACAGAGGAGCTTTGATGACGGTATTCTAGATAAAGGGGCAGCAAGGTGGCACAGTGGAGAGAGCGCTGGACCTGGAATCAGGAAGACTCGTCTTCATGAGTTCAAATTCAGCCTCACACATTTACTAGCTGTGACCCTGCGCAAATCACCTAACCTTGTTTGCCTCAGTTTCCTCACCTGTAAAATGAGTTGAAGAAGGAAATGACAAACCACTCCAATATCTTTGCCAAGAATACACAAGTAGGGTCACGAAGAGTTGAACATGACTGAAATGACTCAACAAGTCCATGTGAAGGAACCGTAACTCATGGGCCACACGTCATTTTCCCTTATGGTAATCCAGCTTTCTACCTTACAGACCAAGAGGACACACAGAAGATGTACAGGAGGGAACGGACAGAAGGAACAGTCCCACATGGCAGATATGCATTGTGATCTGGTTTCCTGGAGGGAGCAGTTGCATCTCTCACTGAAATACCAAAGAAATATTCATGAGGTGAGAGGAAAATGAATGGCTCAAAACCAAGACACACGGAAAAGCCTGCAGTAAGGCTTACTAGCCCCAAAGGCACCATGACTGTGTCTGTCCAATAGGTATTGTTATTTATTTGTTAACGCAAGTACCAAAAGAAGGAGAATAACAGAAAATAAAAATAGAACAAGGGGACTGAGCTTGTCCAGCCCAACAGACACTTTGAGGACCTGGTATGAAGCTACAGAGCATTGAGCCAACAGTTGGTGATGATAACTTACAGAGAATCAAATGCTCTCATCGCCCATTCCTGAGCTGTGGCCTTGAAACTGACCAGTGACACAAGGAACTCAGGGCCCCAGGCAAGGATCAATGAGGGGAGAGCAACCTCTAGTGGCCACCTTCCAACCCTATTCTCTCCAGCTCCCAGACCTAGAAAACGGCCTGGCTTTCTGGCCCAGCAGAATAACTGAAGAAGAGAAGCCTTTTGGAGCATCAGTGGCTTATTTTGCAGATGGGAGCAACAGCTCCCATTTCACTGAGGCTAAGATCTCCAAGGTCATGCCACTGAATGTGTACAATACCTAGAACTAGAACTCAGAACCCTTCGAGATGCCTTCTTCATGCCTTTTGCTGCTCTCCTCTGCCTCTCTTAACTTCTACACAGATACTACTATGAACAGGGGGAAAGAGCAACTGGATAAGACTTCTTTAAGTTCTTTCTAACACTAAAAATAGATGGGAAGGTACCAATAATCCAACTCTTATCCTAAGAGCTGCCCAACAAAGGAATGAGCTGAATTTGAAAAAAAAATGTTTTCCTCAGGAAAAGTCTTACATGAGCCCATGAGGGAGAGAACAGAAGAGATACCTGCTCAAGCTAGGATGTGGGCTAGGTGGCCCCTGAGGTCCCTCCCAGCTCTGGGATTCTATGACTATGAATGAGTCGTGTGTGTGTGTGTGTGTGTGTGTGTGTGTGTGTGTGTGTGTGTGTGTGTGTTCCCAGGGTCAGACTCTTGGCCTGGCTATCAATCCACTGATCCCCCCAGCTGCCCCCACCAATATGTGTTTATCTTCTCATCTAAACTCAAAGAACAAATCTATTCGTGTAATAAGTGGCTCTTCTCAGAACACAGCAGAATCCTGTGGCAAAACAGTGAGAATGCCTTGGAGTCAGGAGCCCTGCCTAAGGGGGACATGCGTGTCACAGGCAACACCTGGGGTCACCCTGCCGTGCCAGGGTGAGGGTGAGGTTCCTGGCACCTACCACTTCGGGTGTTGTCATCCTCCTTCAGGCCGAGGAAACAAGAGCCAGAACTTGAGTCAAAGCCACAGCCCCGAGTTTAGTCGCCCCAGACAAAAGGCCAGCACAGGCTGGGGTCCCTTGAGGGGAGAGGCAGCCGCAGCAGCGAGCAAATAAAGATCTCGGAGACAGTGTGCTGTGTGATGGTTCATATTGACTCAGATGTGTTTGTGGGGATTATGACTAGCATCTGGGCTCAGTGCCTGCTTCTGGGCTTGACAACCAACAGGATAACAATACCTCCCATTTCTAGAGCACTTACAGCAATCTGGGGCAAGGGGGCTCACGTTCCTAGCAACTCATTTAATGGGCTCATTTCACAGATGGGGAAAATCCAGAGCAAAGCGAGAGAGTGCCTTGTCCACAGTCAGGTGGTCCACAAACAACAGACCTGGGACCTGGCAGCCGAGACCAAGACTTCAGGTCAGTGTCCGCTCGGCTCTGCTAGACCACCTAATAGTCGGTGTTCTCTAGCCCAGGAGACCTTCTTCCTTCTGCCTTTTGGTCCAAGCTCCTCTTTCTTTTCTGCTAGCACTGCGGATCCCTGCCAGGGGCCCTCAGCACAGAGGAGGCTGCTGCCACCCAGGCGGAATGTGGCACATTACTAGTAAAGTACAAATTATTTCATATGAAGTGCGCACGCACGCCCGAACACCTCCCCCACGTTGCCTCCCGGGGGGCACAGAATTAGAAGTCAGTGGATGGGCTGCCGCTTTGCTGCCTCAGTGAGCCCAGACCCTGGGAACCTGCATGGTTACTGTGGAAACCGCCACCATATCCTCAGAGACCTGCTCAGGCGGGGGACACGGGGAGCCCTCAAAATGGCGTTTCAGGGGGCCAGCTCCCTCCAGCACACCCAGCCTGGTCCAGGCCCCCTTTCTGCTCCTAGCTGGCCCTACAGGCAGCCCTAACAGCATGTGGGGCAGGTTAAGAGAATGAGAAAGAGAAGGGATTAGTATGTGGGACTAGTAAACCTGAGAAGGTAAGGAAAGAGGAGGGAGAAGAGAATAAGAGGGCAGGAAGGGAACCTGGAGAGAAACCTTCTCCCCATTCCTCTTCCACTCCAAGACCCCTACTCAGGACCCTTGCAGAGACATGGATGTGGCAAATGGACCCAATTACAAAATGTCAAAGCTGGAAGGGACCTCAGAAGCCACAGAGTTCCTTCTCCCCCTCCTCCGCCGTCTCATCAGGCAAGAGAGAAGCAATTGCTCAAGGCCAGATCACTCATGAGTGGAAGAGTCTGAAGTTCTGGGCATTTCCCCCTCAGTCTCTCTCTGGCTATGGATACCCCATCCTTGGAATGTGCACCCATTTTCCCAACCAAATACCTGCTCTGGGTCACCCTCCAGCTCAGAAACACCTCTCACACCTCTTCTGCCTTCTCAGGGTACAGAGTACTGAATCAGGAGCCTGGAGACCTATCAATAGAACCCCAGGCAAATTGCTTCTAATTCTCTGAGCCTCAGTTTCCTCATCTGTAAATTCTCCCAGAGAATTATACTATACTATTTAGTTAGCTTGGCTACTGCCATGGATTTGGGTGCAATATATACAGCTCTGGAACGTTTGTCCCAACAAAAGTCAACCTTTCCCCTCAAAGATTCTCTCCATCCTCGAGCACTCACAGGCTTTAGGACAGGAGAGTTGGGCACTAACTACCTGCTACCAAGTCATCACTAACCAGGGACATTTATACTCCAACGAAAGGAGGCAAGATTGGAAAGAAACTCCTAGAGGGCTAGGATCGTTCCCTTTTGTCTTCTAGCACCTACTCCTGGGCCTGGCGTAGAGCCCGTGAGTGCTCTCTCTGCTCTGTCTGTCTCTAAGTGAATCCGAGAGTGAAACACAGGAGAACCATAGGGGCAGGAAACCTCTTAGAAGGGGGAAAGAGATATCTTGAAGAAAATCAGAATGCCACTAAAAGCAGAACTTTTCACAAACAGAGTTTGAAGTCATCTTTGTATACAAAAAACAAACGAGAAGGAAACTTCTTCCATTGCAAAAGAATCTCTTCTCATCCCCTCTGGCTGTCCCTCGCAGTCAGGCTACAGAAGACTGGCTACAGAAAGCCTAGCGAACAGAGCCTTCCCCACTCCGTCCCCAAAGTCCTGGACACAGAAAGGAAGACGTTCCTCCAAGAAGCCTCTTATTGCTTCTAAGGGCTGCTCTGGCCACACCCGCTGGCCCTGCAACCTCGGCTCTCCATCTGTTTGGTTGGAGGGGACAGGAGGGTGCGGGTAATCTGGTTTCTGAGGCTTCCACTCCCCTCCCACCACCCACAAAGCCTCAGCCCAGCAGGGAAAAGACAATCTCTCATTCAGCTCTGGAAAAGTTGGGGGAAGCCATGGAGGGAGGAGAAGGAAGGGGGATACCACAGAGGAGCCAGATTTCAACAAGAGATGGGGGAAGAAGGGAAGAAAAGAAGCATTTATGAGGCACGATGGGAAGCACTTTACAAACAGAATCTTGTTTGACCCACGCCGCAACCCTGAGGGAAGTGCCCCATTTTATAGGCGAGGAAATCGACAAACAGAGGTGAGGGAGCTCACATGGTGAGTGTTATAGAGTCCTGCACCTAGAAATATCTGTTGCTGCATTTGACACCCCAACTTTCTGACTCCAGACCCAGCATTCTGTGCGCGATGGTGCCACCTAGTGGCGTCGAGGTAATAAAGATCATCCTGAGCTCTTGTAGGACGGACACACTCTCTGTCTCTGTTCCTCTGTCTCTCTCTCTCCATAAGTGCAGTGCCAGACCATCTACGCTTCATCTGTGGCTCAGGCATTCCTTTCACTGCTCAGGGGAGAGGAAAGAAAGAAGTCCTGGGCGAGGAGCTGGAAGCCCTGGATCCTGCCCCCGTGTCTCTGGACAAAAGTATCTCCCTTCTCTCCCTGGGTCTTAGTTTCTTCCTCTGTAGAATGGAGAGCTGGACCAGGCAGTTCTAAGGTCCCTTCCACCTCTAACGGCGTCTCAGGGCACCCAAAGGCCTCCTTGGCCTGGTGCCCCCATCTCTTCAGTCTTATCTCATCTACTGCCCACCATTGCTGGGTGATGAAGGCACAAGTTAAGTCCTGGGAGCAGAGCTCCAGTGGAGGTCCAGGACAATGCCCACAGCACCACACCATGCTCGATAAACCTCTGAGAGGTTCTGAGGCTCCCACGGTGGCAGCTGGAAGGGATCTCTGAGGCCATCTAGTCTAACTGCCCCTTCACTGCACAGATGAAGATGCTGGAGCCCAGGGAGATGAAGCGACTCTCCCAAAGTCACACAGGGACTAAGTGGCCAAGGCTTGAATCCAGTTTTTCTGCCTCCAAATCCCGTGCCCTGTCTGCTGTATGGCTCTACACTCATTTGCTGTGGCATCCTGCTGGCTAAGCTGCACTATAGGGTTTCCTAGCCTGAGGTCGGGGAGCTTGTTTTTTTAATGATGATGACTGTATAGGAGGGTAGCTGTAATTCTATGTATTTTATTTTGTGTATTTAAAAACATTATTCTGAGAAGGAGCGTCAAGGCTGGCGAGGGGGCTAATACCATAAACAGACCGAAGAAGGTCTGGGGTAGCGGGTGGTATTCAGAGCCTAGAGGGGCTGGCGCAGTCCCAGCCAGCCGGCCAGCTCATAATTAGTGCCCAATCGGTATTTATAACCTCCACAATAAATCTCTCTTCCAGGCATCTTTGCATCTGCCTCGATACCTAACACAGGGCTTCACACACAGGAGCGCCTCAGCAAATGTTGGGCAAATGAATTATTAATCCAGAGAGATCCAGACAAAGGCTGGATAAGGGAGTTCCAAAAAGTGACCAACAGAGGGAAGCAGCAGGCTTTCCTGAAACATCTCACAAATACTCCCGTGCCCTGGGATAGTGCCCCTTTGAAAAGTCTTCCCCCTCCCAGGACCCCTCCCAAGCGCTGGTCCAGCTTTGGGGACTTCCAGGAATGAGGAAGAGAAGAGGGGCTCCTGCTCGCCTCAAATGGCTGAGGAGCCTTGGACTAGCTGCCCTGGAATGAATCCCAAAGCCGGGTACATCTGGCCTGAGGCAGATGCAAGACCAAGCCATATTTGTTACCACTCCCTCCTCTGCTCTCCTGGATCCTATCAGCCCTCAGGGAAGGCCATGGAGAAGGGAGAAGCCACGTGCCTCCCCCATTCAATCAGCCAGGCTCCATCTGGCTCTCCGGTCCCTAGAGGTCAGGCACCACCTCCCTGAGCCCTGGGCACCGATGACTCCACCCAGGCTGTGAAACCTCAAAGGATGTGCCGGCAGACAGGGAGACCAAGCTCAGCCTCGTTCACTCAGCTCACATCCCACCCCTTTGCCAGGCGGCCCGGCTGCCAGCGATCCCCTCAACACTCTAGCCCACTCACCTTGCACGACGTGCCCAGGAGAACACCATTGGAGCTCCAGGCCACGCTCTGAACCTGGTCACTGTGGCCGCCCAGCTCTAGAAAGAAGTCGGGAAAAAAAAGCAGTCTAAATTAGGGAGAAATACAGTCACCAAAAGAAAATTAGGAGCAAATGGGGGTTCTTGGGAGGTCCAAGGCCACTTAGGGCTCCTACTGATACTACTGGACAGCAACTGGGGCCTTCTAGAGGTAGTTATGGTATGAAGGAGAGGGTACCAACCTGACTCAATATACATGGATACAGGGTCAGAAACCATCATCTATTAGCTGGATAACTTTGGGGTAAGCAATGTCATCCTTCTAAGCCTCAGTTTCCTCATCTGTATAATGGGAATATCAAACTATAAAGGGCTATTGAAACATTAACTAATTATTATGTCCCTACCCAAAAAGTTTTTCCCATCAGGAGAGAAAAACAGGTGTTGATTGCACCTGCACCTATGCTACCCAGGCATCATTCTTTTTTTAAATTTATTTAATTGATTCATTTAGAGCATTTTTCCAGGATTACAAAAATCATATCTGATGCACAATTTCACTGGGTTTTACATGTGTCACTGGTCAAGACATATTTCCATCTTATTGATATTTGCACTAGGGTGATCATTTAGGGTTTATAACCCCAATCACATCCCCATTGACACATGTGATCAAGCAGTTGTTTTTCTTCCTTTTTTCTACTCCCACAGATTTTCCTCTGAATGTGGATATTGCTCTTTCTCATAAGCCCTTCAGAAATGTCCCCATTCTTTTTTTTTTTAATATATTTTATTTGATCATTTCCAAGCATTATTCGTTAAAGACATAGATCATTTTCTTTTCCTCCCCCCCCCCACCCCCCATAGCCGACGCGTAAGTCCACTGGGCATTAGATGTTTTCTTGATTTGAACCCATTGCTTTGTTGATAGTATTTGCACTAGAGTGTTCATTTAGAGTCTATCCTCTGTCATGTCCCCTCAACCTCTGTATTCAGGCAGTTGCTTTTTCTCGGTGTTTCCACTCCCATAGTTTATCCTTTGCTTATGAATGGTGTTTTTTTCTCCTGGATCCCTGCAAGTTGTTCAGGGACATTACACCGCCACTAATGGAGAAGTCCATTACGTTCAATTATACCACAGTGTATTAGTCTCTGTGTACAATGTTCTCCTGGTTCTGCTCCTCTCGCTCTGCATCACTTCCTGGAGGTTGTTCCAGTCTCCATGGAACTTCTCCACTTTATTATTCCTTTTAGCACAATAGTATTCCATCACCAACATATACCACAGTTTGTTCAGCCATTCCCCAATTGATGGGCATCCCCTCGTTTTCCAGTTTTGGGCCACCACAAAGAGCGCAGCTATGAATATTTTTGTACAAGTCTTTGTGTCCATTATCTCTTTGGGGTACAGACCCAGCAGTGCTATGGCTGGGTCAAAGGGTAGATATTCTTTTGTCGCCCTTTGGGCATAGTTCCAAATTGCCCTCCAGAATGGTTGGATCAATTCACAACTCCACCAGCAATGAATTAATGTCCCTACTTTGCCACATCCCCTCCAGCATTCATTACTTTCCTTTGCTGTTATGTTAGCCAATCTGCTAGGTGTGAGGTGATACCTCAGAGTTGTTTTGATTTGCATCTCTCTGATTATAAGAGATGTAGAACACTTCTTCATGTGCTTATTAATAGTTTTGATTTCTTTATCTGAGAACTGCCTATCCATTTCCCTTGCCCATTTATCAATTGGAGAATGGCTTGATTTTTTGTACAATTGATTTAGCTCATTATAAATATGAGTAATTAAACCTTTGTCAGAGGTTTCTATGAAGATTTTTTCCCAATTTGTTGTTTCCCTTCTGATTTTAGTTATATTGGTTTTGTTTGTACAAAAGCTTTTTAGTTTGATGTAGTCAAAATTATTTATTTTACATTTTGTGATTCTTTCTATATCTTGCTTGGTTTTAAAGCCTTTCCCCTCCCAAAGGTCTGACATGTATACTATTCTGTGTTTACCCAATTTACTTATGGTTTCCTTCTTTATGTTTAAGTCACTCACCCATTTTGAATTTATCTTGGTGTAGGGTGTGAGGTGTTGATCTATTCCTAGTCTCTCCCACACTGTCTTCCAATTTTCCCAGCAGTTTTTGTCGAATAGTGGATTTTTGTCCCAAAAGCTGGGATCTTTGGGTTTATCGTATACTGTCTTGCTGAGGTCGCTTTCCCCCAGTCTATTCCACTGATCTTCCTTTCTGTTTCTTAGCCAGTACCAAATTGTTTTGATGACTGCTGCTTTGTAATATAGTTTTAGGTCAGGGACTGCAAGGCCCCCATCATATGTGTTTTTTTTCATTATTTCCCTGGATATCCTTGATCTTTTGTTCTTCCAAATGAACTTTGTTATGGTTTTTTCTAAATCAGTGAAGAAGTGTTTTGGTAGTTCAATGGGTATGGCACTAAATAGATAAATAAGTTTGGGTAGGATGGTCATTTTTATTATATTGGCTCGTCCTATCCATGAGCAGTTAATGTTTTTCCATTTGTTCAAGTCTAGTTTTAGTTGTGTGGCAAGTGTTTTGTAGTTGTGTTCATATAGTTCCTGTGTTTGTCTTGGGAGGTAGATTCCTAGGTATTTTATTTTGTCTAAGAAACCACTTCTTTTATTATGAAATTCTCCTCCTTAGAAAATCTTCAGTGAAAACCTTCAAACCTCCTGAATCTAAATTTAGCTTGGCATTCAAGACTCTCTAATCTAGTCCCACCTTTATCAATCTCATTAAAATCAACTAAATGTTTGTTAAGCATCTATGTGCCACTCATTCATATTCTATAAATTCACTTGCTCCCCTTGTTTGGCCAATATCTCACGATCTCTGGAATGGGACACACTAATTCCTGACCCCCTGTCTTTCTTCATCCTTCTCCTTTATGTACACTCAGTACTCACCTCTCAACCTATCTAAATCCTATCTGTCCTACCTCCTTCAAAAACCTTCCCTGACTTCTCTAGCTCACAGTGCCATTTCTCTCTTCTCTGAATTGGAAGGGAACTCAGTGTTTATCCAGGTCAATCTATACACCAGAAGAGCCCTTACTCTAATACACCCAACAAGTCATCACTCCACCCTGGAGGCAAGGCAGCCCCTTCCACTTCTAGACAGCTCTGAAAGCCTTTCCAGAATCAAGATAAAAAAAGAGGAGAAAGGACCTACTTGTTCAAAAATATTTATTGCTGTTCTTTTTGTGGTAGCAAAGAATTGGAAATTGAAGGGATATCCATCAATTGGGGAATGGCTAAACAAATTATGGTATATGATGGTGATGGAATACTATTGTGCTGTAAGGAATAGGTCAACTTCAGAAAGCTATGGAAAGACCTTCATGAACTGATGCAGAGTGAAATGAGCAGAACCAGGAAAACACTGTGCACAGTAACAGCAATATTGTGGAATGACCAACTGAGAAAGACTTCAATACTCTCAGCAACACAAAGATCCAGGACAAATCTGAGGGACTTATGACAAAGAATGCTATCCATCTCCAGAGAAAGAATTATTGGAGTCAGAATGCAGATGAAAGCCTTTAATTTTTCAACTGTTTATTTCGGTTTATGTTTTGAGGTTTTGGGTTTATAAGATTACTTTCTTACAAAAATGAACAATATGGAAAAAAAAATTTTTTTAATTAAAAAAACATGAGGGTTGGCAGGGGCTCTAGAGGTCGCCCAGTCCTATTTCCAGAGAAATGAAATGGCATGTTCTCATCAGACCTAGTGGTACTGCTGGGAATAAAGCCTAGGATTCCAGGCTCCAATGCTATTGTTGCTTCAGGGGATGTGCCATTCTAGAATAATTTTTCATAATCACATTTTCATAGAGATTTAACATTTTCTTTTTTATTTAAAACCCTCACCTTCTGTCTTGGAATCAATCCTGTGTATTGGCTCCAATGCAGAAGAGTGGTAAGGGCTAGGCAATGGGGGTCAAGTGACTTGCCCAGGGTCACACAGCTGAGAAGTGTCTGAGGCCAGATTGGAACCTAGGACCTCCCATCTCTAGGCCTGGCTCTCATTCCACTGAGCTACCCAGATGCCCCTGATATTTAACATTTTCAAAGCCTTTCACATACATTATTTCAATTGATCCTCAAAAGACCTTTGACATAGGTTGTGCCCATGCTATTAATCCTATTTTACAAATACGGAAACTGAGGCTCCAAGGTCAAATGGCTTGCTATGGGTCACAAATTGAAAATTTCAGTACCAGAATTTGAACAAAAAAAATGATAATAATTTGAAGCAAGATCTCTTCTGACAAAACTCTTTCCAGTACACCAGGTCTGTACTGAAAAGAGGACAAGGAAAAGAGCTTTGGGGAAGGGAGAAGGAAACAACTGAAATAATTTAGGGGTCACCAGACACTATTTCCAGGTCCCTACCTTTCAGCCTAGGGTATCATGGGTAGGCTGACCAATTTAGAATACTTACCAGTCAGGGTATGCTTCAGGGCCAAATCCCAGACTTTCACCACCTTGTCAGAGGTGCTCACCAGCACAGTGTCTGATGTGGGGTGGAACTTCAGGAGCTCCACCTGGCAGTCCTCAGGGCCCAGTACCACCCCAGGGGCAGAGGGCAGGTCCTGGTCTGTGGCAGTAGCAGGTAGTCGCCACAGCTTTACCTGTAACACCAAATACATTCATGAGAACCAGGTGTTAGATTCTGTAAGGGAGAATGGAATAGGGAAAGACAATTTCTCTTTCACTTGTGTCATGCTGGTCTCTGCTCCTTCTAACCCTTCTAACCATGTAAAGTTGAATGGAGGTGAGTCACCTAGGTAGCTCAGGAGTCTGAGAGCCAGGCCTGGAGATGGGAGGTCCGAGATTCAAGTCTTGCCTCAGACACATCCTAGTTGAGTGACCCTAGGCAAGTCACTTAACCCCAACTGCCTAGCCCTTACCCGCTCTTCTGCCTTGGAACCAAGATCAATTTTAAGGCAGAAGATAAGAGTTTGTTTTTTTTTTTTTAATGTTGAATGGAGGAAGTTTCCACCTCAGGCTCTTCCAACCAGCTGATTTCCCACCATCAGACCATCCATTTGGTCTAGAGATCTCAAGTGTCTCATAGATTCTCCAATTTAATAACTCTGGTATAGTGAAAAGAAGATAGAACTAGGAGTCATAAGAACTCCTTGGTTCTAGACCAAGCTCTTCTATGAACTTGCCTTGCAACTCTGGGCAATTCAGTTAACTTATGAACCTCAGTTTCTCCATCTGTAAAGTGAAAGGGTTAGAACCTTAATAAGAGACCTTTTTCCCCACAGTTAGTGTTCTATGAAAAAAGATGGAGGTACCTGCAGTCCTGATGCCAATCTGGATCTAAAGAAAAATAGCTACTTAAGGTGCAATAAGATATTTTAAATAATAATACTTTCAAGACACATAATTTTATAGTTATAAAATTGCATTATCCATGATATGTATTTATTTTGTGATTAAGTTGCATGTCTTATATAGGCATAGTTCAAAGCCTCCTTTAGAGAGTAACACAGAACAGGGACAATTTTTAAACCACACGTAAGGTATACAATTGTCTTGTCATTTAGGCATCCATAGGCACTGGAGAGTTGGGTTTCTACCCTCTGCTTTCTCTAGACCCTCATTCTTTTCACCAAAGCTCTGTGAAAGATGTGATCTGGTGTTTTTGCAGGAGGCAAAGGACACTTCACCTACCTGTAGTTCTCAGGTGAGAGAGAAATGAATTTTCTTTGAGCCTTTGGAGCCTGACTGACCACCATTTAATACTTATTGTCTTGAGCCCCCTCCCCATAAACTCAAAGTGAATGTCTGGTTGGGGGAGTTTAGGAATACTTAGGATGGGACTTCCTTGAACTTTCCAATCAAAGGCAGAAGAAAAACTGATGAGCACCAATCCTAGAAAGCCACCCAAAAACCATAAGCAAGATCAATTGGCCTATCTAAATCCTGTAAAATGGATAATAAAACCTTTAAAAACATGTCTGCTTTTTATAGTTAGCAGGATAGAAGAGAAGTCAGAAACCTGTATTCCTTTCTACAGATCCCAGGAGAGGAACTCGGGTGCCAGAAAGAGAGCACCAAGGAAGCACACAGAACCAAACTTTGGGGCTGGAGAAAACTGAGCTTTTGGAGGCCAACTCAAGACTGAGAAGTATTTAAGTAGGGTGAGGGGAAGGAAAAAAAGCTAGCATTCACAAGGAGTTCCATACAGCATCAGGATCTTAGCTAAAGGTAGAATCTGTAAGAAAAATTAGTGCCATGAAGTCCAGAACTTTAAAGATATGTACTTGGATTTCTTCTGTGTTTCTCTCTATTAAGAGTCACTTGAAAGCCAAGTCCCCAGAATGGGGATAGGTAGGAGAGAGGTTCAGGTTAGTGGCTGGGCTACATAGTCTACTAAGTCTACAGTAAGCTCAGGAATCCTCATGTAGGATGTTTTGGGGAAAGGATTCTACCAACTCCCATGGGCTCTCCAGTCCCCCCACTCACCATTCTGTCTGCTGAGCCTGTGACAAGGAGATGGTCATCAAATGGAGAGAAATCAAAATCGGTCACCAGATCTGTAGAAGAAAAACAGTCAATGAGTGGAAGGAGATATCAGCCTGAGAATGCCTAGTTTGATTCCCAAAGTGGCTTTAGTTTCTAGAACAAAATCCCCTGAGGCAAGAACCCCTTAAATTGCCTTCTATTGATTATACTCAGTTCCCTCATCTCTATCCAGGTAGCCCTGAAATGCAAAGGAATATCTGGGCATTATGGGGGGCAAATACCTGAAAGCCTTTCCTAAGATTCACATCTCCAAAAGCTTTTCTGCTCTAGGATCAAATTCAGAGTCAAATAAGCCTAGCAAAGGCATCAGAAGGAAAGATCCACTGAAAGTTTCTCTGGATTCCTCAGGGAATCCTGTCCCATTCATTGAACCAATCAACTTTTATCTATAAAAGATTTTTATAAAACAACCCCTATGTTCCTAGACCATATATATATATATATATATATATATATATATATATATATATATATATATATATATATATATATATGGCAAGCATCAAATACAGAATGATTAAACAAATTGGACATGAATGTTAATGAAATACTACTATAGGAAGCAAAGAATAGGAAAACTTCAGAAAGGCATGGGAAGAATTATATAAACTAATGTAGAGTGAAATAAGCAGAACTAGAAAAACAATATACATTCAAGTAACAAGGTAAATGGAAAGAACACCATAAAGAAACTGACTACTTTGTAATAATGATAACCAAGTTTGGTCCTCAAGGAAGAAAGAAGAAAACCACCTCCCTCCAGGGACTATTATATAGACTTAGAAAATTGTATATACTATAGAACTGTAGACTTAGAATATTGCACACCCTATAGGACTTAGAATATTGTATATACTATCAAATTCAATGACTGTGTTGGTTAGTTTTGCTCCATTGCTTCCCCCTCCAACTCCTCGTTCTTTTTTTTTATTCTTTTATTATTTATGTAATAAATATTATGTATTTGCTCTCTATTATATTCTATTATCTTTTCATGTTTTATACAAAGAATAATTAGGACAGGGGAAAGGAAAGGGATATACTTGGAAATAAGAGGGCCAAAAAAATAAAATAGACCAATAAGTTTTTTTCACAGTAAGGCAGAATGCTGAGGAGAAACAGTCCGTCTGTTTCCCCATCTTGAACTTATAAAAATCTTAAGAGTTTGATGGAACTTCACCTACAGGTTGGACTAGACCAAAGGTCTAGTGGTCAGCTGCAAAATTCTCAAGTGCCTCCCAAACCAGGTTAAGACCTAGTTGGGAAATAATTGGTATAAGAAATAAAAATACAATGCAACATAGATATTATGAATATGTACTTCCCTAATTAAATATTCACCTCTATTTAAATTTGATATTGCTGGACTAGATGACCTGTGTAGTTCCTTCCAACTCTATGAGCACTCATCTGGAGCATGATTGGCATCTACTGCAACCCAGAAAGTAGTCCCACAGCTCCTAAATGAACACCTCCAGCCTAGTGCCCTTACTACATTGGGCTCTGATGACTCTTCATAATGAGTCACAACAGCCACCCTCTGGAATGGCAGCCTCGACAAGAAGCCAGCTGTCTGCTGATGCGTGTTCTGGCATGCTGCAATGGAAGATTTCTCAGGTAAAAAACTGGATACTCCTACCTTAGGAGGTAATTCAGGGGAACATTAAGGCTGAACTGTTGATTGCGGGGCACTTCTTCCTACCTTAAGGCTGGGGGCCAGTGAGTATAAGATCCCTTGTAGTAAAGGAGAGCACCAAAGAGCTAGGGTTGAACAGGCCTTGGTTACCTGGTGCTGCTTTACAATGGGGCACAGGACCTTCAGCATCCATGAGACTAGGAGCACAGAACAACTGTTTCTGTTGCCCTTGTGGCACTTGAAGGCAAGATATATCTGGAGAAAGTTTCTCAGTGATTATGGCTGTCAGAAGATTGGTCTCCTTCAGCCTGCGGATAAGAGAATTCTGTTTCTCCAGGTATCCCTTGGAAAACATCCTTGAAGCATCTCTGTATCATCTCACATCTAGGCATCGACTGTGCACACTGCCGTCTATGAGTCTGAGACAGAGGCTGTGCCAAAGTATACCCAGGATTTCAGCCCTTTTTAGTACGGTGCCTTCTGGTCATGGGTGAGCTGCAGAGGGGAGCTTGGATCCAGTAAGCATTCTTGATCAGTCAGGCAATTCATTTATCAAATAGCCATTGAGAATATAAGGAGAAAACTATACTAAACCCTAGCTTTAGTTCCCACGTGATACCACAATAATAGACTTAAGCCCTGAAGAGCCCTCAGTTTCTGTGTCATGGAACACTGTCCAGCTGGTGTCACTCTCTCACCCTCACGTCCAGGGACCCTGTCCTAACTCCTTCAACCACGCAAATTTAATACCATCTCTGTGCTGGCCTGCATTAATTTCCTCATCTGAGAGATAAGGGATGTGAAGACCTCTAAGAACCCCTGCAGCTCTAACATTCCCTCATCTCTAGTCTAAGAACCTGCTCCCAAAACTAACAAATCATACCCACGTTTTGGAGTGCCAGTGGCATTTAGTGAGAGCTTGATGGCCTCTGAAAAATCCAAAGAGAAGGTATGCATCCTTTACGGGACACAATTCCTAATCACAGACATTTCCCAAGAGGCCAACCTCCAGGCTCTTGGAACAAATGATCTCTCCCTCTGAGTTCTCAGGCTACTTTGTTTATACCAACAGTTCTTCATCTGAGGTCCCTGAATTTTTTTTTTTAATGCTGACAATTGCATTTTGATAAAGTTGATTTCCTTTGTAATCCTGTGTATTTTGATTTATGTGTTTAAAAAACATTCTGAGAAGGGATCTATAGGCTTCACCAGGCTGCCAAAGGTAGAGGGAGGCGTTTGTGACAAAATAAAGGTTAGCAGCTCCTAGTTTATACATTTCTTAGGCACTGACTACATTCTACTGTATTGTAATTATAGTGTAATTCATCAGTATACCTATTATTACCCTCGCCCTGTGTCCCCCTCATACCCTTACTGTATATTTCTTTATGAGTGCAGGAGCCTGTTTTATTCATCTCCATGTCCCTTCCCCCGCCCCCTCCTCCCCGCCATGGCCCTATATACCACAGACACTTATAAACACTTCTTGAATGTAGGATTCAAAGACTGCCACCAGCACACCCACCCACACCCAAAGCTTTAGCAGGGATCAGCCCTTAGTCCCTGTCATGATGCATGAACAGGGCTACTGGAAGTTCAGGACTGCCAGCGCAGCGGCTGCTACTGAAAGAAAACATGGGCCAGGCCAACCGGAGCATGCACAGAACCCCTCGTTTGGCTCAAGCTGGAGTCGTGCCAAGACAAAGAGCTCCACTCCTATAGAAGTCACTGCCACCCCAGCAAGCCCCTCTGGGGCTACGTTAGCCAGAGCCCGCGGGTGATGCTCTGTAGCCTCTGCTCCACCTCCACCTCTGCCCTGAGCAGAGTCCCAAACCGAGGCATCCATGTTACCCCAGGGACCAGCCTCCTTCCTGATCAGAAGCTCCTCTGGACAGGGGTTGTTTTCTGTATTTCGAGCTTGCTGGGTTTGGACCGGTGGTAGAACCGGTGGTAGAATGGCTGGATTGGAAAGGTGGCAGAAAACACAGATGTCAACCCAGTCACTATTCAACAGCAGGGCGAGGAGAGGCTGAATGCTGTTTCAGGCTTGTCTTCCTTTCCCTATCCCCTCGCATAATTCTTTGTACAAGGCAAGCAGGTTTTCAACAGAATGAGACCCAGGAAGTCACCTACCTGAATGGCAACCCAGGTATGCCACATTCTTCTTGTTCCTGTCCTGACTTTCCAGGGGCACAATGCCCAGAGTACCTGTTAGAAGAACGAACTGACGTGGATTTCCAAAACAGTAAAAGCACATGATGTCCCCTACCCAGGTTCCCACCATCCCATCAAGACCTAGAGCCGTGTCTCAGTGAGGGGAAGCACCCTCCGGGAAAGGCAGAGGCTGGAGCACACAGCAGTCTCCACTTCGGAGTCTACCCCGAGCTCCACCTGGACCCCTCCGTTTGGCTCTTGTAACTGTGACAGGCAAAGCTTCGAGTTATTAAAGGTCATCGCCCTGGACAGACTCCACCGTACAGTGCAAAGAACTTAAGACTTGTTCCCAACTAGTTCCTTTGTCTCGTGGGGACGAAGATGTTTCAAATATAAAATGAGAGGACTAGACTTCAGATCTTAAAGGTATAGCAGGTCTGGACACCATTTCAGTTGTCGCTGAGAAAATAAATGGTCAATTTGCTGCTTCCCAGGCCTCTGCGTTCATGTTCACCCCCATCCTTGATAAACCTCAATCCTCCAGAGAACCTTTCCACCATTCAGCTGTGGAATGGGCCGCAAGGAAGAAAATGGGCAGATAAAGCTAGCCTCGCCTCCCTCCCCCGGCCAGGGCTCTAAAAGACGGGGCCCTTTGCCATCCTCCCCGGTCCTCTCCTCTGCTTCTCCACCCTCATACCTGGCTGATCGGTGTTAAACACAATCAAGCTACAGCTTGACTTGATGTGGTTCCCATAGGACGAAGCTGCTCCTGCTCGAATGTCATTGATCCAGGCCTGGAAGTAAGGAAAGAAAGAAGAGGGTAGCGATGGAGAAGCCTTGTGATATCCTTAGGCAGAGAAGGCAATAACCTAGAGTTACATCCAGGATGAGAACCTGAGGAGAAGAGGGGAGGGGGGTGACATCGGAGGACCTGGATTCGAATCATTTAATATCTCTAGATGGCAGGTACTTTATCAGTGAAATGATCTATTTCCTTCAAGTTCTTTATCTCTGATCCACAATAAGCTCCCTTGTCTCAAATAGGACTCTACCCAGGTACTGAAGAACCTAAACTGTTACCATTAGAGACTTCTTTCTCCTGCTAAATATCATTCCTCTCCCTGCCATGGATCTGAAGGATCATACATTAACTGTGGGACAAGTTTACACATAATACCTCCTCCTGGCCAGAAAAGGATAATTTTAAGTACTCTTAAAAAAACAAACAAACAACCTTTACCTTCAAATCGGTATTGTGTATTGGTTCCAAGGCAGAAGAGCGGTAAGGGCTAGGCAATGGTGGCTAAGTGACTTGCCCAGGATTACATGGCTACAAAGTGTCTGAGGCCACATTTGAACCCAGGATCTCCTGTCTCTGGGCCTGATTCTCAATCCACTGAGCCACCTTGCTGCCCCAGAAAAGGATAATTTTTAAAATACAGAGGCCTTGAGGAAATGGAGGAGAGAAATCCTGAAAGGAGAGGGAAGAGATATGGCCCTTTTTTTACAACATGGCCCAGGGCAGCCCTGGTGAAAGCACCTGGCATAAGAAGGAGGAACCCAGTCTATACAAGAAAAGGTTAGAGAGGAAAAGCAGAGATTTGCTGAAACCTGGGGGCCTGAGATGGTTCTTTAAAGTCATAGCTCTTCCCTCATATCCGTATTTTAAAAAATTTATAGGTAGTATTATAGACTTAAAAATGGTTTTGTGGTGGTGGTTGTGGGGTGAGGAGAGTCTGAAGTGGTGGTGAGCTATGATTCAATCAATTTGTACGAATCCTTGTGGGCAAAACAAAAGCAGAAAGTATAAAAGAAAAGATCTCTAATCACAATAAATAATCGTGACAATAATTGATATGTACAAGATTTATGTTTACAAAACACTTTTTACACAAAAAACATACCCTGTGAAGTTGGTAAACGATTAAAATATCCATTTTATAGATGCAGAAACCAGAACTCATCAAAATTGCATGCCATGTCCAAGCTTACATCCTTCATGATTACTAGCATGTTTCTCCCTTACGATCCCCCTCCTATCATCTACTGTATGCCACAGCTATTCCAGGTCTTACGTCACTGGCTTTGTTTGCTCTCCCTTCTGACCTCCACCACCTCGCTCAACTCTGCTTTCCCATCAAGACTCCAATCAAGTGCCCTGTCCTGTCCCTCCTTTGCAGTGTGTTAAGGACCCCTCCTCTCCTTTAAAATGACTGACTACTGGGGGAAGGAGGGCGTTTTACTGTACATTTAGTGATCTGTGAGCACACTGTTCACCCCAGCAAAATGTAAGCTCCTTAAGGGCAAGGACCATCTCACTGCAACTGTATCTCTGGCCACTGGCACACAGTATGGGTTTGTTGGTTAATTTGAACACAGGTTTCTAATGACTCTAGGTTTGGCACTCTTTCCTCTAGAGTACACAATTCTACTCCTTTGTAATGGGCTTATCTGTCATCTTTGTACCTTCTTTTATTTCAGAATGTTTTCCCCTTAATTCACTAGTAAAGTTTTGCTTTAAGATGGTGACATCTCAGTAAGATTGAAGGAAAATGGTTTTCTTTCTTTGACTAGGTCAGGAAATTTGGAAGAATCTAGATGTTCCAGAGGCCAGGAAGAAACAGGCAGCAGAGACTAATACTAATGATAACAACAGCTGACGTTTATATAGTCCTTTAAGACTTACAAAGCAATTTGCATACATTATTCCACCAACCCAGGGAATATGGGCTTAGAGAGCAAGGAGTGCTCACAAAGGAATGATAAGTGGGGGGGGGGGGGGGGGATGGAGGGAGGGAAGGCACTCAGAGATATTTCCTTACAGATTACATTTTTGGTCATGGATCTGACTACCAATGTTAACTTGAAGAATTCACTTCCTGACTTTCAGATGGAAAAGTAGGGGAAGGTGGACAATTTCACCTTTTCTAATCTTGTCTCACTGGGATGAAACAGTTATCAGTAGCAGAATTCCTGAAGTCTCTCACACAGAGAACCTAGCTATGAGATCTGACAACCATTCGCTCTCAGAGACTGGCACATTTACTGAAATTCGAAATGCTAACAACTCAGTGGAAAGAATCAACAGACTGGCTGTTTGGACACAAATAGAAATAATAAGCACAAATGACAACTTTTGGATTTCATCAAATAGAAATGATCAATGACAGTTGATGGATCTATCCTCATCACAGTTAGGCCAAGAGAGATCTCAATTAAAGAGAAGTATTATCTGATTCTTTCTTCCAGTAATTTCAAAGTACAGCAACCTTCTACCAACCAGAAAATCAGCGCTCTAACTTTCCCAGCCTATTCTACCTGCCTGGGATACAGGGACCTTCTCTTGGTTTCTCTACCAATCTTCCCTTGACCTGGCAAAGTCTGCACTGGGGCCCAGACTCAAGAACCCTGGCCTCAGGCATTTATTAGCTATGTGACACTGAAGCAAATCACTTAATCTGTCTGCCTCAGTTTCCCCCACTATAAAATGAGGGAGAATAACAGTTTCCTTCTCACAGGGTATTCTGATCAAATGAGATAACACTTGTAAAGTGCTTGTCCCATAGCATGGCATATTTCCCTCAGAAGTCCCCATAAGCTACCTGCTATTATTCAATATCTTGATTTTAACTGCCAAACTTCTGAAATGGGTAGACAACTGGTTTCAAACTCAAATAGAAATGGAGACTGCCAAACCATAAAAAGGAACTGTATTGGCATATAATGACTTGGGGGGTGGGGGGACACACATAATAATGATATGTTTTCCTGTATTTTATTTATTTTTTCTATTTCCTAATTACATTTTAATCTTATGCAGGCTATACTTGGGAGGTTTGACATCTCTGTCGACACCACTTATCCCTCTTCTTTCTTCAGTAGAGGCTAGAAGCAGAATCTAGCCACTGAGATTGCTGTTCTTCAATAGTCAATCAATCAATCCACAAGAAGCTACAATGTGCCAGGGCATGGTGAAGTGAACACCAACAAAAATGAGACAGTCTTCATCCTCCAGAAATTTACTATCTATGGATATCCATGGAAAGCAGGAACATATAAAAGTATGTCTATAAAAAATAAAAGGTCAGTCGTTCTTGGGGTCAGGGGAAGAGTACCAGCAGCTGAGGGGAAAGAATCTGGAAGGACTTCATATAAAAGGCGGCAGCTGAATTTGGTTTCTAAGACAAGATGAGATTCTAATAAGTGGAGATGAGAAGTACATGGGGGAGAGCAAAAGAATGGAGATGGACGAAATGCCAATGGACAAAAATGGAAGGTAGAATAATGTGCGTGTGAAGTGCAGTAAGGATAGTTGGGCTGGACCGTGGAATTCAGAAAGGGGAGTAATATGAAAGGATTGGGAAGTTATGGCTAGTCTGGGAAGAGTTTTAAAAGTCAAATAGAGGAGTTTATATTTGAGCCTAGAAGCATCAGGGAGTCCCCAGAGTATATCGTACAGATCAGACCCGTGGAAAAAATCATTTTAGCAGGGACAAGTAATTAGTTCAGTTAGTAAATGGGCCAGGCCTGGAGACAGCAGGTCCTGGGTTCAAATCTGACCTCAGACATTTCCTTGTTGTATGACCCTGGGCAAGTCACTTAACCCCAATTGCCTAGCCCTTATCACTCTTCTGTCATAGAGCAAAGATTTTTAAAAAATCATTTTAGCAGCTGTGTGGAGAAAGGATAGGAAAACAGAGAGACTTGAGGAAGAGAAACCTAGTAGAAGGCTATTATAACACCATGAAAAAGGTGATGAATGTCTTGTCTAAGGCAGAGGTCATGTGATGAAGAAAGAAGGGGCAGACAGGAGACATTCTGTGGAAGTAGAAAGAGCAAAACTTAGAAAACAACTGGATATGGGGGTGAGGAAGAATGAAGCATCAAAGATAACACTTGTGCCTCTGGAAGGTCAGTGGTACTCTTGATAGAAATAAAGAAAGTAAGAAGAAAGATGAATTTTGGAGAACAGATGTTAGCTCATGTTCCTCAGACCATCTAAAAGTTGCCCTACAAATATAATTTTTGTTGCATTCTTAGAATTTCTGAAAGGATACGAGCTATGATTATCCCCAAAGAGTCTATTCTTTGCCCCCTCTCCCTTAGCAGTCTCATGTCTAGCACTAATCATCACCTCTATGCTGTATTTTTATCTCCAATTCAATTCAGACATGCCTTGCTATCTATTATGTGCCAGTCATAATGAAGGCGACACAGACAAAAATTTGAAAAAAATAATCTAGTGTTTTCCCCCCTCGAGGAATTTACAATTCAATAAAAGGGGGGTAAGATATGTACACAAATAAGGTAGTTTTGTTACAAGCAAAAGGAGACATGTAGATGAGATATTCTTAAGTATAAGAGAACAAATGAAAAGATGAACTGGGAGGTTTAGAAGGGCAATTAGGATGGTAAAAGACCTTGATTGAGATCAAGCTAAGTATCATTTGAAGGAATGTTTGGAGGAAGAATCATTTGGGAATATTTAACCCAGAGAAGAAAAGATTTAGGTGGGTCATGATAGCTGTTTTCAAGTACATAAAGGACAATCAAGACTCAAAGAGAATTAGATTTGTTCTGGTTGGTCCTACGAAGCAAAACTAGAAATAACAAGTAGAATCTGGAGAAAAACAGATTTAGGCTTTATAGAATGAAAAACCTCCTAAGAATCAGAGCTATCACAAAATGGAACAGGCTGCTTAGAGGGGTAGTTGGTTCCTCCTCATTAGAGGTCTTCCAAGAAAAGGCCTGGAAAATATGTCTGGCATGTTGTATAGAGATTCTTGTTCAGAGAACAGGTTGAACTAGAAGGCCACTGAGATCCCTTCCCACTTAGATTCTATAAGCGATCATTTTCATCCCTGAGAATCAAGGGGGGTAAGGAATCTGAGAAGACTTCAGGAAGCAGGTGGCACCTGCACTGGGTATTTGGAGAGAGAGAATGTCAAGAAGGGGAGAAGCCACGGAGGGAGTATATTCCAAGAATGCACAGCCTACACAAATGTACAGAAGCAGGAGAGGGCAGGACAAAATTGAGAAATAGTTAGAAGGCCAGCTTTGTTTGAAACATATAACTTTGAAAGTATAAAGCGTGTGAACAGAATTAATGTAAAATAAGGCTGGAAAGATAGGTTGTAGCCAGACTGTGAAAGGCCAAACATCAAACTAGACTTTGTGTTTTCTGAGAATAAGAATGGCATGATCCAACTTATGTATTAGGAAGATAATTCTGGCAGCAAGGCAAGAGAATCAGTTAGGACTCTATTACAATAGTATAGATGAGAGAGAAAGTGAGGGCCTGAATTAGGGAAGTAATGGTGGGATGAGAGAGGTGAGCACAGATAAGAGAGAAAATACTAAGAGAGACTGATCCCAGGTAGGAAGTTAGGAGAACAGGAAGAGTCAAAGAAGACTCCAGTTTTAAGGCTTAGTGTTTGGGAGGATGGTGATAAAGAAATGGAATTTGAGAAAGAGTATTTTAAGAGGAAGATGAATCAAGTTTTGAATATATTATGCTTGAGATACAAAGTAAGTTAATAAACTTATTGACCAAAAAAGGTAGTTTCAGGAAATCTGTTTCAGGAGATAATCTGAGGTTCATGATGGGATATCTAGATTTACAAGTAAACAAGAGTTTTAAAAAAATTTTTTTCCAAGATCTTGAAGAAAGCAATTTCAGAAGCTAGATTCCTTATGTTAAGGACTATAAATGTGTGGTGAAGGAGAGCTGAACAATATAGCCTATTTTTTTCTTTACTCAACAGACAGGGAAGAGAGGTAAGAATTGAGAGACAAAGTGTCCAGATCAAATGAAGGTTGGCTATTGTACCTTCAGGATAAGGAGATCTGAGGATGTTCACAGGAAGAGGGTAAGAAACCAAAGCTAAAGGAAAAGATTGAAAATGAGAGATGAGGAGGGAATGACTGTTTGGGTTTTTTTGTTTGTTTTGGGTTTGTTTGTTTTTTTATAAAAACCCTATCTTCTGTCTTGGAATCAATACTATGTATTGGTTCCAAGGTAGAAGAGTGGTAAGAGCCAGGCAATGGGGGTTAAGTGACTTGACCAAGGTCTGGGAAGTGTCTGAGGCCAGATTTGAACCTAGGACCTCCGTCTCTAGGCCTGGCTCTCAATCCACTACCCAGCTGCCCCCAGGAATGACTATTGAAGCAAGATCCTGGAGCAAATTCCAGGACAGAATCAAGGACACAAGTTAAAGGCTTAATATTGACAAGAAGACATTAGCTGAGACTAGAGGGAAGGAGGAGAATTTAAGTATAAATATAAAGAAGGGGTGAGGGAAGTTGAAGGGGCTCAGGACAGATGGCCTCTGTCTTTTCAGTAGAGTAGAGAAGCTAATCTCCACCATATAACTCTAGTCCAGGCATCCCTAATTGCCTGTTGGAAAATTCTCTCTAAAATTTGCCATACCATTGCCCAAACTAAATTTAAATTTTCAACCCAAACCTGCCACTCCTTATAACTTCCTTATTTTTTCTGACAACACCATAAACCATGATAGTTACCCAAGTTCAATGCAAAGTTTGGAAGCCTTTCACTTTCACTCTAATTAATGTTCTCATTACCTCTGACCTGTATTGTTACTGTCTGGGAATGGAGATGACTTCATTATTTCTTTATATGTATATGTCATACCTTTATTAGATTATATGCTCCTTATAGGCAGAGACTTATTTTTTCCCAAATGTGTACCTCCTACTTCATTAATACCTTATTCTACAAAAATCTTAATGTATTATCATTTTTATTTGAGGACTCTCACAGAGGCAGCATGATGTAGTGGGGGAAAAAATTATTGGATTGGTAGTCAGAGGATCTGAGTTAAAATTTAACCTCTATCACTATGACTGAACTAATCACTTAACTTCTCTAGGCCTCACTTTCCTCTTATTTCCGTAAAATGAGGAAGATAATTAGGTGGCCTTTAACATAACTTTCAGCTCTAAATCTGTGTTCCTGTGATCCCTCCAATGGTACAGATCACATAAAGACCTTTTCACCCTATGAAACTTATATATGTCCATAAACAGAGTATATAGGTTCTCTGTGCACTGGTTATTGTTCATTCTCACAACATGACTGGCACACCTTCCTCTATGATCATACTGCTAGGACCTGAATAGGTCAAATAATGAATTTCCTGAAGAGGTTGCATGTATTTGAATTCACACTATTCAAAGTAATAATTAAGTATGGTTCCAGTCCAGTAGAAATACACAACAAAAATTAAAATAATTTGACAACTCTAGGGGAATTCCTTATTCACACTAACTGGCTCCTGTTACATACTCTGGCTCACTATACATACTAAATCTTTATTAAGGACCATGAAACCAAAATACCATTGTGTACTGGACATACCAGAAAGAAAAAAGTCAATATTTCTCAAGAGTAACCAGGTCTCCAGGCCAAAATCTATTTAATGTTGCTGAGATGGCAGCTAGAACACTTGAGATCAGCAATTTCTCTGTTGAAACTAATCAAGACTCTAAAGACAGCACTAAAAATTCCCTCCCCATTCTCTTCCTAGTGTCAGGAATAAAAGCTTTAGCTATTAAAGAAGAGACATGGTGGAACCTTTAACAGGGTAGGTTATGCAGCAAACTGCTGTCAAGAAAAACCTCTAAGCCAAGGAAGAAGAGGTTATGCAAACATTAAGAGTCAGCGGAAATATGGGGAGCACAACCGCTGGCCCAAGCCTTCACTTTTTAATTCTAAAGACCCAGATATAGAAGCATACATGCTTCTCAAGAGAGGACCACATGTCAAGAGAGCAAACACCACAAAATCCCTCCAACACTGATTTTCCTGTACTGGAGCAAAGCTTAATAAAGGGTCAGGAAAATACGAAGCTAAATAAAAAGTACACCAAGATCTAAATTGAGGAAGCAAAACCGGAAGATAGTGATGACTGCAAGGGAAGCCTGAGATCTTCTCCACCCTTCAAGGTGGGGAGAAGGGGGAGGGGAAGGGTAGCAGATGGGGATCCCAAATCCTTCTGTCACCTCTTGAGCATAATGCAGCATGATCTATTTTTGGTTTTAATCACTCTTGGTTACTAAAGCTCTTCGTGATAAAAGACCTAGTAGGAATTATGGGTCAACAGTGCAAAAGTCAAAGCAACGCTCTTCTTTATATTGCAAGCAACAGAGCTGCTTCTTATAGTAGGGAGCTGATAAACTCAGGTTAGTACAGCAGCCTGAAGCCAGTCTTTAGAGCCGATAAAAACTGTCTGTATTCAGAGGGCACTTACAAACCACTTCCCCCACCTCCCGAAAACCCTGTGATGGAGACAGTATCTTCTCTTCAGAAATGGGAAAACAGGCGCTTGCCTGCTCTAGATCAGGACTTGATTCCAGGTCTCAGAAAGCCTGGAGGCTGTGACCCAATGGACAGCTGGACTCTGACCTGAAGGCGGAGATGGGAGAGGGCCAGAAAGGAAGGAGCCCAGAAGTCGGTGCAATGAATGAAGCGGGAAGGAAAGACAACAGGATGGGTCAGGCGCAAGAGAGGGACCTCAAGTGACCTGGGGCATTCCAGGGATAAAGGGGTGCCCAGCCCCCAGGCAGGGATGCTGCTCCTGCTCCTGGGGCCCCCAAAAATCTTCCTCTCGAGGCTGGGAGCCCCCGCCTCCGGCGCGTGAGAGGATGTAGGGGAACTGCCATAACGGGGTCGAAGGGTGCACCTAGGCGCTGAGAGGATCCTCTCCGTAAAACAAGGCGACAGAGCATCTCGGCTCCTCTTTGCCCCAGACACTTGGGGCTGGGCTCCACATCCACGCCCGCCCTCCCTCCCGCTCTCCCTCTTCCGGAGCAATGGGACTTACCTCCTTCCGAGGCGGCCGGGCCTCGGTGTGCCGGAATTTAGACACCTTGAAGCGGTTCATAGCGCGGGCAGAGGCTGCGGTAGGGCTGGCTTTCAGGTGCACGGCGCGAGCGAAGAGGAGGCAGCAGCAGCAGCAGCAGTACTCGGTGTCAGAGAAACCAACCTCCACCCCCACTCAGACCCCGCCGCACGCCGCCCGAGGCCACGCCTCCTCCCTCCTCTCGGCCAATCCCCGTCTCCCCCTCTTCTCCTCACCACGCCCCCAGGAGCCTCTTCTTCCGCACCGGTCTGGGGGCTCGCCTCTCCACCAATCGTTGTTCATCCGCCCCGTTAATCCCCGCCCCGAGTCCGCCCTGAGTGGCGGGGCCCCCCGGCTGGAGAGGGGGAAGGTCACGTGCGGATGCTTCTCTGGGCCTCCGCCCTCGCGCCCAGGGCAAAGAAAAGAGATCTCCTGGTGGTTATTGAGGTCCCCCACTTCTTCCGGAAGAACCACCTGGAGCGATTTATCCGATGGATGCCCTATCACCCAGATCTAGTCTAAGAGACTTACAACCTCCATTCACTTAAACTAGCTCTAATTGAGCTCAAAAACAAAAAATAAACAAACAAAAAAGACACTTCCGGCCCTCAAGGAGCTTACACTTCCACTAGGTAATAAAAGTGTAGACCGATAAGTTAATACTAAGTAACTTAAGGGCAGCTAGATGGCTCACTAGATAGAAAGCTGGTCCCTGGTATCCTCATGCTTCCTAGCTATGTGACTAGCTAAGGCAACTCACCTAACTCCCATTCCCTAGCCCTTACTGCTCTTCTGCCTTGGAATATCTCTGCCAAAGCAAGGTAAGGGTTAAAAAAAATGCCATGTAACTTAATCCGGGGAGCACTGAAGCGGGGATGAGACAGCAAAGCAAGCAGGGTATAAGTGGAAAGGTCATGGAATCCTCAAGACCTGGTAAGAGCTGTGTGACCTGAGAGGCACTTCAACTCTGGGCTCAATTTTTTCATCTGTCAAATGGTGAGCTCCGACTCCCTTTTCTGTAAGATCCCTTACACCTCTAAATCTATAATCTCACGACCAGGAAGGACCTCGAATGAACAGCTAGGGATTCTAAGAGTCAGAGGATGAAGAGAGAGAGCAGCCCCAGCAACTCTTCACCCCTAAAAACATTTCAGCACCTTTCACTATAAGTGATAAAAGGCATCCATCTAAACCATCAACAAGCATTGTCTGTAATGGGGATAAACCTTTCCCAATAAGATCAGGGGTGAAGCAAGAACATCCATTACCACCGTTACTACTTAATATTGTACTAGAAATGCTAGTTATGGCAATAAGAGCAGACAAAGAAGTTGATGGAATTAGAACAGGCAATGAGGAAACAAAGTTATCTCTTTATAGATGATTTGCTGATATACTTAGAGAACCCCACAAAATCAATCAAAAAAGCAAATAGAAGCAAGAAAACTTTAGCAAAGTTGCAGGTTACAAAATAAATCCACATAAATCATCAGCATTTCTATTACCACCAACAAAGTCCAACAAGCAAGAGATAGAAAAGAAAATTCCATTTAAAATAACTGTAGACAATACAAAATACCTAGGGGTATACCTACCAAAACAAGCTTAGCAACTATATGAACACAATTACAAAGCATTTTTCATACAGATAAAGTCAGACCTAAACAATTGGGAAAACATTAATTGCTCATGAATAGGCCATACCAAAATAATAAAAATTCTATTCCTACCTAAATTAATTAACCTATGCAGTGACATACGGGTCAAACTACCCAACAAAATATTTCATAGAGCTAGAAAAAATTCATCTGGAAGAATAAAAGGTCAAGAATATCAACAGAATTAATGAAAAAAATATGAAGGAAAGAGGCCTGCCCATACCAGATCTCAAACTATATTATAAAGTGTTAACCATCAAAACAATCTGGCACTGACTAAGAAATAGAGTAATGTAAAAATATTATTTTAAATTGCAAAGTTTAAATTCCTCTTAAGAAGAATTTTAGGTAAAGAAAGATGCTACCTCTCCAAATCTAGAAATTAAACTCTTGGGGAAGACACCATGAAGAAGCCTCCAGACCACAAGCTGCACAAGAAGATCAAGAATGAACTTTGGGTGTGGTTGATTGAACATTTATTTGTATCTATACTTTCATGCCAAAGGGGACTTCTCCCTAACTGACTTTTTGTCAATGTGTCCAACAATTATTGGTGTTGTTCTTTTTTCCTCTTATCCTCAAATTATTGTAATCGTTAAGTTGATTATGTTTTCATGATCCTTTGGGGAAATTCTTCTTCTCAAACGATCATATGGGAAAATGTAAAAATGGAGATTTGAACCCCGAACTTCAATCCCCAGAAGTCTTTGCTCTAGTTCCGAGGATGCCCTCTAATCTCACTGAAATCCCTACCTGGGCAAGATCAAAATTTCTATTTAAACTGGCTGTAAAGCCTACTGGGTCTCTCTTCCTACTTCCGCTTCCAAACAGACACGTCTCTCATGATATAGTGTAAGTGAATGGGCCATTTGGCCCTCCTAGACACGTGCTTTCTTATTTTGTATTTTCTTTCATTCTTAATCTTTAATAAACCTCTAAAAATATAATTCTTCTAGCAGAGAAACAAATTTTAACTGCTACAGTTGTGTATCAATGAAGTAGGCTACATAATTAACACTCAGTAGTTAATTCATGTTCAATATTCAATATTTATTTAACTAAACCCAAAGATTCAAGCTTTGGGGGGAAGAACTCATTATTTGACAAAACTGCTGGAAAAACTAGAAAATAGTATAGCAAAAACTAGGCATAGACCAATGCCTCATGCACCAAGGTAAAATCAAAATGAATACATGATTCAGAAATAAAGGATGTGAATTAAAATTAGGGGAACACAGAATTGTTTGTCCGATTTATGGATAAGGGATATGACCAAACAAAGCACAGAGAACATTATAAAAAATGAAACAGGCAATTTTGATTATATCAAATTAAAAAGGTTTTGTACAAACAAAACCAATATAATAGAGATTTGAAGAGAAACAACAAATTGAGGGAAAAAATTTCATAATGTCTCTGATAAAGACCTAATCTCTCAAATATATAGAGAACAGGGTCAAATTTATAAGAATACAAAGCATACCCCAATTGATAAATGGTCAAAGGATATGAAAAGGCACTTCTCATATGAAATTAAAACTTTAATCATATGAAAAAATGCTCTACTGATTAGAGAAATGTAAATTAAAAAAAAAAACTCTGAGATACTACCTCACACCTATCAGATTGGCTAATATGACCAAAAAGGAAAATAATAAACACTAAAGGGGATTTGGGAAACCTGGGACACTAATATACTCTTGGTAGAACTGTGAACTGATAAAACCATTCTGGAGAAAAACATGGAACCACTTCCAAAGGGCTGTAAAACATATGTTTCAGTACAGCAATACCACTACTAGGTCTATATTCCAAAGAGATCAAAAATAAGAGAAAAGGACCTACATATATGAAAATATTTTTAACAGCTCTTTTTGTAGTGGAAAAGAACTGGAAACAAAGGTCAGTTGGGGAATGGCTGAACAAATTGGGTTATTTGGTTGTAATAGAATGCTATTGTGCCATAAGAAACGACAAACAAGATGAGTTTGGGAAAATCTTATATGAATTGCTCAAAGTGAAGTGAGCAGAACCAGGAGAATACTGTATACATTAACAGAAATATTGCATAATAATCAACTGTGAAGGACAAAATGATTATCATTAAAGCAAGTTTCCAAGATAATCCCAAAGGATTTATGACCAAAAAATGCTATCCACAGCCAAAAAAGGATCTCTTGGCGTCTGATTAAAGATCAAAGCATGACATTTTTTACTTTATTTCCTTCATGAATATTTTATTGTATATGTAACATGTGTTATATTTGTTGCATGATAGCATTTGTGTAAGCTATATTCGACTATTTACCACCTTAGGGAGGCATGGAGGAGAAATGGAAAGAATCAGTTTTGCAAAATGTCAATTAACAATTGTTAAATGTAATTGAGAAAGATAAAAGTATAAAGAAAGGTCATTATCTGTGAATTCTTTCTTCCCTTCTCTTTGTCTCAAAACCCTCCCATCCCCAATTTGATCCTTCTTTCCTTCAGTCTAATGAAGATATGCCCTTTCTTCCCCCCATACTCCATTTCCCTCAATTTACCAACTGATGTCTTTTCTCCCATTTTTCCGGCTAAATTTCTAGAAAAAGCTATTTCTGCTCATCACCTCCATTTCCTCTGCTCATTTGTTTCTTAGTTCTTTCAAATCTGGCTTTCAGTGCAATGATCTGGGACAATTCTGAAAGATATGATGGGGAATGCTATCTACATCCTGAGACAGAACTGCTGGGTCTTTCACATCAGTGTATTTATGGTTTTATTTTGGGGTTTTGGTTATGGATGACTTTGCTCTTACAACAATGACCAATATGGAAGAGTGTTTTGCATGGCAATAAAAAATTTAGAAACATAAAAAATAAAAATAATACAAAATGAAATCTGGCTTTCAATGTCATCAGTCAACTCACTACTCTCTCTGAAGTTACCAATAAGATTTTGTCAAATCTGATGATGTTTTTTAATCTTCATATTACTTGGCTTCCCTGTAGCATTAAACATTATTGATCATCCTTTCCTCCTGTTCCTCAGGGAATGTTCAGACTTCTTTCCTGTTCATCAGTGAATTTGCTAGTTCATCATCCATATAATGTATCATCACTTTACTGTACCCCAAGATTCTCCTTGACCTTTTCTTTCTAACCTGTCATTTGTTAACCTCATCAAATCTTAGGGGTTCATTTGTTGCCTCTATACCAATTACTTTAAATCTTCTGTAAGCTTAAATTGTGGGGTTTTAGCTGCCTAAATTATTAGCTGGACATTTTAAAGTGGATGTACTATAGTTATCTCAAATTCAGTATATCCAAACCAAAGCTCAATATCTTCCTTCCCTTTCCCTCACTCCCCACTCCAATCTGCTCCCCTTCTGAACTTTTCTGTGTATTGTTGAGAACAGCACCATCTCTTTGGTCACCTACCACCCACTTTGTTTACTCTGTAATCTCAACTCTTCACCTTCCCTTCCCTTACTCACTCACTTGCCAAATCTTGTTTCTACTTCCATAACATTTCTTGCATTTGTCCCTTTCTCTCTGGATAGACACCATTCCTAGGTTAGGCCCTCATTACCTTTCATCAGAACCAATGGAAAAGACTACTTATCAGCCTCTCTGCCTTGTCTCTTTACAGTCCAAACCATTTCTGATCCCCTGGCTAAAGTGATTTACCTAAAATGTAGGTCTGATCATGACTCCCTGGATAGACTCAAAAGTTCTTAATTTGGAGTACATGACCCCTGGGGGGGGGGCGGTCCATGAACTTGGATGAGGGAAAAAAATTGTTTTCATTATCTCCAACTGAAATTTAGCATTTTCCTTCAATACTTCAAAAATATTTTGAGACGGGTTCCATAGGCTTCATCAGATTGCTGCCAAAAGTATACATGATACAAAAAAGATTGAGTCCCAGTTCTAATGGTTCTCTATTGCCTCTAGAATCCAAGATAAACTCCCTGTGTGGAAAGGAAAACTGAAGCAAGTTTTGAACTTTCCGCCACTCAGGTGGAACAAACAGCAGTTGGAATATTAGAGAGAAGATATCAATAAGAATGACAGTTGGTGGGGGAGGGGCAACTGAGAGTGACAGTTGGTCTGGAGACTCTCTCTCCTGACCCTCGGAAGGAGCCTCTCTATCTGTCTCGGGATAGAAATACCTCTATTCCTGGATTTCCCCAACTGTGTGCTCTACCTGCATTCCTGTGATCATGTCATTGTACAAAAGTATTTAAAGGGAATAGTTTGAACTGTAAGGCTGGTCTTTAGGGGTGTCAGCCCGAAGATACAAGCCCAACCAGCTCTGAAAGTCATAACCTTTTCTTCCTCTTGCTGTCTACTGCTATATAGCGACCCCCCCCCCCCCACGGGAGTCCTACAACATTTATCTGTGGATAGTAACCTGAGGTGGAAGGAGGAGGCTAAGGAAATGGGAGAATAATAATGACTCAAAGACAAAAGTTGAAACACATGGGGAGTAACACGAACCCCAAGGAAATAAGAGGAACAAGAGAATAGGTGGGGAGAATCAACCCCTTGATAATCCTAGACAAGAGAGTCTGCTTTGGGGGCAAGAACATCGCTAGAAAAGGTGGGAGTCTCAACTCCTGGTGCCAAGGCACTGGGGGCGACAATGTCGCTATGGAAGAGATACAGTGAAGCAAAAGAGTAAGAGGAGAGGAGGAAACAGAGGGAGAGAGGAAGAGTAAAAGTGAGAGAGCTAGCAAGAGAGCTTGAAAGAGAGAGTTTCATGCTAGTACCCTAGTATTTATAGAAGGTTTTAGGACTGTGGATCAAAGAATACATAACATGACATAGGTTTTAACATTGGTTGAATTGACAATGACGATATCAAAGAGGTAGGGATTGATCCAACTGCCTTTGCAAATGAGTGTAGTTGGAGCCATACCCTAATAGAACTTTGCTATGTTAATGAAAGTACTCCAAGCTGAGGCAGTGTGGCCCTGAGGCAGTGGCCCCTGTCAAGGCCCAGCCCTTGAATTTGCCTGTCCTTTGCTAGTGCTTCAGCCTATCCCATTCCATACAATGACCATCAAGAGGTCTGACCATGTGTCTGATAATACAATATCAATACATTAATCATACTTCCCAGATGCCAACATGCCTGGTATGCTACATGCTAAGACTTTGAACTTAAGAAAGCTAGCATAAGAAACCCTCCACCAACCTGCAAGGCCTGGCCTCAGCTCAAAAGCTGAGAGATTACAACCCAATCTGGGGAAATCCCGATTCCCTCTACCCTGATACCTCCCCAATCCAAACTTGTTATTAAAATTCATCTTTATTTAAATAACCGCAGTCAGATAAGAGGACTGTCATTTCAGAGGAACGCAGAGGGAGCTGAAACTAAGGACAACCATTCAACCATAAACAATCCTTATCCAACCCCTGCATGGCAACCTTGCTCTAGGGAGACTTGTCCCTCAGGAGGGTCCATCCTTCCCTGCTCTGGGGTATCTTTAACATCAATTCATAGAGAAAACATCCCCTCAGGCCATTATAGGTGACCCATTTATCAGGAAACCCAATTTTCAAAGATAGCCACTCAGCAGGGGTATCTCCTTTTACTTCACCAGCAGCCATATTCTCTCTATCCCTTCAACTCTTCCATTCCCAGTCACAAACCTTCCTTTATCTCCTTTACCTCTTCAGTAATGTCTTCAATCCCTATAACTATTACACCTGTCTGACTTTTTCACCCATCATAATTCAACCCCAGTCTACTTTTCTCTTGTTATATTTTATTTCCTCTCCTGTACTCTTGTGATCCAGTCAGACTGTCCTTGAAATGGTTTATACACAGCACCCATTTCCTTTCACTATGCTTGGGTACTTGCTGACTCCTATGATTAAGAATTTGCTTCCTCTTTAAATTATTTATTTCCTTCAAAATTCAGCTTAACTGTTACTCTATAAATGAATTCTTTCCTGATTTACCCCACTGCTGTCCTTACCAACTTTATCCAAGATGCCAATATTGCCTTGTATTTATTTAGTATATTTTTATATATTATGTGTTGTCTCTCCTGCTAAAATGGAAGACACTTAAGGGATAGGATAGTTTCATTTTTGTCTTTTGTTTTCCCAGCTTAATAAATGCTTTGTTTGATTGATAGTAGTGGGGCTTGGTTTTTAATCTAGATATTTCTAACTCCAAATCCAATATTATATAAGTGTCATATAATAAAATATTATATGTTCGTAAGATAAACATGAAGGGCTATGGGATTAGATGAGAGTGAAATCACTTTCAAGTGCCAGGGTACAGGGAAGTAGTATTTGAGCTAGGTCATCATTGACTTTGGCTGCAGAGATCCTGGGTTTTATTGGGAAATGTAGAAAATCATAGACACAGAAAAAGAATTTGTTTTCAAATTAGTGATCTGTGATCTCACACATAAAGCCTGAGAGACTTGGAATCAGGAATCCTGTGAATATGTCCTACCCTAAACTGGACTTCCAAAAGGATTTTCTCATGTTCCTGGTCCCTCCTGGACTGTGCCTCAGAAAGTCTTAGTGCCAGAAAGAAACAGACAAACAGGAAAGCTTTGAAAGTTATTGTATACTTAAATGGAAAAGCAATTTGTACATAAAAGAGACACTTGGTTTTGTGTACTCAAACAAAATACTGTCTCTGATTCTGCAGCTCTTGTTTTTTTAATTTTATTTAATTGATTAATTAAGGAAAAATTTCCATGGTTACATGATTCATGTTCTTTCCCTCTCCTCCTCCCACCCCCCTCCCATAGCAAATGAGCAATTCCACTGTTTTACATGTGTCACTGATCAAGACCTATTTCCATATTATTGATATTTGCACTAGGGTAATCATTTAGAGTCTATGTCCCCAAACATATCCCCATGACCCATGTGATCAAGCAGTTGTTTTTCTTCTGTGTTTCTATTCCCACAGTTCTTTCTCTAGTTGTGAATAACATTATTTCTCATAAGTCCCTCAGAATTGTCCTAGATCATTGTATTGCTGCTAGTTGAGAAGTCCATTACATTTGATTGTGCCATAGTGTATCTGTCTCTATGTATAAGGTTCTCTTGGTTCTGCTCCTTTCACTCTGCATCAATTCCTGGAGGTCTTTCCAGTTCACATGGAATTCCTCCAGTTCATTATTCCTTTTAGTACTATAGTATTTTATCACCAACACATACCACAATTTGTTCAGCCATTCCCCAATCGAGGGACATCCCCTCATTTTCCAATTTTTTGCCACCACAAAGTGTGGCTATAAATATTTTTGTATAAGTTTTTCCCCTTATTATCGTTTTGGGGTATAAACCCAGCAGTAGTATGGCTGTATAAAAAGAGTAGGCAGTCTTTTAGCAACCTTTGGTCATAGTTCCAAATTGCCTTCCAGAATGGTTGGATCAATTCACAACTCTACCAGCAAAACATTAATGTCACTATTTTGCCACATCCCTTCCAACATTTATTACTTCTCTTTCCTGTCATGTTAGCCAATCTTTTAGGTATGAAGTGTTTTGATTTGTATTTCTCTAATTGTAAGAGATTTAGAATACTTTCATGTACTTATTGATAGTTTTGATTTCTTTATCTGAAAATTGCCTATTCATGTTCCTTGCCCATTTGTCAATTGGGGAATGGTTTGATTTTTTTTTTCAGATTTAAACATTATTTTATTTGGCCATTTTCAAACATTATTCATTGGAAACAAAGAGCATTTTCTTTTCCTTCCCCCCTCCTGCCATCCCTACCATAGCCAATGCACAATTCTACTGGGTGTCACATGTGTCCTTGATCCTAACCCATTCCCATGTTGTTGGTATCTGCATTAAGGTGTTCATGTAGAGTCTCTCTTCAATCATATTCCCTCAATCCCTGTAGTCAAGCCTTTCCTCAGTGTTTTTACTCCCACAGTTTGTCTTCTGCTTGTGGATAGTGTTTTTTTCTCGTAGATCCCAGCAGATTGTTCAGAGACATTGCATTGACACTAGTGGAGAAGTCCATTATGTTTGATTGAACCACAGGGTATCAGTCTCTGTGTATAATGTTCTCCTGGTTCTGCTCCTTTTGCTCTGCATCACTTCCTGGAAGTTGTTCCAGTCTCCATGGAATTCCTCCACTTTATTATTCCTTTGAACACAATAGTATTCCATCACCAACATATACCACAGTTTGTTCAGCCATTCCCCAATTGAAGGGTATCCCCTCATTTTCCAGTTTCTTGCCACCACAAAGAACACAGCTATGAATATTCTTGTACATGTCTTTTTCCTTATTATCTCGTTGGGGTACAAACCCAGCAGTGCTATGGCTGGATCAAAGGGCAGACAGTCTTTTATCGCCCTTTGGGCATAGTTCCAAATTGCCCTCCAGAATGGTTGGATCAATTCACAACTCCACCAGAAATGAATTAATGTCCCTACTTTGCCACATCCCCTCCAGCATTCTTTACTTTCCTTTGCTGTCATGTTAGCCAATCTGCTAGGTGTGAGGTGATACCTCAGAGTTGTTTTGATTTGCATCTCTCTGATTATAAGAGATTGAAAACACTTTTTCATGTGCTTATTAAAAGTTTTGATTTCTTTAACTGAAAACTGCCTATTCATGTCCCTTGCCCATTTTTCAATTGGAGAATGGCTTGATTTTTTGTACAACTGATTTAGCTCTTTATAAATTTGAGTAATTAAACCTTTGTCAGAGGTTTTTGTTATGAAGATTGTTTCCCAATTTGTTGTTTCCCTTCTGATTTTAGTTACATTGGTTTTGTTTGTACAAAAACTTTTTAATTTGATGTAATCAAAATTATTTATTTTATATTTTGTGACTTTCTAAGTCTTGCTTGGTTTTAAAATCTTTCCCTTCCCAAAGGTCTGACATGTATACTATTCTGTGTTCACTTAATTTACTTATAGTTTCCTTCTTTATGTTCAAGTCATTCACCCATTCTGAGTTTATCTTGGTGTAGGGTGTGAGGTGTTGACCCAATCCTAATCTCTCCCACATTGTCTTCCAGCTTTCCCAGCAGTTTTTATTAAATAGTGGATTTTTGTCCCCAAAACTAGGGTCTTTGGGTTTGTCATAGACTGTCTTGCTGAAGTCACTTACCCCAAGTCTATTCCACTGATCCTCCTTTCTGTCTTTTAGCCAGTACCAAATTGTTTTGATGACCACTGCTTTATAATATAGTTTGAGATCTAGGACTGCAAGACCACCTTTCTTTGAATTTTTTTTTCATTATTTCCCTGGATATCCTTGATCTTTTGTTCTTCCAAATGAACTTAGTTATGTTTTTTTCTAGTTCAGTAAAAAAGTTTTTTGGAAATTCAATGGGTATGGCACTAAATAGGTAGATAAGTTTGGGTAGGATAGTCATTTTTATTATATTGGCTCATCCTACTCATGAGCAGTTAATGTAATGGCTTGATTTTTGTACAATTTAGCACCTTATATATTTGAGTAATTAGACCTTTGTAAGAGATTTTTGTTATATTTTCCCCAATTTGTTGCTTCCCTTCTAATTTTGGTCGCATTGATTTTGTTTGTACAAAACCCTTTTAATTTAATGTAATAAAAATTATTTATTTTACAGTTTGTAATTTTTTTCTAACTCTTGCTTGGTCTTGAAATCTTTCCTTTCCTAAAGATCTGAGAGGTACACTATTCTTTGTTCACCTAATTTACTTATAGTTTCCTTCTTTTTATTCAAGTCATTCATCCATTCTGAATTTATCTTGGTGTTGTGTGTGAGATGCTGATCTAAACATAATCTCTCCCATATTGTTTTTCAATTTTCCTAGCAGTTTTTTGTCAAATAGTGGATTTTTGTCCCAAAAGCTGAGATCTTTGGGTTTATCATACAGTGTCTTGTGCAACACTTGTTTTTTTCACTTGGAAATGTCAGAACCTGTGTTCCAGTGAAACTAAAGAAGAGAACAAGCTGGAAATAAGACTTTGATCCTGAGGTAGGAATGAATGGTCAGGGATATGAAAGTTCCCTAAGGTGTTATTGTTCATTTCAGCTTGTATTCGAACCTTTTTCAAGCAAGGAAGCAACTGGTCAATCAAAAAGACTTGGGCATCTTAAACCAATAGTTATGTGTCTACTGGAGCTCAAAATGAAGTCTGGAAAGATAGGGGATAACTAGGTAGCATAAGGTTAGATTTGGAATGGATAAACTTTGATTTTGAACTCTGCCTTAGATATTTACTAGTTCTCTGCCCCTGGGCATTTCACTTATTCTTATCCATAAAACACAGATATCAATAGTTCCTATCTCAGAGGAAAATGCTAAGAATTAAATAACATAAACATATAGCTTGTGGCAAACCTTAAAATGTAAATCTATAAAGTAAAACGTTGAAGTTGTGTCAGACTTCTGATTCTGGACAGCTTAGCATATTCTATTTCAAAGACATAAGGTACTGACACATCCTGAATTTTTTAGAAATGGGACCAAGGGAAATACAACACCCCATTCCATCACCTTTTTACTTTTTTTATTCATTAAACATTTATTAAATGATTATTACTTGGCAGCTAAGGGGCTCGGTGACTTGAGACCCAGATCTAGAGATGGGAGGTCCTAGATTGTAACCTCAGCTATGTCCTAACCCTTATTGATTTCTGTGTTGAAACTAATACACAATTATTACTTCTAAGATGGAAGGTAAGGGTTAAAAAATACTTATTACTAAAGAGTAAAAAACAATGTGCTAGGTGCTGGAGGAGATATAAAGATATATAGTCTGTTCCCTCAGGAAGCTTATAATTTAGTAAGGGCTATATAAAACATGATTGTTAAGTTAGTCTGGTTCTGAATCTCAAGGACCAAGCCTACATTTCTACATTCTACTGTTAAATATCAGGTTTATTGATAATGATCAAATCATTGGTGGTATGCATACATCTAAGAATGAAAATTTAAAAATACATTTTAAAATAGGGAAAATGAGGGATTGGTTATTGTATAACAGTTTAAAAATACAGAAATCTTCAATTATCTTCTAAAATTGCATAGTTAAAAAAGCAAGCTGTATGTCATAGAGATTCATGGCTTTGGGTACTCAAACAAAACACTGTCCTCTTGATTCTACAGCACTTGCTTCATTATATTGACAAGAAAGTCTTCCCTTCATTGAATTTCATTTTTTTTTCATCCTTACATTTGTATAGTATTTTATAATTTCTAAAATACTTTTGTATACAGTATGTCATTTGAGTCTTAGAGTAATCCTATGAGGTTGGCAAGAAGCAGCTTTAGCCCCAAGATGTTGTGCCCAGTGACAGAATCTGATCTAAAATCAGGACGTCTAAGGCCAAAGCACTATCTAATCCACTGTGATCTTCAGGCCTATCCCCACTTTGAGCAAATTGCCTAGCTGCAGACCAGAAATCTTGGTTTATTCCAACTCATTAAATTTCTTAAAAGGCCTTCAGGAAACTGTGAGAATTTGGCTAATACTAGAATAACCAGGTGTGTAAATAGAATTTTGTACCCCAGGACTCCATTTCCCAGCACCCCACTCTCCTCCTGTTATGTGCTGATGTAAACAGGATATAAATTCTGTGAAGTTCCACCACTTGCTCTGTTCTCTTCCTGTGGTAGCAGCTGTGGACCTGGGGTTTTATGTTGTTAGATAATTACTTTTTTATTCCTTTACTTCAAATGATTATTAATAAATCTTATAAAATATACTTGGAGTTATTGTATATTAATTTTAATCTTACATTTATGGCAACCAGTGAAGTTGGGAAAAGACTCTGTAATTTTTTTTTTTTTAAGAAAGCCTTTGAGTAAAGAATAGGGAGTAGATAAATTTGTGTTTCTCTCCTGCTGCTTCTGGTGCCCCACTGCTGTTCCTGCTCCCATTGCTGCTGCTGCTGCTGCTGCTTACTGCTGCTCATTCAGTTTACGTGGTCCCTGCCGCCTACAGCCTCCACTTAACCAGAACAAGACCCCCTGCTGTGAGCCTGTGCTACTTCTTTTCAACACACAAGCTGAGAGTTCTTAAGAAGCTGATGAAGTATAAATCCACCTTTTCAACCAGGAGAATATTATACACAGAGACTGATACACTGTGGTACAATCAAATGTAATGGACTTCTCCATTAGTAGCAATGCAGTGATCCTGAACAACTTGGAGTGATTTATGAGAAAGAACACTCTCCACATTCAGAGGAAAAACTGTGGGAGTAGAAACACCAAAGTAAAACAACTGCTTGAATACATGGGTCAAAGAGATGTGGTTGAGGATGAATGAACTCTAAATGAACATCCTAGTCCAAACAACAACATGGAAATAGGTTCTGATCAAGGACACAAGTAATACCCAATGAAATTGCGCTTTGGCTGTGGGAAGGATGGGTGGAGGGGAAGGAGGGAAACAATGTGATTATTGTAACCAAGGAATAATGTTCTAAATTGACTAAACAAACTAATTCAAGTGGGAAAAAAATCCACATTTTCCTTACTTGCTGCAGTTTCCCAAGCCAATTTAACTGACTGGGACTGAGGTATCACTGGCCACTGGTTTTACCTGCTGGGGGAAGGGAAGGGAAGGAACTTTTCTCCGAAACATTCTTGTGAGGTTTTTACTCCTAGTCAGTGCATACTAGGGTAGTGCTACCTACTGACAGGAAGTACAGGTTGCAAGCATGGCCCAGTGTCCTGCTTATCTCAAACAGCTTTTGTTTCCAGACAGCTTTACCAAGCTCATGCAGCTTAAAGCTTTAAGATGTCTTTTCCTACTTTTGTTCCTGGGTTGTTTTTTTTTTAATTGAATACATTGCAGTCGATAGCTTGCATAATCCTGTGATTCAGGGGGAAAATTTACCTCCCTACACTCCCTTGACATTTTGGCCTGCCCAGTTTCTGCAACACATCCAATATGGGATTTGTCCACACTATGCTCAGTGCGGGAATGGGGAACCCCAGAGGTGAGACCAAAGGAATCTAAATGGGATGATGATACTAGAGAGGGGATGGAACCTCAATGAGATCTGGAGGTGAATTTTAAGCCTTTTCAGACTCCATTGTTTTATTGATGTTAACTCTTTCAGTTTTGTTCCCCTCCAAATAGCGAACAAGTTTATTGGAATTGGAGAAAAGGACTCTTGAATTCAGTGTCTGTATCCTGTCATGCTTATTATGTTTGCTGAGTGTTTGCTTTAAAATTCAATTTTGTTTTTTAAGTTCACATATTAATCTAATCTAATATCTTCTGTTACACTGAATCATTTTAAGTTACTGTGTTTTGGCCATTAGTTATATGTACTGTTACATTTTCTTTATTTGTACCTCCCCTTAAGGCTGTACTGGAGAAAATACCATTGTAAAAGCTCATAATCAAGTTGTGCAAACCTTCAGTGGCAAAAGCATAGGTCTTTATGATGCCGGGTTTGCCACCAGATCCATCAAGGTCACATGTTGCCTATATGGCCTTTTGTTCCTTTTTGCATTTGTTAATTGTCACATAGATGATGGATGGACTCCTGTTGCAACCTGTATACAACCTTTGGAGAATTTAATAAGCCAAATATCTTAATAGAGTTTAAGAGGTCTTCAAAAGTGATTTTCAGATATCTGTGTGACAAGGAAATCACTTTAAAAGACTGATATATATTAATTTAAGGTTGCCAAGGAATTCAGCTATGTAATTCCTTAATGAAAACTCAAGTCAGCAGTCAACCTTTTATGGAGTTTAATTACAAACAGGAGGAAGAAAGGTATTAGAGAGAGAGAGAGAGAGAGAGAGAGAGAGAGAGAGAGAGAGAGAGAGAGAGAGAGAGAGAGAAAGAAAGAAAGAGAGAGAGAGAAGGGAATAGGGCTTAAATACCCCCTCTGTTTAGGCTGGGCCAAAAGGCCCAAGCCCTTAGATAGCTGAGGCAAAGAAAAGAGATCAGTCCCTATCACTCACGTGATCAAAATGGAGAAACAGTCTCAGGGGCCTCCACCTCCAGCTTCCTTCAGAGCCAGCTTCTCAGAGCACCACGTCTCAGAGCAAAACCTCTCCAACCTCCTCAGTCCTCAGACCCCGCTATCTTTAAGGAAACCATCCAAGTTCCCTCCCCTCAGTTCTCACATCTACCAATCACTGTCCATGTCTTCCCTGTGCCAATGGTGGCTCTAGCTTAACCCAGGACCGCCCAGAGGTCTGTGGCTTTGCACATGCCTGTTGAAGGTCATATTCTCAAATAATTAAATCTTGATTCTTTGCTGCAGCCCTTCCTAAATCCTGTTACCCTGAGCAGGGTGGAGATTGGAAGTTCCAAGACCTGGTTCTGTCATTCCAAGTATCTCTATTGTATCAATTCTAAAATCAATCATGACTCAAAGAACTTCCTGTTCTATGCTTAAGCATAGGTCAAAGCCCTTTCCATTGTTCAGCAAAAGATTTCTGTCCTAAAGTAATCTTAAGTAGGGAGGAGAAAGACCCTCCCATGCCAAGGGGGTTAACATTCCAATAGACTATCAGTATGAAATTTTTCAAGTATGAAATTTCCCAATGGTGAAATTTCCAACATTTATAAGTCTAAGAAATTTTAAGGTTTACATCTGGTAGCATCCCTACCTCTGACTGATCATTTGCCTGCCTCTGAGTTGTTTGTAACAACTCTGCATTTATTAAAAATGTAATGGATGAGACATCTGAAGTGATTTTCACTATTGTAGTCCTTGGCTCCACATGAAATGGGTGTTACATATTGGAGACAGGTTTTTTACACTGTTACAGTCTCATACATGAGGGAGGGAGGTCCCTGAAAAGGGACTTGGTTACCCTGTAATGGGTTATAATCTCATATGGGAGGTGTGAAGGATTTTCCTGGGAAGCCTAGTAGCTTCTGAATGGGTTTTTAAAATTTTAACTCTTCAGCTTACTCTACTCTTCCACCAGAATGATCTTGGTGACATTTTAGACCCAAAAAGTTTTATCAGCAGTACAGAGTTTTGTGTTTTTTTCTGGTTTCCTCTTCAAAATTTTGGAATTATGGCAGTGTTGTTCCAACATGGCATTTTGGCAGTTCCAACAGCCAATGTTGGAAGCTTTGCTACATATCAAGAGAACTTGTTACAATTATCAATCAGTTCATAGTTTTTTTTTTAATGTCACACAGTAAGTGACTATATGAAGACTTATGTGAATCCTAATAATAGGTTTGTTTGCTATTGTCATTAACTGAGCTATAGTGAATTTGAGGGATTTGGATACTTCTTGAATGTGCATTACCTGCTGTACTACTGTTTTATAAAGCTATTACTTGGTGAAAATCATTTCCACTCACACTCTGGATCATGGCTAAGTTAAAAAGGGAAATGGATCTCATTTTGGGGTGACAAACCTTTGTATTCTATCTCTCCTTAGCTGACACAGTGTATCACTGATTGTAAGCTATATATTTTTTTAATTTTTAAAACATTTCTTATTATTATTTTCCCTTTTATATGCAATATAGTATTTGACTTTTCCTTTCTTTCTCTCTCTCTCTCTTTTTTGTACTTGAAGCATATGTTACCAGTATTAAAGTTTTTTGATTTTTCACTAGAGTAAGTTTAAAATGTCCATTTGGTCTAATGTCAATGCATACCCAAAAGCTTTAGACTATAGAAATAGTGCCATTGATTGTTTAAAAATCATGGGACTTTGCTTAATGATTGTGTCTGATTCCAGGAGAAGGGATTAAAAAAAGAGTCACTGCACAGTGTCAAGGAAGTACAAAGAGAACCTGCATAGTGCCAACTGAGTTCACTGTCAAAGAGACCAACCAGTGAGATTCTGAGCCAAGACAAGAGGACTTAAACTTGCTTAAGGTTTGAGATTGTGGCTGTTTGACATATGTTAGATGCAGTACTTCCCTGAGCCACATTCTACCAAGTACCAACCTTTGGCTACCATCTTGGCTCCCCTATCCCTGAGAGAAAAGGTAAAATCAGAAAAGGGAATGCTATTTCCCATTTGCTGCTAAAATTGAGTCCCTTTTCTGTCTTTCATAGTGTGGCAAATTTTCTGTAGTCCTGGCTGATGATTGGGTAAGTGCATAATTGCTACTATAGGCATATGGGATATAAATCACTTTAATTGGGCCCTGATTCAAGGACCCGTTAGAGGTTTATTTTTGTTTACTTAGAATTTTTACCCATAAGAATTTGATATTTTATATTTCATCCAGAAGTTACTTTTTCTCTTTGTTTTTGTTTTTGTTTTATGTTTTTCATGTTCTTTTGCCATTTGATTCATATACCTCATAACTCAGCCATGTGTCACTGTGTGATCCCTGTGTTTGTCAATATTCTCCTCAGGGGGGGAATATATCATTATCCTATAATGCAAAGTTTAAATTCTTTTGAGAGTAATTTTAGGATAAGAAATTTGCTACTTCACTGAATCCAGAAAGTAAACTGTTTGGAGGAGCCAGGAAGATTCCTGCAGAACCCACACACTGCACCAGCAGATCCAGAGTGAACTTTGGGATGTGGTGATTTGAACTGGGGAGGGGGGGAGGTTGAATGCATTTGTTTTTAATGTACACTCTTATGCCAAAGGGGACTGCTCCCAAATTGGTTTTTTTGTCAATGTAGCAATCATTGTTTGTTCTTTTTCTCTTCTATTTCCTTTTTATCCCCAAATTATTGTAATTTTCCTTTAGAGACTGCAATATTATATATGCCTTTAGTTTAAAATCTTTAGTTTTTAGTTTGCTATATTTAAATGATCCCTTAGGGAGACTAGTCTTCCAAAGGATCACAGGGAGAGGGAAATGTGTAAATGGAATTTTGTACCCCAAGACTCCATTTCCCAGCACCCCACTATTCTCCTGTTGTTACATGCAGGATATAAATTCTATGAAGTTCCACCTCTAGCTTTGTTCTCTTCATGTGATGGTAGCTGTGGACATGAGATTTTATCTTGTTAGATAATTGCTTTTTTATTCCTTTACTTCAAATGATTATTAATATATCTTATAAAATATAATACTTGGAGTTACTATATATTAATTTTAATCTTACACAGGATAATAGGATTATGTATTTGATGTTTTCTTCATTATCTCACCCACACCTCAAATAACCATATAGTCTATATAGCTTTTCCTCTATGCTACAGCAAAAGATGGCAATATCTAAGAATACATATACCATAGACCTGTGGGAATTTTGCTAGGAGGGAAGGGGTAGATTAAGAAAAGATGGGGAAGAACTAAGAAAGCAGGTAGAAAAAAGGAAGGCAATTAGAATTACCAACATGAGAAATCCTCTACCAAATATCACTACATATATGAAATATATCTGTATAAAATACATACTATATATAACTGATGTTTTGTATTTACATTATCTCCAATTCCATTATTTCCATTTCTCCATATCTCCAATCTCATCTCCAATTCCAAATATGTCCTTTCTCTTTCTCTGACCTATAGAGATATTAATATCACTACTTCTTAAGTCAATTTCTCAAGGACTTGAACTGAAGATTCTTCTGCCTTCTTGGTGCCTTTGGGGACCTAAGTTAATCTCAACAACAGAGATATAAAGATGGGCACTAGATGCATTGGTCAAGTATTCTGGAAGAAATTGTAGTCCCATAACTGTACAATTAATTAAATCTGCAGTTGTTGAGTTTCCAGTAGTACAGTCATTTGGAGCAAATAGCAGATCTTTCTTTTTTTCCTGATGTGCTGAACGAATTCACCCACACATTTTGCTCCTGCCGTTGAACCAATCCACATTTATATGCTCAATAAGACCAGCTCAGGGAAGCTTTAATAGTCCAATACAGTAACTAGCAAAATAGTGAATTACAAGAAAGGGTGTGTGTGTGTGTGTGTGTGTGTGTGTGTGTGTGTGTGTGTGTGTGTGTGTGTGTACACACACATATAAATTACTTTTATTCCATTGTGGTTCAACATTTCAACTTTTTTTTTTAAGGGTTGCTAAATTTCAGATTAAATTCAACTCTACAAACATTTACTTTACTAGGTACTAAGGAAGATACAAAAATTATCAGAATATGGCATTTGCTCTCATGGAGCTTATAGTAGAAAATGAACCACAGTCTACAAAACAAAATAAAAGATAAGAACATAGGAAAGCCAAAAACCACTTGTGAAGCTGTGAAGGTCCAAAGAAGAATGTTTTCCATCTTGCAAATAGCTTCTCGGAGAAGATGGAATGTGAACTAAATTTTATAGGATTTAGAACTGAATAGAACTTTATAATCACTCAAGCCAAAGTTCTCAGTACAACAATTATTTATTAAACACCTTTTCAAGTGAGACACTGAATTATACAGAGACAAAAAACAAAAATCTAAAGTAACTATTCTATAATAGGGATACTGCGTGTTCATAAGTAAACTGAAGGTAATTCTCTTTGGCTCCAGAGAGCAGAATTAGAAACATTGGATGGAAGAGCAATGAATAGAAAAGAGAGATTTTAGGCTCAACAGAAAGATATTCCCAACAACCAGAGTTAAGGTAGTAGGTGGTGTAGAGGATTGAATGCTGGGATTGGAGTCAAAAGACCAATTCTAAGTTGTATTACTGCTGTAGAACCTTTCCAGCTTTGTGATGGCAAATTTTTTAGCCTTCTTCTATCTGAAGTTCCTCATTTTTAAAATGGAGTAATAGGGGGCAGCTGCGTGGCTCAGTGGATTGAGAGTCAGGCCTAGAGATAGGAGGTCCTAGGTTCAAATCTGACCTCAGACACTTCCCAGCTGTGTGACCCTGGGCAAGTCACTTAACCCCCATTGCCTAGCCCTTACTACTCTTCTGTCTTAGAGGCAAATACATAGTATTGCCTCCAAGACAGAAGGTAAGGGTTAAAAATAAAATGGAGTAATAATAAAACCTACTTCTTCACAGGGTTGTTTTAAAGATCAGATTCAATAATATTACTCTTCATGTGCCATAAGAAGCAACAAATATGATGAATACAAAGAAGCATGGCAAGATTTACATGTTCTGATGCAGAATGAACCAAGAAAACAACAAAACACGATGACTACAACAGTAAAAATGGAAGGAACAAAAAAAAATCTAAAGTGAATGTTGCAAAATTACAAATAACAAGCATGGCCCCAAGGAACAGAAATGAGATGACCTCACCCTATTTCTTTGTAGAAATTAGAGGCCCATAATTGTAGTTAATTCCATTTTCCTGATATCCCCCTTTTTTTTCTTTAAAAAATATTTGTTATATGGATATGAAATGGTTGTCTAGAAGATGTTAGAAGGTAGATCTTGGGAGAAATTCTGGTAACAATAAAGAGCCAAAACATATTAATACATAGTTATATTTTTAAATTTTGACAATATTCACATATTTGTAAAGTAATTTCTTAGCTATTATAATTAGTTGCCCAAAAGTTACCTTGGAAGTCAGTGAGTTCCTCCAAGTAAATACTGGATGACCATTTATTTGTCAGGTATACTGTAGGGAAGATTCTTATTTAGATTAGGGCTGGACTCTTGTAACTGAAATAATGTGATTTAGATTGCTGGACAAGTCTGTTTGAGTTTTTAAAATTTATTTTATAGATCCCTTTATAAATTTGACATTAATTTCTAAATACAGTTCTCTCTGCCCCCACCCAATAAACCATTCCTTATAACAAAGAATAAGAAAATTAAAAAACCAACAGTTCTACAAAACCAAACAACACATCACTTCTACTTGATAGTATATGCAGCATCTCACACCCAGAGTCAATGAAGAGAGGCAAGTACATTTTTCAGCACTTTTCTGGAGCCAAATATGGTCATTATAATGACTGAGTTTCCTTTTTTTGTTCTTTCCATTTAACATTTTTTAAGTCAATGGGGAGCAATTTTACCTGATTCTACTGACTTAACTCTGTGTCAGTTCATATAAAGCTTCCATATGTCCATGAATTTTTCAAGCTCAATTTTTTCTTACATTGAAAAAATATTTATAGACTTAAAACTTTTTAGCCATTCCCCAAATGATAGATGCCTACTTTGTTTCTAGTTTTCTTTACTACCATGAACATTTGATAATAAATATTTTCTTATCTTAGCAATCAACATTTCTGTATTTTATAATCTAACAATAATATTTCCATATCGAAGGGTAAGGACATCTTAGCAACCTTTTTTAAACATAATTCCAAATTACTTTCCAAAATGATTAGACCTACTCTACTAAAATGTACAGCTAGATCCTGAGGAGCGCAAATGATGGATCCTGTAAAGTGGCTGAATATATTTAAATTTGATCAATGTAAAGTTATTATAAAATATAAAAAAATAACTATGTAAAATATTTTCACTGGTTTCAGCCCAATTGAAATATGCAATTAGAATTTTGAATAATCTGACCACTTTGCAGGATTAATTTATTATTCATACTAATAGAGACCTAGCTGCATTTAGAATATCTTCTTATATCCTGTCCAATGATGGCTATTCCCATCATTTATCCCTCTTATATCTTGACAGTAGCCTTAGACCAGGATTGTATCATTGGCATAGAATGAGAGGCTCATATGCATAATTTTATGGCTCTTTGGATACTGGAAAAGGCCTTTGAGTGGAGGCAATGTCTCTGAACTCCAGTCTTTGGACTCTAAGTTCAAGAAAGAGGTTAGCCAGATAGAATCTGGGAGATAGGAAGCAATGCTGAGATTCACTGCAAAACAGAAAGCAGGTTAGAGAGCCAAGAGAAGAAACCAAAATAGATTCAAATGAAGAGCAGAGTCTTGTTCACCTTCTCTCTTTCTGTAAGATCAGGTGGTGGACTTCCCACCTCCCACTTACACACATGTGCATGCACATTCATAATATGCATCCTCATGGGATGTATACACTTGAAAGGCTTGGAACAGTAGCTCCTGAGTGTCATCAGAGACAGAATCTGCACAGGTCCAGGAAAATGAATCAGAATGTAAAATGTAAATACAGTCATATACTAAGGTAAACATTTTTTGCATGTAATCATATCTTTTCTTTTTTTAAACCAAGTTTTAATTTTTTTATTTAATGTAGAAACAATTTTTAACCATTGTTTTCTGATATTTTGTGATCTAGAGTCTCTCTCTCCTTCCCTCCTCTTCTCTATCCCTGAGGTGGTAAGTAGTCTGATATAGATTATACCAGTGCTGTCATGCAATACATGTTGTGAAAGTTGTGAAAGATGACACATATTGCACACGTGAGAAAAAATTCACAAAGGAAATAAAGTGAAAACTGGTATCCTTTGATCTGTATTCAAACTGACTTTTTCTTCTATCGCTCAGGATAGTATTTTTTGTCATGAGTCCCTGGGGTTATCTTAGATCCTTGCATTGTTAAAAGTCTTTCAGAATTTATCAACATACAATATTTCTGTTACTGTTACAATGTTCTATTGTTTCCAACCACTTTATTTTCATCAATTCATATACATTTTTCCATTTCCTGAACTGACCCTTTTCACCATTTCCTATAGCACAATAATATTTCATTACATTGATACATTACAATGATATACCATATAACTTGTTCAGCCATTCCCCAATTGATGGGTATTCTGCTTCCAATTCTTTGCCACTACAAAAAGATCTGGTGTAAAATATTTTTACGTATATAAATTCTTTTCCTTTTTCTTTGTTCCATTTTGGATGTAGACAAAATAGTGATATTGCTGGGTCAAAGGGTATGCATAATTTTATGGTTCTTTGGATATTCCATATTGGTTCCATATTGCTCACCAAAATGATTTGTATCACTTCACAGTTCCACCAACAGTGTATCAGTCTTCCATTTTTCCCACTTCCTCTCCAACATTTATTATTTTCTTTTTTTGGTCGTATTATCCAATCTGATAAGTGAGTTGTTAATTTGCATTTGAGATAAGTGTTGGTCTGTCAGTTTTTCCCTTTTGGACTCAGAGCAGGTATATCAAACTTGAGGATTGTGTTTACCTCACAGGAAGCCCATATATTTTCCATGGGGACCTATCTTCACATTCATTCCAATGGGTCTCACTGAATAAAACCTTATGAAGGAAAATTGCAAAATGGTATTAATATGCTCTGATTGTAAAAGGATGTGATAATATAACACAATACTTAAGAGCATAGGGTTTGAAGTCAAAACATCTGGGTGGGATGATGGAGGTCAAAGGTGGCTTCAAAAAGCTGTAGCAACCTTGGAGGGAAACAGATTCTGAGAGGGAGAGATGAAAGGAACATTCCCGGTAGGTGGGACAGTTTGTGCAAATGTGCAGGAGGTGAAAATGTCAGGTTCAGAGAATAGCCAGGAATGCAGTTTAGCTAGAACTTGACGTGTTTGATGAGGAATATCTTGACATAAGGTTAGAAATGTAGACTGGAGCCAAATTGTGATGGCCTGATACCAGAATAAAGCAATTTAATCAAAAAGATGTCAGGAAGTGATATGATCAGACAATTTTTATAGCTGTATGGAAGATGAACTGGGGAGGAGGGAAACTGGAAGAAAAAAGATTTAACCAATTACATGGAATAAATTCATTTCCACACAAGTTTTCCTGTTATATGACTGAATTTATCTACCTCCCTCCCTTCTCTTCCCATTCTCTGTGCTGGCAGGTAATTTGATCTGGGTTACATAGGCATTATCATATAAAACATTTCCATATTGTTCATTTTTGTAAGTAATCTTATGAAACCAAAACCCCCAAATATAAACTCAAATAAACAATTGAAAAATTGTATGCTTTCATCTGCATTTTGATTCCAACAGTTCTTTCTCTGGAGATGGGCAGTATTCTTTGTCCTAAGTCCATTAGAATTGTCCTGGATCACTGTATTTTTGAGAGTAGATCACAGTTGATCATTCCACAATATTGCTGTTACTGTATGTAATGGTTCTGCTTATTTCACTCTGCATCAGTCCATGAAGGTCTTTCCAGCTATTTCTGAAATCATCCTGTTCATTATTTCTTATAGTACAATAGTATTCCATTACCATCATATACCATTTGTTTAGCTGTTCCCCAATTGATGGATATCCCTTTAATTTCCAATTCTTTGCCAATACAAAAAGAGCTGCTATCAATATTTTTGTATAAGTCTGTCCTTCCCATGCTGCTCCCTCCCACCTTTTTCTAATCTCTCTGGGATACAGATCTAATAGTAAGTGGTATTACAGGATCAAAGTGTATGTATTGTTTTATAGCCTTTTATTACCAAATTGCCTCTTTACTGTCATAATGGCTGATAGGTGTGAAGTGGTACCTTAGCATTGTTTTAATGTTCATTTCTCAAATCAAGAGTGATTTAGAACATTTCTTCATATGATTCTTTTTTTGGGGGGGTTAAAAAACCCTTTTTATTATATAACTGCAAGTAATACCAATATTCCAAAAAATGGTGTCAAACATTTCAAGTTTTGGAATAAAACAAATTTCTCCAAGAAACCATTAATCTGTAACCAGGGTTGTAAGGAGGTACCTAGTCTCCTAGTTACCCAAACCTTACTGGTTCAATACAAAGGGAGATACAATACCCATGGCTTGGGTGTGGAGAATTCTTTAATATGGTACAAGGGAATCCCAGAAGAGAAGGCATTGAGGCAGGGCAAGGCCAGGGGGCCAGCTACTTTTTTAGACTTTCTATGATTAGCACATCCAAAGTTTCTGGATTCTTATATAAAACAGTAAAGGTAAATTTACAAGTTTAGATCATATGATTACTGATAGGTAATGTCCATTAATAGATGAGGAAACCAAGAGCCAGGAGATGAAATGATTGACTCGAAGTCTCAGAGGTGAGACCCAAGATTTGAAATAGATTTCCTAAGCCCCAAATCAGTGTTTTTTGTACTACAACATTTTGGTTAAAGGAATATTATTTATTCAGAAAGTAGAGATGTAAAGTAAAGAATCTGAAACAGGACGAAGAAAGGCATAGAGATGGGGAAGCAGAAGATGGTTCATGGGAGAATGTATGGTGCAAGTTTTGTTGAAGTGAAGAGTATAAAGGAGACAAGCTGGATAGAAAGAGAACATGGAGGGCCTTAAATGCCAGGCTCAGGAATTTATCAAGAGAAAATAGAAAGCCAATGGAGGGTCTTTTTAGAGACATAGGTCTATGTGAAAAGAGAATTGTCATGGAAGTATGCATGGGATAAGTGGGAGGGGAAACAAGTTGATATGATGGAAGGAGCTTCAGTTTTAGAGTCAGTGAACCAGGATCTATCTCCATCTTCGCAATGTATTCCCTTGTGATCTTGGGCAAGTCACCTATTCTCTCAGGGTCTGTGTTTTCTTGTCTGTAAAATGAAGTTAAACTAAGATATCTTCTAATTCTATTATCTATAGCAGATTGGATATAAAGAGATTGTTTAGGAGATCCTTCTTTCAGTTATGGATGTCAGTGGGAAAATGGGCTCAGAAAAGCGAAGGCAAATGCAAAAATAAAGAATATAAAATATATCTTTGATTGGAGTGAAGAGGGGCCATGTGTCAACTATAGTTAGTCCTATTGAATTTGGGCCCATTTTGCACTTTATTTTTATAGAAAATATTACTAATCATTGAAATATGAGACAGCCTCATATGAGTCATGACTTATATTGTTCTAAAGTGATTTTAAGTGACATTAAGTTAATACAGATTACTGATTCTTATTTGCTTTCTATGGATGCTTGGCACTGAAGACCTTTCTCAATTTGTTTCATTCTACTTTTCCAGCCCTAAGAACTTTATGAACTCTAAAATTTAGTTAAATGGTATATTTTTCTTGTTCTCTCTCACCTTCCACAGATGTAAACATCTTTTATGCTTGGACAGACTTCCTTTCTCCATCATCTCTGACCATTTGCTATTCAACAAGATCTCTGATTTTCTTCATGGCATCTTTCTTAACTCCCCCATCTAGAAGAGATCCCCTTCTTTTCTAATATCACTTGCTGGTGGTTATCACTTCCTAAATTACTTTGTGTACATGTTGTTTCCCCAAAGAATGTAAGCTCCTGGAGGGCACGAGCAGTATAATTTTTGTTTCAGTATCCCCCTTGCCTAGTACATCTGGGATATAGCCAACCACTTAATAAATGTTTATTGAATTACTGAATATCCTAACCCACTGTTTATCTTTCTTATATTCAAACCCTGAATTTTAAGTATATTGTTTTATTGTATCCCTAATTCCCAAGTACCCTTTGATGAAGTTAGATACATGTATGTTGAATTGAGTAATCTGTGGTTCAAGCAGTGGAGGTCGAGTTCCCCCAGAATAGCAGCTTCCATTTCCCCCCCCTCATTTAAAACATTCTTACCTCCTCTCTTAGAATTGATACTAAAAATTAGTTTCAAGACAGAAGCTTGGTGAGTGCTAGACAACTGGGGTGAAATCAAGGGTCACACAGGGTGTTAGGGTGTGTGTCTGAATCTAAATTTGAACCCAGGTCCTCCTGATTCCAGGCCTAGATATATTCACTGAACCACCTAAATGCTCCAACAGCTCACAACATTTCTACTGTATTTTGCTCTTTTACAAGTGGTTTCTATCACCAGAGATGTGTGAGGTCGGTAATTTTATAGTTTTCATTTGTAAATGAAAGAACCTCAAGAGAGGCGACTTGCCCAAAATCATGAGGCCAGGATATGAACCCAGGTTTAGGGACCTACAAATGCACAGATGGGGCGCAACTGGCGAGCCATGTTTGCTTGCGGAACTGAGTGCGGTGGCGAGCAAGTGAGTTGATCGTCCGGGAGAGCAGTTCAGAAAGATTAGATACAAGAGACCCATGTGCAAGAATTAAGATCACGACCTGACTCTCAGGGTCACACTACGAGGTGGCTTACATTGCACCCTGGGATCCATTCAGCAAATTCGCCGTACTGCACGCTGGGAGCTGTAGTTCCACCACTAGTACAGGCGCAGTCAAATTCGGCTAGACACAGATTACGTGTAACTCTCGCCTTTCTATTACAAAATCCCTGATCAAAGTCATTTTACAGCTTACCCAGTAGCTTTCCACTCAATTTCGTGCCTTAGTCTTGACTAGAAGATCCAATTTGTTAGAGACCGAGTTGTGCGTGCGCAACTGAAACTGTCCCTCAATGTGCGCTCTAGTGCTTCTCGAGGAAGACCGTTACGTTTCGAGAATTGCGCGTGCGCACACGCATTCCCCTTTCCCGGCGAGTCGTTCTAAGGCCGGCTCGCGCAGGCGCTGTGTCCCCAAGCCAAGATGGCGGTGAGGTGCTCCTCACGCTGGTTTTCGGTGGCTGTGGGGAACCCCCGGCTGCCGGCCGCGGCGGGGAAAAGGGTTCTGGCGCCCTGGGAGGGTACCGTGGTGGTCTCTCTGAGCCGTAGGCTGAGTGACGTCGCCTTCTCTCCTCTTTTGGGAGTCTGCGCCCCAGGGAGACTCCTGACATTGAGACCTAGCGTCAGCCTCTCAGGTGAGGGGAGGCTTCGGCGCCAGTCTGGAGGGTGAGGGAGCTGCCCAGGGCGAAGTCGTCGTCTCCCGGAGGGGACAGTTCGGGGCGTTGGGACCTGGCTGCTGTGGGGCCGTGGCTGGGGGAGCCAGCTGGGGGAGGGGAAGCGCGGCCCTGACCCGCCTGAATGAGCGAGGAAGGAGGCGCCGGCAGTCAGCATGTGACCAGGGAACCGGAGCATTTCGAGCGAACGAGTGAGTGAGCAAGCGAGGATCGGCCCCGGAGCAGCCGCCTCCGTGGACCCCGAGCCCGCTGCCCCGCTCCGAGCAACTTGCGAGCGCCCCAGTTCCTCTAGGCTGTCTCCTGCAGCTGGTGACCTTCCTCTTCTCTCCCCTTCCCTCTGGCGTTTTACTGTCGTCTCCGGCAAGGAAAATAGCAAGCATGAACCTGGAGGAGGCAAACTGGATTTGGTCCAAAACGGCCCACTCAGGAACCCCTTTCCTGTAGGAAGCAGTCCCTGACGTGCCTCCTTGATTACTGTATAATGAGTAAATCAAATGAGAAAGTGTGTGAAACCCATATCAAGCCTCAAGACAATCGATATAAATGTGAACTGTAGTTATTATGACGTTCGCTCCCTGAGGCTTCTTGTAACACTATCTGCACCTACCTTGTGCACTTAAGAATATTTTGTGCCATCATGATTTGGATCATAGATTTAGAGCTGGGAAGGGATTTTAATCTTAACTAATAGTTTTACAGATAAAGAACTGATTCCTAGAGAAATTAAATACTTTGTCTAAGACCATATAAATGTAGCAAGTAATGAGTCAGAATTTGAATTTGAGTCTTAATTCCACATATGTTAAACACTAAGAACTTATTTTGTGTTAAGTACTGTGCTAAGTGTTGAGGATACAAAAAAAGTTTAAAAATTGTGTATCTTCCACTGTGGTCCTATAATCCATGATGCCTCTTCCAATTAGACTATAAGCTCCATAGTTATGGGAACCTGGTCTTTCCTTTACTTATTTCTACCTCTAGCATAATGCTCTGTGTAAGGTATAACAGTTTTTATATGCACACACACATACATACATACATATATACAGTTATGGGCTTATTGATGTTCTTTTTGCTGTTCAGTATTGGATGGTTTGGTGCTGGAAAAGATGCTTGGTTTCTCCTGTCATGAAGGTACCTTTGTATGATGCTATCCAATTTACATAAGGTTCTTCTCTTTTAACAACATTGTGAGGTGTTCTTTTTTCTGTTTCATAGATGGGGAAAATGAAATAATCTGTGTAAAGTGCTTTACAACTTTTTTTTTTTTAACACTGCATAGCTTTCAGTTATTGCCCATAGTCACTAGGCTAGTACTTGGCAGAGTCATTCTCTTATCTAAGCCTTTCTGGCTATACTTGAAGCATTATACTCTGTACCAGGTATGCAAAGATGAAACAATAGAACTCTTGGCCATTAACAAATTTACAATCTAATGGAGCCTGTGTATGAGCCCCCCAAACCATGACATCAAAGACAACAATAATAATAGTATTTATATAGTGCCTCCTATATGCCAGACCCTGTGCTAAGCACTTTACAAATATATAGTTGAGGAAACTGAGGCAAACAAATGATTTGGCCATGGCCACATAGCTAGACTGAGGTCAGATTTGATCTTTCTGAACTCCAAGCCCACTCTGGACAAAGAGGCATCAGAAGTTTTGCTCCCATGGAAAAGAAGGGATTGCTTTGGGAATTAAAGAAGATTTTGTAAAGGAGGCCCCTTTGTATTTCTTTAGGAATCTGGCACAATTTTGGGCACGTGGAAATGTGATGGAAGTGCATTTAAGTTATGGATGATAGCATGTGCAAATGCAAGGAAATAGGATGGAATAATGACTTTTAAAAAAGTATAAGTTTGACTGTAAGGGCCAGACCTAGTCAAGGGATGTCTTCATAAAATAACCACAAACTGATACTCCCATCGGAGAGCTAGTACAGTGCCTTGTTCATAGTATGCTCAATAAATGGTTTTTTATTTAATGACTTTCTGCCATCCTTATTCAAATCTTCAATATTTTTTTTCCCTAGAGTTGAAGTCACATCATTTGGATATGGGTCCAGAAGAGTTGACATATGAGAATCTTTTTTTAAAGTATTCACCCTGTTCCTGCCTGATAGTGGGCTTTTGGATATAGACGTTATAGATGAAACGTTAGTAAATAGTGTAGGATCATGTCCACAAGGTCCCCAATATAGAGTTGGAAAGGGCCTGAGAGGTCATTTAGTCCAGCTCTGTCAACTTAGACATAAGGAAATGGAGGTTCAGGGAGTGGAAATAACTTGTTCAACATCATATAGGCATGACCTTGAGTAGGATTTGAACCCAGGTTCTCTGCCTAGTAATCTAGCTCTCCAATGCATCATACTATCTCCCCTATAATCCTAATAATATATTAAAAGACAATGAATTACTTAGAAGCAACATGATAGAGTGGTTAGAATTGGCCTCTTAAGACAGGAAGACCTGGATTCAAGTTCTACCTCTGACTACACACACTGTGGTGATCTGGACTAGGCATTTGATCTCTCAGTGCCCTATGAAACATTAATTAGTAAGACAATAAAGTTCAGAGCAGGTCCCAACCTGCAATGAGACTTGAGTTTCCAATGCCAATGAAATATCAAGGCCAGACTTTTCCCCCCATCCCTTTCATTCTCATACAGCTTGTGTTTGGTGACAGACCTACTTTAAGTACCATAGACCTAGATTCACAGTGTGATGTTTCAAATGTATAACCATTATTAAAAGTACTATGTAGGGGGCAGCTGGGTGGCTCAGTGGATTGAGAGCCAGGCCTAGAGATTGGAAGTCCTGGATTCAAATTTGGCCTCAGACACGTCCCAGCTGTGTGACCCTGGGCAAGTCACTTAATCCCCATTGCCTAGCCTCTATCACTCTTCTGCCTTGGAACCAATACACAGTATTGATTACAAATCAGAAGGTGAAGGTTTTTTAAAAAAAGTACTATGTAAAACTTAGCCAGTTTTTCTGATGATTCCTCTTCTGTTTTCCCTGGTCTCCCTGCTAGACTCTCTCCCCTCCCCCTGTTGATTCAGTGATGATGTATATAATTGCACTGAGGTAGACCTTTCTTAGCTTCTGTTCCTGGTTTGCATATCAGATTAAATTCTTTCCTAGGGTTAACAGTTTTCTTCTACTTTCACTTGGCCCTGGTAGATGTTATCAGGTTTTTTACTCTGAAGAGAACTTTAGGAAGGTTGTGTGCTTGTCATTATGAGGAAGAATGCTCATTTTTAGGCATTTCACATAAAGTATAGCTTTTTTAAAATTATAAAGTGATTCAGAAAGCATAATGCAACTTTAAAGACTTTCCTTTGAGATTCCTAATTAACACAACAACAAAACTTACTTTAATCCTCCAATTATCAATATCAGGTGGGGGATAAATTGGGCAGAGAAGTATGCTTTGCAAAGATGTTTGCTTCTGTTCTGAAGACCATCCATAGAGTCCAAATGAAATCTATTTTTTCTTAGTTCTTTAGATGTGCCTGATTTAAGGGTTCTTAATCTTTTCTCATGGACCCCTTTGGCTGTTCAGTGAAGCCTATGAACCCTTATTTATATATAAAACCCTTACAGTTCTTTATTAGAATGAATACAAGTATCAGTTCCAGGACAGAAGAATGGTAAGGGCTAGGCCAGGCAGTTGGGGTCAAGTGACTTGCCCAGAGTTACACAGCGAGGCAGTGTCTTGAGGAGATTTGAACCCAGGGCTTCCTGACTCCAGACCTGGCACTTTATCTACTGAGCCACTTAGCTGCACCTGGGCCTTTCTTTAGAATGATGTTTTATTGCCTATGTCAATGTGAATTTTTGGATGACTCAGTTTACCTTTATTTTTGAGAAACCCCAGTACTAAGCACACCTAGTTTGATTTAAATGTTAAGCACCTTTTTGTTATAGAGGCTTCTCTGTTGGTTGAAAGTTTCCTCTCAGGAAGTCCAGCTCCTGAGTTTGACCTTTATCTTTAAATTTGTTACAGCTGACCATTCTCTAATATCATAGCTGTTGAATGTTTAGAGGTTTATGCACCTGTTTGTAGTTAGTCTTCATAGGCTTCCCAAAGGTATAAAGAGACTCTCAGGTTCAGTATCTCTTTGGAGTTGGCACTACGATCTGTGTCTTCTCCCAGGGATATGGTTCCCAGAGTATCAGAGACTTTGGTTCTGTATGGAATTTGATTTATGATTCTGTGTGGTACCCATATTGATGAGCCTAACTCTTTATTTGATTAAAAAGTGGGTTTTCTGACTACTTGGAAGTTCTGTATTTATTTCCAAATTAACACCTACATGAATAATGGAAGGAAATAATAAATTTCAATTAGTTAGTGAAATATGTTAGTGAAAATGCCACAAAAAAACCAATAGAGCCTCTTTGATGAAAGCTACAACTACATTCCACATAGGGAAAAGAAAGTAGATAAAAAATGCCTGTTGGTAGACTATGATAGGACTTCCATTAATCTAAAAAGTGACATAAGTGATACCTAGGATATGTTTGAGAAAAGTAGGGAAAGATGATTCAAGTGCTTCAGTCATAGTTTTGTCAAGTTAAGATGTAGAGAAGAGGGTTCCAGTGAATTAGGTGGATCATTGATGGAGGATTAATAGACAAGAGTTGAATACAAATGAGTTGTGATTTGCACTATTGCAAGGAGCACACACACAAAAGAAATCACAGCTTTATTGAGTTGCTATAGTTTGCTTTTTTTTAGGTCAAGGCCATGTGCTCATTTTTTGGTATATATTTCTAACAGATACAAAATGGTTCATGTATGAGTCTCGTAGGCTATTTTTTAAGGAATCTGGGTAAATTAATATTGTCTAATTCAGGGATCAGGAGAGTTGAAGGCCAAATCCATCTTGCTGTATGTTTTTGTACAACTCGAGGGAGCTAAGAATAGTTTTTATATTTTTAAGTATAGTAAAACTTTATTTAAAAACATAGAGACCATTCTTAGCTCCCACATGGTAGGCCATAGTTTGCTGACCTAAGTGACTGTTTTTATTCAGGTAGTTATGACCCAAGAAGAAGTTTGTAACTAACAGTGATCCACTGTTAGAAATCACAACTAAAGCCACTTAAGCTGTGATTTAATCTTAAATTCAGTGACATAATTGTGTAATTTTTAAAAGAGGAAAAATAGGAAAGGTAAAAAATTTAAAACCAGCTTTTCCCACTTGCATATGGATAAAACACTTCCCTTTGTTCAATTCACCAGTTATTTCCTGTCCTTGAGAATCTTTCCTTTACTGGTTTACTGCGGAGATACAACCTGTATACAGAAAAGTAAGTACAAGATTTATTGAAGAGGGAGGTGTATTCATAAGAATCTGACCAGAGCCCAAAGGAAGATAAAGAGTTTGAGAGCTGGAGGTGAGGAAAGACTACTTGCTGGTCATGGGAGATAATCTTTTGAAGAAGGCATGGAATACTGAGTTCAGGAAATATCTATTAATTATATCTAATATCTGACTGTAACATAGAGTGAAAGAAAGGGAGTAATGTGAAATAAATCTAGAAAAGTAGTTTAGAGCTGAGGGATTTGTACTTTATCCTAAAGAACATAGGGAACCCTAATGTTTTAGAGTAGGGAATTGATGAAAGTAGAGCTTTGCCTTAGGAAAATTATTTTGGTAATGGAAGAAGCTTTAAGTTCCCAATATATAGGAATCATAGGTACTTATTAATAGTATTTGATTCAATCAGTATATTTATTATTTCAATTCTAAATGAAAAACAAAAGAAGTGCATGATATAACTTTATGACCCCATGGCACAAGGAGTCATGTCCCCAGTTCTACAATTGCCCATCATTGTATTAGCCATATTCTTTTTTTGGAGCTGGTCCTCCTAGTTTGTACTGCTTTGTGTTTTTGGTTTTAAAAATCAGTGTTTTTCATAGTCATACTTGGGGGGGAGCAATTGTTTATTAAGTATGTCTGACTTTCTAATTATTGCCAAACATAGAAAGGTACACATATAGATTAGCAAAACAGAAACTTTTTATTTTGGGGATGGGTGAAGGGAATGAGAACCATCCAATTTTAAATTAAGAACAATTTCCTTCGTGCTCACTACTGCTCAGATTTCTGAAGCTACTTCTGCCAAAGCTACTGCTGTCCTCAGCCTTCTGAATTTAGTAAGGGGAGCAAGACTTGGGAAAGGAAGCAATACAAAGTGCTAGGGAGTTTTGTGCCCATGCCAATATATCTCAAATATCAGAACTGAATTTTGTTCTTTTATCAGATGGAAATCTTATTATTCCCATATGATTTGCTTTTTTGTTACAAAGAGTATGAATAAAAGAAAATACCAAGATTCCAAAAGGACAAATTTTACATCCTATTTTTCTTATATTCATTCTCATGTTTTCTATTGAAATTCCCCTATTTTGTCTTCCCCTCCTTACCCTACTCAGTATCCAATAATTTATTTTGATGTGGGTCATTTTGCTGTTTTATTTTCTCTTGTAAATGTTCCCATTGTATTTCTTTCACTTCATTTTATGATTCCAATGCTAACTGCTTTGACTTTATTATCTCATCCAGTCAAATTTGGAAGTTACAGTACAAGGTCAGAGAGAGTCCAGCCAACAATCTGGTTTTGACATAGGTTGGTTTCTCTGTAGAAGTAGGCTAGTAGATTTTGTTTGCTTTTCCCCTCAGAACTAGCTGATGCAATAGTCATGAAAGAAGATCTGGAAATTCAGTCACCTCTGTTGTGTGCCTTAAAAACTTTTGACTTTTTCACCTTTTGGGAAAAGCAGAGACTGAAGCATTCTTGTTGATGGGACTAAGAGGCCTAAGTTCTCAGATCACTTAGCAGCTATTCTGGGAAATAGAGTATGACATAAACTAATGTAATCAAACAGCATTTCTTTTATAAAATATTGTAGTTGCCTGGAATGCAGGTTTTGAATAAAAAGAACTTTTAACAATGTTAAGACACCCACCCTCATAAAGATTAAACATGATACTCTTGTGCCATTCCTGAAGTTCATTAGATTCTAATGACCCTTTTCACTAATGAATTCTGGCAGCAGCTTGACTCAGTTGCTTATATTTATGTTACATTTTGATATTCAGAACCAGTGTATGTAAGATTTTAAATGCCAACTGGAATGAGAAATTTGTATTATATCCTAGAGGATATAGGGAACCACAAAATTTTAGAGTAGTGAACTGACATGTATAGAACTCTGCCTTGGGAAAATTATTCTGGGCAGCTGTATGGAAGGAACTTTATTATTGTGATAGTCCGTGTGAAACAATTGGAAGATGAGTCTAAAAAAATTGAATTGTTGGGTATTTCAAATTCTTTTCTTCTTTTTTTAGTCCTGAGAAGGGTTTCATCTTTGTGGACAGGGTGTGTATGTGTGTGTGTGTCTAAGTAAGTTTGTGTGTGTGTGTAGGTAAAGACATAATAGCCTCATTGAGAACAAAGTAAAACTTGAAAGGTTATCAATCTTCCATATTTATATGTTTTTGTCTTTTCCTTTCTCCTTTTGGCCATGTGGCAAAAAATTTGTGGGTTCACATTTTTATAGAAATGTTATTATATAAAAATAGAAATATACTAATTTCTTTCTCTGTCATGGTCAAAGTGCAAACAGATCTTTTCATAAGCTCATCCAAAACTTAGTTGCTTACATTCATGTAATAGTCTAATATCAATTTTTTTTCTTTTAGGAATAAAATTTTACCCTTTAATTTGTACTTCTCCATTTCATACAAGTTCCCCTTCCTCAGCCAAAGATGATTATTATCAGATATTGGGAGTACCCCGAACGGCCAGCCAGAAAGAGATCAAGAAAGCCTATTACCAGGTCTGTATGGCATCCAGAAGTGGATCATCTTTGAAAGATAAGATTGTAGAACAGATAACATTATTCTTGTTTATTCTTTACTTTGATCAATATGTTGCATAAAGAATTTGTAGCATCTTTTCTTCTTCATTGGCTAGTGCTTATGACCCCAGAACAAATGAGAAAACCCAGGTTTTAACAAACAATATTGTGGTAACTCAGCATAAGGCTAATACTTGTAGACTTTTCCATAAGTTCAGCAATTTAGGACTTTTTTCATAGGATGTCATATGAAGACATTTTGGGTTGTATCAAACTCTTGAGAGGAAACCCTTGTTCATAATTTGTTGGTGCTATGGGAGCTTTGCACCTCTTTCTCACCTTTTCCTAAGGCACACTTGATTCCTGTGCTGCCATCTGGTGGTTATGAATATTGCAGGCTCTTTGTGATTTCTTTCAGCATTTCTTTTTCCAATTCTATTAATCACAACATTGAATAACATAGAAACAAGGGTCTCTTATAGGTTTAGTTTTCTGTACCACTGTTCTATGAGTCTATATGCTATGTGATTTGAAAATCTGACTTCCAAGCCTGACTTTAAAGACCTTTTCAGCTATAGCAGAGCCAAGTATATTTATATCTCAGTTTCCTCACTTATTAAGTTACAAAAAGAAGAGAAGAAAGAGAAACCATTTTGTACTGAATTTTGTATTGCACTGTATTTTCAAAATGTAATTTAACTTTAACAAAAAGTCATCTTATCCACCCCTCCAATGCTGTATTTTCAATGGCTAGATATTACATATTGATGATGTTACTGTTTTCTTAGCTTGCCAAGAAGTACCACCCTGACACAAATAAGGATGATCCTAAGGCTAAAGAGAAGTTCTCACAGTTAGCAGAAGCCTATGAGGTAATGTGACTAATATATACTTGTTTTCTCATTCATTCCAATTTTCAGGTTGTACTCATGCTGCTTTTTTCCAGATAGGACCAATCTTACATATTGTAGACCTAGAATAAAAGGTTAGAGGGCTTCAGTTTCTTGGTTCGTCACATTTTAATTCTTTTAACAACCATTTATTGACTTTCTGTATAACATTGTTCTAGACATGATGATGAATAGAAAAAAAAAAGAGTAGAATCTATTCTCTTCTCTACTTTTGAAGAATGTAGAAAAAATAGCACTTAAAACAACTGGAGAATGATTCAAAAAAAGTTGTACTATTAGGTGTTTCAAACCATCTTTCTAATGTATAAATATATGTGTGTGTACTTATATATGTATGTATATAGCCACACATAATAGCTTCATTGCGATGAGATAAAACTTAGGGGGAAAGGTTATCATTTTTCTGTATTTACTTGTTTTTCCCCCCTTCATTCTCTTGTCTAAGTGTGGCAAAAGATTTATATTACACGTTTTTGTAGAAATACTATTACGTGAAAATGGACATATACTAATTTCTTTCTCTATTATGGCTTAGATGTAAATAGATGTCTTTTGCATAGTTCGTCCAAAACTTGGTTGGAAAATCTTCAAGAACTTTTGCTAGGAAGTTGTGACAAAAACCTCAAAATTTTAAAAAGAGAGCAAAAAATTTTTAAAGGGTAATGAGAAAGCAAACTTAAGCCTTTACCAATTACGCATTTCAAATCAAGCAGATCTGAATTATTGAGGTTTTGCTGTATTTATTTTAAATAAATGTTACTTTGTAAGGACTCTTAAATGTTCTTCGTGCTGTCTCCTCAACCATTTATTTATTTTACAAACTCTTACTTTCTGTACTAGTAACAGCTCTTAAGGCAGAAGGGTAAGAGCTAGGCAAATAGACTTGTGACTTGCTCAGGCACACAGCTAGGAAATATCTGAGGCCATATTTGAACTCTGGTCCTTCTGACTCCAGACCTGATTATCTATTCACTGTGCTTTTCAGCTCAATATTTTAAAGTACAGTGACTATAATTTTTTTCCTCTTGTCTTGTGGGGTTTAGTACTACAGTGCATTTTGGATTTTTCCCTCCTATCATTAAAGAATGATGGGGGGTGGGGGACTTCTCTTGTTAGTGGCCATGCCTATCTTGGGATCTTTCCACATTTGATTTTATTTAACTCTGCAATAGAAGCTTTTTGTATACTTCTTGACATTGCTTCTCTTAACACCCCCACCCCACCCCCAACCCCGTCCTAGAATTTTAGATTTTACTATAATGAGGGAGTCAGGGGATCTGACTCCTATATAATGAATTATATCACAAGTACACTTCATACTTGAGTATTCCATAACTTTAAAGTGCTAAAAGAATTGCTTCTAAGTATTCTTTATCATTAGTTTATATTCTAGCCCTAATACTGTGTGTGTGGTTCTTAAACTTAAGCCACATCATTTCACTCACTATCTCCCAGTCAGCTTTTGTTTCTTTCCTGGTTTTTGGAGAAATAAAGATATTTTTTGATTCGTGTTTTTAATTCCTGTTTTAAACTGTTCCAGTCTATAGCTATCTTCACCATAATTTTGACTCTTGTCTTCCTGGTTTCTGGTAAAAAACCTGTATTTTTTCTTTATCCTTTCTCTGGCCTTTGACCTGGTTTCCCTAGAAGCTTTCTCCTGGTCACATTTTGCATCTGTCAGATTTTAACTCTTTCAGTGCCTTGAATGGTGCTCCACTAGATAGTTGAATTCATTAAATATTTGTTGAATTGAATTGAGTCATTTGTCTAGCCATCTCTTTCTCTTTTTCTTCTCTTGAGCTATTCTCAAGGGGTCTAAGTATCACTTGGTATAGTGGAATGAACATGGGAAGGTCAGGGTACTTGACTCTGGATACTTTACCCTGTTCAAATAATTTCTTTCAAGTATTCAGATTTTTCAGCTAGGCTAAATGACTTCTAGGTTCCCTTATAGTATTAATTCTGTGATTCATTTATCCCGATTTTGTTTCCTTTTTTTAAAGGTCTTTTTAATTTGTTTTTTTTCCTTTTAAACAATTCTGACAATAACATCACTGGCCTAAGAATTCTTCTCTTCCAACACAAATTAATAAAGAAAAAAATGCTCAACTTATTAATACCAGTTAACATGGCAAAATGTTTGATAGTACAAGAAATATCTATAGTTCTTTCCCTCTGCAGTGAAGGAAATTGTTTCTCTCCAGGGTTTGTAAATATATATATATTTACACACACACACACACACATAGCATTTGGTTTTCTATTATTGTTCTTTCATAGTTATACCTACTTTCTTTCCAGTTTCTAACTACCATAAAAATTCTGCAGTTGATGTTTTATTTCTAGCTGTAATATTTAAAATTATGAGGCTGGTTGTAGCTTAATAACTTTATTAAATCAAAATTTAATAGTTGTAGTAGTACTAGTACTAGTAATAGTAGTAGTTAGGGAAAAGAAGGAGAAAGATAGAAAGGTACTTAACCTTCCATTATTGGCCTCAAGCTACATGGATCAAGGGTCCACTATACTTCTCCACATATGCTGAAGACCCAAGACTTCCTCTTGATCTTAGCTTATAAACTCTTTTCTCCACCCACTAACTCTTACATGTCACATCTCGGGAACCAATCATAGTTTCTTAATTTGCCTAGGCCATTCAGGTGGGGCGGTGCCTGTGGAATTATTGTTTCCTGTTTTGTTAGTTCGTTGGTTCTTTAACTTCCATTATCTGAGGCTTGTGTATACCTGAATTTACTCAGTGGTATTTGACCTCTAGGTCACTGAGAGATGACGTTAAAAAAAAGGTAACACTGGAGTGAGAGAAATTTACTTCTGACATATCTTTGATCTTCTTAGTGGAGTGGTGAATAGGTTCAGCAATAGAATCTTTGGAAGAAAGAATTTGGATTTTTTAGTCGCTCTTAACATAACATTCCCAGAATGATTGGACCAATGTATAGCTTCACCTATAGTGAATTAGTATGCCTCTTCCCATAGAAACTCTACAACACTGACTGTTTCCAATTTTTTTGTCATCTTCACCAGTTTGCAGGGTGTGAGGGAAATTTCAGCTTTAATGTGTATTTCTCTAGATTTGGAACAACTGTCATTATAGTCGTTAATAATTTGTAGTTATTCTTTTGAGAACCACTGATATCCTTTGACCACTTATCCATTGGGGAATATCTCTTTTATTGTAGATATTTGTGTAAATCCCTATTTATTTTGACTCTCAGACTATTATCAGAGATAATTGATTTGTAGACTTTTCTTCAATCTATAATTTTCAGTTTCCTTCTTGCATTGATGTTATTCATGTAAATACCTTTTAATTTCATGTAATCAGAATTATCTATTATATGAAACTGTCTTAAAATTGATCACCAAAAGGAACAGTTCTTACTATGCATGTACTTTTGCCTTAATTTCTTCAGGAGTTAATGGAAGCTTGTAAGTAAGTAAAAATAACAAGGTACCTTTTTATTAGGCAGGTTTGGAGGGGTAGTATTAGCAGCACCAAAAAATCAGAGCTTACCTATATTATTATTTAGGTATCCATAATAAATGCTCACATTTTTAAGACAATTCTTACTAATTCTCATATAGATTTTAATCTTTAATCCAATATTGTGTCCACAGTTTACTTTTTTCTTTTCTGTCCCTTTTATACCACCCCCACCCTCCTTACCCTCTGATTTAAAAAAAAAAAGAAAGAAAATCCTTGTTCTATGCATGATACACACAATTAACAAAACAAGTGCTCATCTTGGTCATGTCTAAAGCTGTCTCATTTTGAATAGGTAATCTTTTACTGGTCTCTGTCAGGTCAGTAGCATTCTTATCATTGGTTTTCTGGAATCATTATACTGATTAGAGTTATTTTTCCTTTTTTGTTTTTGTACAGTGTTATAAACTGCTCTTTTGGTTTTCTGATCACTTCATTCTTTGTTAATGTCTTTTTTTTCTTTAATTTTCAGTTCTGAATTCTCTCCTTCCTTGTTGCCCCTCTCCCATTCATTGAGAATGGGAGATAGCCATTATACATATGAAGTCTTGCAAAACATATTTCCACATTAGCTAGATTGTGAAAGAAAAGGCAAGAAAAATAACACAAGTGAAAGAACATGCTTTAATCTGCACTCAGAGTTCATCAGTTTTCTCTCTCAGGGTGGATAGCATTTTTTATCATAAGTCTATTGGAATTGTCACAGATCATTGTACTGCCAGAGTAGCTAAGTCTTAAACTGTTGATTGTCATTACTGTTAATAATGTTCTCCTAGTTCTGCTCACTTCCCTTTGCATTAGTGCATAGAAATCTTCTCAGAAATCTTTTGGAAACCGTCCTTAGTCATTTCTTACAGGACAACAGTATTCTATCATAATAATTTATGACATGTTCAGCCATTCCCCAATTGATATGAATCTTGTCGGTTTCAATTTCTTTGCCACCACAGAAAGAGGTACTTTTTCTCTCTCTTTCTATATTTTGTTCATGTAAGTCTTCTCAGATTGCTCTGAAATAATCTCATCATTTCTTAAAGCACAACAGTATGTTTATATACTGTAATTTGTTTAGCCATTCCACAACTGATAGGCATCTTCCACAGTGTTTTTTTAGTTGAATACAATCTTTATTCTGGTCAGATTTACCAGTTGTGGTATGTGGTTTCATAATATATTTTCTTTCTTAAAATTTTTTTTAAACTCTTAACTTGTCTTAGAATTGATATATTGATTCCAAAGCAGAACAACAGTAAGGGCTAGGCAATGGGGGGGTTGAATGATTTGCCCAGGGTTCTACAGCTAGGAAATGCCTGAGGCCAGTTTTAAACCCAAGTCCTTCCAGCTCCAAGCATGATGTTCTTTCACTGTGCTGCTGCCCCACAATGCACTTTCAGGAAATGTAACTAACTAGTTAATTTTTACCATAGTTGACTATTATCTAAAACTATAGTTTTAAGGAATTTCATTATCTTCCTGTCATTGCTCTTCATTACACTGCTTTTTGTTTAACAGGTCTTAAGTGATGAAGTGAAGCGAAAACAGTATGATACTTACGGTTCAGCTGGCTTTGACTCTGGAACAGGAAGTTCAGGACAGAGCTATTGGCGAGGTGGCCCTACTGTTGACCCAGAGGAACTCTTTAGGAAGATCTTTGGGGAGTTTTCAGGATCTCCATTTGGAGACTTTCAGAGCGTATTTGATCAACCCCAGGAGGTAAGGATTACATGTAGAAATTGCTGTCATGAGAATATTAGCATCTAGGTATATACAGAAATATAGAAATTTTATGAATTATACCCAAATTAATCTTGAGGGGATTAGAATAGTAATGGAAATTGAGTGAATTGTTCTGACTCCATCTTGTGACTCAGTTCTGAATTTAGTTCAGGTCCCTTTCTGTTCAATTATGGGTCTGGTCCAATTCTATCTTATGAGAAAACTATTCAATTATGGGAGTTGAGAGAAAACTCTTGCATTGTTTGCTAGGTGGTTATGAAGCTGGACCAGCTCTTTCTGTTGCTTGGAGACCCTTAACTAAAGACATATGTTATGTTGACCAGAAACCCATTCAGATCCAAAGACTGATATAAGGAGTTTTCTGACCATTATACATCTCAAATAACCTATGTGTCTTATCTGAAAACTTGCCCTGTATTGATCAATCAGTTATTTTTTCCCTTTTCCTTTGATTATATGCAGATATTTTGAGGAAATGGGACACCACTTCTTCTGATTTCAGGGAATTAGACCTGTTCATTCTTCCCCTCCCAACTTATCCTGTTTAAATTGTTTTCTTTTTCATTAATTTGTCTAATTTGATTAATTATAATGTATAAAGATCTGGTTCCTCCTGTGTTAGGGTCCATTGCTAAAGCTGAAGGGGCCTGGTCTCAGTTTGTTGAGTAATAAGTATGCAGTTTAATAAATTGTTTTGCTGGGAAGGGTGAACTTTTGTTTCCTTAGTAATTTCATCTTTCACCCGCCACAAGCTCCTGTTCAATAGTAGAATAGCTTAAATGAGATAATTTTGAGGAATATCTTTTATTTTTTAATGTAATTAAAAAATTAATTTTAAAAACCGATACTAAGTATCAGTTTCAAGGCAGAAGAATGGTATGGGCTAGGCAGTTGAGGTATAGTGCCCAAGGTGACACAGCTAGGAAGTGTCCAAGACTAGATTTTTGAACCAAGGATTTCCTGTTTCCATGTTTGGCTCTGTCCACTGAGCTACCCAGTTGCCCTGAAGGAATATATTTTAGTGCAAATGTATTTCAGGGCTCAAAAAAGCATAAATTTTTTAATACACTTTCCATACTGAAAATAATTAATGATCTCAGATCAATTAAACTTTTTTCTTGTATTGATCTCAACAAACACTAGTGAAAGTTGGAGAAAAGATAGTCTTATAAATTTGTTATGATTATGAATCATTTAAAAAATTCACCTACTCTGTATAAGTACCATGTATTACTTTGGTCAGAAGTGTTATTTCACTGAAATTTGAATGACTTGGTACTCTTAAAAATTCTAAGTGTTTGAGGAGAGAAGAATCCTATGTACTTGATTTTACTTATTATTATAATAATATACTTCAACACTCTTAGTTTTGATAGCAAAGCATTGACTGTGAAGAAAGATTAAATGACTCATTTTCTCTCTAGTACATCATGGAATTGACATTCAATCAAGCTGCAAAGGGTGTTAATAAAGAATTTACTGTAAACATTAATGATTCCTGTGAGCGATGTGATGGCAAAGGAAATGAACCAGGCACCAAAGTTCAGCAGTGCCATTACTGCAATGGCACAGGAATGGTAAGAACTAATGTAAAAGGTCAGATGGATCCTGGATTTTCTTTAAGTATTCTCACTGCCTTGTCCTTTTTACCTTTCCATTATATTTTTCTTTCCCATAGTTTCTTCTCATATAAATTTAGATAGCACCTATAGCTTCAGTAGATCATAATTGTGACCTAAATATTTTATCTAAAGTCAGTTACTTCATTGAAAGGAGAGTTCAGTTTTAGTAAGAAGAGCAAGTACACTAAACTTTAGTGTTATCTCAGGAAATGACTACTTGAAAAATTTTAAATAATCTGCAATTAGGAGAAAGGATTACATAGCCTAATGAAAAATGTGAGTTTAGTTTCTAATTCTGCCACTTACTAGTGTATGTAATCATGAGCAATTTATTGTCTGAGCCTCAGTTTCTGCATAAGTCAAGAGAAAGAAAATATCAAGGCTGGTATATAATAATCAACTAGAGAACCCATTGTATTCTGCTAATGATTATTCCAATAGAGTAGTTGCCTTGCCTGAAAAAGTAATAATAATAAATGCTTTAAAAAAACCAACCCTATCTTCTGACTTAGAATCAATACTATGTACTGGTTCCAAGGCAGAAGAGCAATAAGGGCTAGGAAATGAGGGTTAAGTTACTGACTCAATCCACTGAGCCACCTAGCTTTCCCCTAATTATGTGCGTTTTAAGAGAATTGGAAAGCATTTTAAATTAATATGGAACTAGCTTTATCTTTTAGCTAGCTACCTGCTTCAAATGCAGTGGTTTTCTTCCCATTATAATTGCTCATTCCCAAGTTGACTCAACTGACTTCTGATTATTCCATGCATACTTTTTGAATCCTGCTCTATAATTCTCAGAAGAAATCTTTGCTGGGGGTAGGGGTGGAGTGAGGAGAGAGGGTAGGGAGAAATGAAGAGCACAAGACATCAGAACACCTGGAGTGACTTCCCTCTTAACTTCTGTTGATGAGAATGATTGTTCTATTTCTTTAATTTCTTGATACCCTTTTGTGGAGAAATGTGTTTGAGAGCTAACTGGTGTCTTTCCTGCACTTTCTTCCCAATATGGCATTAAAGAAGCTTGAGGACAATTAATTATCCCCCAGTTTAAATACACTGACTTGGTTTTGTGTCTGTCTAGGAGGATTTATCCCTACCGAGGTTATTTCTTTGGCTTGAGAAAATTGTGGGGTCTATGTATGCTAATTCTTTTAAAAATACATTTTTATTGTTATTTTTTATATTTACCTTGCCTGAATTTCTCCCTGTAATTTTCCTATTCATCTTCCCAAAGAACTTGGGAGTAAGATAGTACATGAAGTGAATATAAAAGGAGGATCCATTTTTTTTTCTGTAATTTTAGCAAGGTATAATTATTTTGATCTCTTTTAATTGAAGAATAGCTTTCCTTTTTTTTTTTTACAAGGCCATGGTAAAGCATACTCATTCTTTCTAATATCATAGCTATTAACCTTATACATTATATATAGATACTAAGTGTATATTATTTATCTTGATTTATTATTTATTCAGAAAGAACTTTTTGATTGGAATCATTGTGATGTGGTGGTTTAATATTCCTTATAACTAAGATTTTTTTTTCAAAGAAAATTTCTTTTAAATTATCAAAACCAATCAGTACATCAAAAAATCTGATTATATGTAGTGTTTATTATTTCTCTTCTTTAGGGCCAAGCTTATTCTATATAATTTTGCAACATTCATTTTGGATTATTTAGTGGTGGCTGTTCTTTCCATTTGAATTTTTTTCTAAGTTATATTTTTTTTCTTGGCTCAGTTTATTTCAATAGTTCATGCAAATGTTTCCATGCTTCATTGTATTCCTCATATTCTGGGTCTCTTATAGACAATAATATTTAATTCATCTCTATTTGCTGATTGACATGATGATTTACTTAGAATATCCTAGGTAATCAGCAAAGAAAATCATTAAGAAAAGCGTGAGCAAAGTTGCAGGCTACAAAATAAATCTATAAAAATCAATTCCATTGCAATATAAGGGAAATTCCATTAGAAAAAATTTGAAAAATGCATAAAATATTTGGGAGTCATCTAGCAAAGCATACTAGTATTTGTTAAGATTCAATTACAAATTCTTAAAGAAATAAAGAACAATTTAAAATATTGAAGGATTATTCAGTGCTCATGGCTAGGCTTTGCCACTGACCAAAATTTTAATACTACCAAAATTCATTTACAGTTTTAATGCTATACCAGTTAAACTACCAAAGTGATATTTTATAGAACTTAAAATAATAACAAAATTTGTAAGGAAATAAAAGATAAAGGACATCAGGGTAAATAATGAAAACAAACAAAAAAGTTAAGAGTGAAGGGAGAATTATACTTCCAGACCTTATTATAAAGTAGCAGTCATCAAAATTACTTGGTATTGGTTAAAAAAATAGAAAAGTAGATCAGTGGATCAGACTAGACAAGAAGAATCAGAAATAAGGGAACTCAGCCAAGTGTTTAATAGACCTAAAAACATAAATAACTGAAAAAATTCCTTCTTAGATTAGTACTTATGGAGAAACTGGAAAGTAATCTGACAGAAATGGACTCTTAAGCCAACCTCTTGTTATTTATTCCATAATAACTTTGATATGGAGCCATTTCCTAAATACTAGTGACAGCACCATCTCCATGCTTATTCTTACATTGCAGTCAGTGAGGGGCAGTGATATGGGCGTTAGACTTGTAGTCAGAAAGACATAGGTTCTTTTTCTGCTTCAGATACTTGTTAGCTGAGAGATGCAGGGCAAGTCATTTAATCTCTCTTGCCTGACTTTCCTGATCCAGTGGCCTCCAAGGTCCCATCTAGCACTATCTCTATGAACCTGAAAAGGATGATCCAGTGAATGGCAGCATAATTAACTGACACCTTATTAAATTTCATTAATTACTTGCCTTCCCTTGCACATTTATGGTGGCATACCTGTAGATTTTTCAGGTATTCTTACAGAGCAATAGACTTTCATTTTTCATTACTGGAAAAGCAGTATAAGGTTTTTGAGTGTTCAAAGATAGCCTTTTTTTTTTTCTAAAGCTATGGTTAGATTAAAATATTTGAGGGGCATATATTTCACCTGTGGGATTTTATTTTTAAGTGTGTGTATATGTGTATATATATAAAAATCTTCAGTGAGCCTGTTCTTATCATATACATCATGAGAACTGTAGCCAACTAGATATCTTGTAGTATGTGGAAGTGAAAGATATGTATTGATTTTTCTTCCTCTTCTCAACAGGAGACCATAAATACAGGCCCTTTTGTGATGCGTTCTACATGTAGACGATGTGGAGGCCGTGGATCCATAATAACTACTCCTTGTGTGATATGTAGGGGAACAGGACAAGCGAAACAGAAGAAGAAGGTCGTGGTCCCAGTGCCTGCAGGTTCATTTTTATGCTTATTCAGTGTAGACCTGATATTTTAGAACTAAAATAACTAAAACTCTATATATCTAAGTGACAAAGTTGTACTAGAGAGATAGTTGAGTGAAAGTTAAGTATTTGGAGATATCTTGAAATGAAGGCTGTTAATATATTTGGTATTATTTGTCCTTTAGTAATTTATATGCCTTATTAGAAAGGACAAGAATTGTTAAGTTACAACTTTAAGAAATCATAATTGCTGCCTTTCTGGATAGATATGTATTGTTTTACTTAGATTATAAAGGGGTCTTGTAATAGGAAGCTAAGTGGTCTAAAAATTTTTAAAATACTTGGTTTTGTTCTTATTGCAGGAGTGGAAGATGGCCAGACCGTTAGAATGCCTGTAGGGAAAAAAGAAATTTTCATAACATTCAGGGTATGTACTACTTGATTGTTGTTTTTAAACAGCAAACATAGACTATTCTGTCATCTTAGGGAAATAGGGAAAGCAGAGGCAGCATTTTCTCTTTTGGGTATAAGAAGGGATCAGACAAACTTATTGAAAATATTTCTTGAATAGGTGCTGGGGATATATAGGTAACAGAATGTTACTAAATAAAAAATGAATACAGTAGACAGAATCTCCCATGTATTTGGGGACTACAATATAAGAAATTGCTGCCACAGAGATTGAGTCATCCAAACTCTGTTCAAGATGCTGAGGCAGAACTGAAGATCGAAAATTCTAATCTAATCATCTGCCATCTTCAGTGGAATTGCTTCTATTTCCTATGACTAGCAAACTCCCACCACCTGTTCCTTTTCCAGTCCTTGTGTAAGTAATCTTGGGCTGTCTGATAAACTAATCTCCTCCCAGCTTCTACTTTAATCCTCCTTATCCCCATCCTCAACTCTAACCCTCCCATATTTCATTCCAACTCTTTCTACCTTTTCCATTGTGTTCTCTGAAGTTCTCATTTCATAACTAACTTCCCTTCATTTTGAAACTTTTCTTCTCACACCCCTTCCATTGTAAAAATGGAGACTTGAATCCAGGACTTCAATCCCCAGAAGTCCTTGCTCCACTTCCCCAGAATGCTTTGTAATCTCACTGAATTCTCACTTGGGCCGAGATCCGAGATGGGGTATTTAACCTGATTGGAAAGGCTTCTGGGCCTCTCTTTTCTTTCCTGTTTCCGCTTGCAAGCAGATGGGTCTTTCATGATGTAGATGAGGTTGTCTAGGCCTTTCTCTGGCCTAGACACATGCCTTTCTTACTTGTATTTTCTTTACATTTTAATCTTTAATAAAGCTCTAAAAAATATAATACTCCTTGCAGAGAGAAACTAATTTCTAACTGCCTCAGTTTCCCTAAATTTTAATCTTTATACCATCTTATGGAACACAAAGAAAGCTGGCTTCCCCCAGGTGACTCAGTGGCTATCCTCTCCAACATTGTTTACCATTTATTGAATACCCATTGCCCACCCTCATTTTGAGATGTTTTCTTTGCTACAATCACTTGGTGTCTCCTTTTTTGAAGTTACTTTCTTCCAAGTTTGTCAGACATTTCAAATTACCATGCCTATTTTGTCTACCAGATACCATGTTATTCTCTTTCTTTTTATTTCGTTTTTTCCTTTTAAACATTATTCATTGGGAAAAAAAGATTATTCCCCTCCCCCCCCCGCCACCCCTCCCATAGCCAACACGCGATTCCACTGGGTATCACATGTGTCCTTGATCCAAACCCATTCCCATGTTGTTGGCATTTGCATTAGGATGTTCATTTGGAGTCTCTCCTCAATCATATCCCCTCAACCCTTGTAGTCAAGCAGTTGCTTTTCATCTGTGTTTTTACTCCCACAGTTTATCCTCTACTTGTGGATAGTGTTTTTTCTCATAGATCCCTGCAGATTGTTCAGGGACATTACACCGCCACTAATGGGAAAGTCCATTACATTCGATTGAACCACAGTGTATCAGTCTCTGTATACAATGTTCTCCTGGCTCTGCTCCTTTCACTCTGCATCAATTCCTGGAGGTTGTTCCAGTCTCCATGGAATTCCTCCACTTTATTATTCCTTTTAGCACAATAATATTCCATCACCAACATATACCACAAATTTGTTCAGCCATTCCCCAATTGAAGGGCATCCCCTCATTTTCCAATTTTTGCCACCACAAAGAACACAACTATGAATATTCTTGTACATGTCTTTTTCCTTATCTCTTTGGGGTACAAACCCAGCAGTGCTATGACTGGATCAAAGGGCAGACAGTCTTTTATCACCCTTTGGGCATAGTTTCAAATTGCCCTCCAGAATGGTTGGATCAATTCACAACTCCACCAGCAATGAATTAATGTCCCTACTTTGCCACATCCCCTCCAGCATTCATTACTTTCCTTTGCTGTCATGTTAGCCAATCTGCTAGGTGTGAGGTGATACCTCAGAGTTGTTTTGATTTGCATCTCTCTGATTATAAGAGATTTAGAACATTTTTTCATGTGCTTATTAAAAGTTTTGATTTCTTTAACTGAAAATTGCCTCTTCATGTCCATTGCCCATTTTTCAATTGGAGAGTAGCTTTATTTTTTTGTACAACTGGTTTAGCTCTTTATAAATTTGAGTAATTAGACCTTTGTCAGAGGTTTTAGTAATGAAGATTGTTTCCCAATTTGTTGCTTCCCTTCTAATTTTGGATGCATTAGTTTTATTTGTACAAAAACTTTTTAATTTGATGTAATCAAAATTATTGATTTTACATTTTGTGATTTTTTTTTTCTAGCTCTTGCTTGGTTTTAAAGTCTTTCCTTTCCCAAAGATCTGACAAGTATACTATTCTGTGTTCACCTAATTTACTTATAGTTTCCTTCGTTATATTCAGGTCATTCACCCGTTCTGAGTTTATCTTGGTGTGTAGGGTGTGTCTTTTTCTTTTCTCAGAGTTCATTACCTGGCTCTCTCAGTCCTTACTTTTCCTCCCCAAATCCTGCCCTATTTGAGGGGATTTCAGCATACATGTTGATAATTCTTCCAACACCCTAATTTCTTCATTCCTCAGTCTTCTTAGATGTCTCCTCAGACCTCATCACTCAACTAAAACTACTTGCTCCAACATTACCAATGATCTAATTGCCAAATTTTATGTTTTCTCTATCCTCATCTTTTGACCCCTCTATACAGTTTAACACTGTGGGTTATCAAGATGCTGTTCTCTCCTGCTTCTGCATATCTGACAGCTTCTCAGTCTCTTGTTGGTTCATCATATCTTCTAACTGTGGGTGCACCCCAAGGCTCTGTTCTGGGCCTTCTGTCTCTAAATTCTCACTTGGAGGCCTTGTCAGCTCTTATATATTTAGTTATCTTTTCTATGCAGATGACTCATATAAATATATACATCTCCAACTTGATTTTTCTTCTGAACTATATAGCCCTACATGGCCAATTACTGAGTTTCCCATAATAGCTTAAACTAGCATATCTAAAACAGCTCATTGTTTTGTCCTCAAGCTTCCCTTTTTGTGAACTTTCTAATTTAGGTATTATCCTCTACTATTCACTTTTTCTTGCTTCTTTTCTACTTCCACAACTTCTTTTGTATATTTCCCAATCTCATTACTCATAGTCACTACCTTAGTTCAGGCCCTCATTACCTGAACCCTTATGATGGCTTCCTTATATTAAGTCCTTCACCCAATCCATTCTCTATAACCTGCCAAAGTGATTTTCCTAAAGCACAGGCTTATAATGACCATATCATTCTTTCTCTAATGGCTCTGTAATTATTTCTAGGATCTAATGTGAATTCCTGTGTGTCTTTTAACATCCTTTACAACTTGCTTCAGCCTACCTTTTTAGCTTCATTACTCACCTTTCCATGCTTTTCATTTTAGCCAAAATTGCCTTCTCTTGTTCCCACATATCACTCTGTCTTCTCTCTTTCTATGACTGATTCTCGTCATAGTGCTTTTTATTTACATCTGCCTTCTGTATATCTTTATTTCATCTAAGACTTGGCTTAAATGCTATTTTCTGATTCTAAAAATTGTTGGTGCAGTCCTTTCCTAATAACCTTATTTATTTTGTATCCTTTTTGTTTGTACACATACACACACATAGAATATCTATACATGTACAGAGAGCTCATCAGCTCCTTGAGAGTAAGGATTGTTTGATTTTTGTCTTTCTATCCCCCAACACTTAGCAGAGTGCCTGACACATAATTCTTAATTAGTGCTTGTTGATTGATTCAGTTAGAGAGAAATCTGGATGGTAACTGTACCAAATGTTTTGGACAAATGTAAGTTGTACCTCACTTCCCCACCCTTTAAAAAATAATTTTTTTGATACTTTCTGCTTCTTATGTCACCATATTTATCCAAGTATATCGCAAATAGCATTTAATCAACATACTGAAAAAGTCCAAAAACAATGTGCTGTATATAATACCTATGGACCTGTGAGGGTATCTTTTTATTGCTCCTCATTTGATCTGTTTGATTTTATTAAATTTACTTTTGATTGTCTGATATGTTCTATCCATTTCCATTGCTCTAGACACTATATATTGTTTTCTTGGCTCTGTTTACTCCACTTTGCATTAGTTCATATAGATTTTTCTGTGCTTCTCTATATCCTTTCTCTTTCTCTCTGTCTCTGTCTATCTGTCTGTCTGTCTCTCTCTCTCTCTCACACACACACACACACACACACACACAGAGTAATATTCATCCCTATTCTATTTTTTTAAAGTCTGAAATTCTTTGCTTTGTACTTTCATTTTTTTAAATTAGCAAGCATTTTAAAATTAATCTGTTGCTTCTACATATACTACCATTACTCCACCCCCAGCTCTCAATTGAACAGAATGAAGCTGTCAGTCATGCATTAAGCACTTTATGTGCTGGGTATTATATTTTAAATACTAGGGACATAAGGACAAAAAAAAAACCCCAAATAGCTCTCAAAGAGCTCATAGGTTAATGGAGAGACAACATGTAAACCATATACATATACATATACATACATGTATTGGATTTATTAGAATTTATCATAAAAGTAATGCATTAGCATTAAGTAGGTCTAAAAAAGGCTTCTTTTAGAAGATGGGATTTTAGCTGGCACTTGAAGGAAGCCAGGAAATCTAGGAGAAGAAAATGAGAAGGGAGAGAATTCTAGGCATTGGAGGTAGTCAGTGAAAATGACCAATCAGGAGATGGGGTCTTACGGGAGAAACAAGGAACCAGTGTCACTGGATCACACAGTACATACTTGGAAAGGATCAAGATATAAGAATCCTAGAAAGGTAGGAAGCGGCCAGATTTTGAAGGACTTTAAAAACCATATAAACATTTTATACTTGATCCTGTAATACTAGGGCTACTGGAATTAATTGGATAGGAGGATGACATAGGTCTGTGATTTAGGAAGATCAATTTGATATCTGAGTGGAGTATGTATCATAATGGAAAGAGACTTATGGCACAGAGACAACCAGAGGGCTATTATAATAGTCTGGGAATGCAGTATTAAGGGCCTGTAACAGGGTGGTGCCAGTGTTAAATGAGAGAAAGGGGCAAAAATAAAAGATGTTAGAAAAGTGGAATGAATAGGACTGGGCATCAGATGAGATATGGATGGTCAGAGAGTGAGACATTCGGGATGACATTTAGGTTGCAGTCCTGGGTGCTTGGGAGGTTGGTGATATCTTCAATAATAGGGGAGTTCAAAAGGAGAGGAAAGGTTGAGAAGAAAGATAATGAGTTCAGTTTGAAGCTAGTTTAAGATATCTTTCAGTCATCCAGTTCAAGATATCCAAAAGGCATTTGGAGATGAAACTAGAGGTCAAGAGGAGAGTAGGTAGGACTTGGATAAATAGATTTGAGTCATCTGCATAGAGATGATAATTAAATCCATGGGTGCCAATGAGATCACCAAGTAAGGTAGTATTAGAGGGAGAACGGAAAAGGACCCAGAACAGTCTTCAGAATTACCCACAGTTAGAGGATGTGCTCTGGATAAAGACCTAGCAAAAGAAAGACTGAGAAGGTATGGTCAGATAGGTAAGAAAACCAGGAAAGTACAGTGTCACAAAAATCTAGAGTGCAAGGAGTATCAGGAATGGGGTGATTAACAGTGATGAAGGCTTCAGAGAGGTCAAGAAGGATGAAGTTTGAGAAAATCCATTGGATTTAGTAGTTAAGAGATCATGGGTAGCTTTGGAGAGCACAGTATCTATACTGCAGAAACTTTAGAAGAGATTGAGAAAATTAGAAAAAGGGGAGAACTGTTATAGATGGCCCTCTATATATGAATTTGTAGTCTGGCAAAATAAATTGCCTCATGAGCCATGTCTGAAGATATCTATCTCTTGCATTACTGACCATTGTGGAGGTGAATGACAGGTTTCATCTTCTTTTGGACTCATTTATCATTGTGTTGATCAGGGTCCTAAAGTTTGATAAAAGATTTTTTTCTCTAGAATGTTGTTATTGTATATATTGTTTTCCTAGTTTCAGTCACTTCAGCTGATATTTCTTCTTAATTTCCTCTGAAAGTATCTGTTTCATCATTTCTTATGGCACAATAATATTCTATTGTATTCATGTATTTCAATTATAGTCATTCGCCAATAGGATGCCTTCTTAGTTTCTAAATTGTGCCCACCACAAAAATTGAGGCTGTGAATATTTTTGTATATTCTTTTCCTCTTTCTTTAATTTCTTTGGATTATAAGCCTAGTCCTGGTTATAGCTGAATCAAAGGTAACTTTTCTGCCATAGTTCCAAATTGCTTTTTAGAATGGCTACCTCAATTGGCAGTTCTTCTAACAGTATAGTAGAGCATCACTTTTCCCAGAACCCCTCTAACATTTAGGATCTTGAAAGCATGTTTCAGGTGTCACCTCCTTCCTGAAATCTTATACTCCCCGCTGTTAGTTTTCCCTCCCCCAATTTTTTGTGTTAAATAAATGCATGTATGCATGCATGTATGTATGTGTACACATGTATGTACATATCATTTACATATACTTATTTATGCATATGCTGTGTTCTTTCATACACATAATAGACAGTTAGCAAATGCTTGTTAGCTGTTTGATTGCTTTTGGCTTCTCCAGCTCCACAGTCTGGTGAGGACTTTTTTTTTTTTAAGAGTAGGTTTTCCTATCTTATCTTGGATGCAAATGGGGCAACTCATTGACCTGATCTCTGTACTGATTGGCATGGGAGATTTGACCTGCTCTCTTTCAGACCTGGAATAGTTTGCCTCTCCTTAGGCAAGGAGGACTTTCCTGGTGGCTCCCCACTTCTGAGAGCTCTCACCTTGTTAATGATAGACTAGTGAATGTGGATACCCAGGAAGCTTAGCTCACTGCAGATCCTGAGCTCAAGAGATAAACTCATGAAAAAAGCTTTTCTTTTCTTTCTTTCTTTTTTAATACAGCACTTGTTACATTGGAAATGGAGTTGTGTTTTTCTCCTCTTATAATTCAGGGTTATAGGTTGAAAAAAATACTCTTTGGGAATAGAAAAAAAACTTAATCCTAAAACATTAAAGAATCTCTTTGGGGTAAAGGATAGTCTTTGGGTCACTATTGTCTTTGAATCAAAAGTAATAAAGGATTGAAATTGTACCTCAGACCATAGAGTTTTATTTTCTGGCCAATAATATGTCATATATAGTAAGCCTTGATCTCTTGATAATAATGCTTTTTCATGCTTCATGATTTTAGGTTCAGAGAAGTCCTGTATTTAGGAGGGATGGAGCTGATATCCACTCAGACCTCTTTATTTCTATAGCTCAAGCTGTCCTTGGTGGGACAGCCAGAGCTCAGGGGTTATATGAGACCATCAATGTCACGGTAAGGGACTTGATCTCTAGAAATTATTTAATCTCTTTGTTGCTCTGCTATTTTGTTTCTCTGTGATTTATTCTGCATGGGAAAATAAAACTCAAGTGTTCCATAAAGGCTGAATTAATAATATATGTTAACTTTAGAATTATGTTTCATATAACACTTAAGATTTGCAGTTTCTTGGAAAAGGAAATGGGTTAGTCTTGTAGAAGAAGTGGGGAATCAAGGAACATTGCATATTTTTTTAAAATAGCAAGAAGATGATTTTCAACTCATTTGGTAGGTCCTCTGTGGAGCATTTTATGAGGGCAAAAATGGATAAAATGAGATGTGGATGGGTTATAATCTTCATGGTTGGGGAGAATATTTACATTTATTAAGTCAGGGATTCATTTAAACATTAGTCAATTAAATAACTCTTCCTAAAGCAAGACTTAAAATTGTCTTGCTATAGTAAAAATTATTCATTTGGCCCCTGAGAACAAAGGCAATCTCCATAGATTTTTTTTTTTAATTCATAGATTCCTCCTGGGATACAGATTGACCAAAAGATTCGAATGAGTGGGAAAGGTATCCCCCGGATTAATAGCTATGGCTATGGTGACCACTACATTCACATAAAGATTAGAGTTCCCAGGTAAGTCAGTAGAGTAGAATCTTAAATCTTTAACTTTGATAGTAGTCAAGAACTCATTGAGAGCTTACCTTATATGTAATGAAAACTTAATCCACCTCTGCATTGCTCATTATATAAAACTTTTATTTTATTTTTTTCATTAAAACTATGTCCCCTTTGGGGGCAGCTGGGTAGCTCAGTGGATTGAGAGCCAGGCCTGGAGACGGGAGGTCCTGGGTTCAAATCTGGCCTCAGACACTTCCCAGCTGTGTGACCCTGGGCAAGTCACTTGACCCCCATTGCCTAGCCCTTACCACTCTTCTGCCTTGGAGCCAATACACAGTATTGACTTCAAGACGGAAGGTAAGGGTTTATATATTAAAAAAAAAAAACTATTCCCCTTTGAAGAATCTATAGTGATTAATGGATATTGTTGTAAAGATTTGTTTAAAAGTACTTCAGAATTTGGCTCATTTAAGTTTTGGGAAAAATCCTATCAATTTTATATTGTTACCTCTTGCTTAGTTTAGTACTTCATTGTTTTTACTTTAGTGAATTTTCCCTCCACATTTTAGGGGTAAGAACTTGACATTTTTAGCAGCAAGTTACATTTTCTAATGTGTTTTAGAAACATATGTTTTATTGTTAAAAGAATGGAAATAGGAGGATGTATCATTTGGATAATAGAGAATTAGATAAATGGTAGGAAAATAGGTTATCCAGAGGATCACAGTATATTAGTCAACATAGTTTTATGTTGAGTGCTTTTTAAAAAAAAGTTAATACAGAGATTCTTTAGAGTTAGCAATTAAAAAGAAAAATGCAAGTGTATACATACATAGTGTTTTTTTTTTAAGTTTAAGGATATGGAAAGTCGGGCTTTATATCTGAATTTTATGATGGAACTTTATTTTTCCTGGATATTCAGTGGATACACTAAAGGATTCCTAAGTCTAAATATATTAGACATGGATATAGTTTATCATTGTTTCCCAAGTTCTAAAAACTACCCTATGTCTTTGTCTAGAGCAGACATTAAATAAGTGTCTCAGAAATAATGGTATGTTGCCTCCCTTTGCCCCTCACAGAAGACTGACGAGCAGGCAGCAAAGTCTGATGCTTAGCTACGCAGAGGATGAGACTGATGTTGAAGGGACAGTAAATGGTGTCACAAGTACAACTGCTGGTAAGGATTTCATGCAGGATGATTTTTAACACTTTAGAGGTGACTGAGTGGGACATGAAATATTTCCTTCTGTTTCTTTTGGGAAGAATAAATGAAAGACTTCCCTTCCAGTCATGGGGGATTGAAAAAGATAAGTAAATTAATTTTTTTTTTGTCCTGGCATTTTTATGTGTTGTATATTTGCCATCTTTTCTAGAATCATTATTGTAAGCAGACAACAATCATTGGTTATGGAAATGATTAGAAGGGTATATTTGTCTTTAAAAGAATATGATTTTCTCTTTGTATTTGTACTAAGGTAAGAGTATTAGCAAATGCCTTTGGCTAGATGGGAATCTCCTTATAGTAGTTATGAAGGATCCTGGGTTCTATCACACTGGTTCTGCCACTTGCTATGTGACCTTGGGCATAACATTTAATCCCTGCTTTAGAACTCCTCATCTAGGCTTTTGTAGAGAATTTCAAAAGGCTTTTGAGATGTCCCACACATCTTTGAATAGGAGTGCAAAGAATCAAACAGCAAGTAATCATTTCACCTTTAAACATTTTTAATGTTGACTTTAACTACAAATGAGAAGTCACAAGAGTTTGTTTTTAGTGTGATGCATAATGTTAGAAAGGCAGTATGGCATGTTGGAAAGAGCATAGGATTTGGAAGTTAGAAAACCTGGGTTCAACCTTCAACTTATGACCTTAGCTGTGAGCTTATGGACAAGTCATTTCACCTATAAAATGGAGAGAATCTGAATTTCATTATCTACATTATAGGGTTACTTGAGGGAAAAACCGCTTTTAGTAGAGAAAGCCTAAATAAATTATGTGAATTTGATTTAATAATAAGTACATCAAAGGCACTTTAGTAATCATTTTACTAATTACTAGTACTCCTTTCAGTGAGGGAAAAAAATATGCTCTTCTGGTTTGCAAAAGATGATTTCTTTATGCAAACCCCTCTGTCTTTTTAGCACATGTTGTCCCAAGGGGATAACAAGCTTTCATTGTATAGTCTTGATAATCCCCTTGCCATGTCATCATTTTGCAATTGGTGTATTATACAAACATATTTGCAAATGTATTTATTTAGAATTTTGAGAGCTTAATGGCTCTGATTGAATGGTATGTAAATTCAGATCATAAGATTTGACTCCAGCAAAGAGTTGTGCAGTAAAATGCATGGTTTGTTAGTGGAACCATTGGATGAAATTGTTTTGTCATCATCAATAGAACAAAATAAAATATTAAGGTTTTGTTTTGACCCATATTTCCAATAAACACCCAAAGTTCTTTGAAAAAATTAGTTTGTTAATTGTTTAAAAAGAAATATGCCCTTTAATTTTTACAAGTTGGTACTATTGCCAACTGTTGCATTTGACCATAGTTGTGGTGACTTCATATTGTTGATATTGTTATCATCATATATCATTCTTTTGACCACTTTCTTCATTGTTTCCCATAAATCATTTTCATCTCTCTCTGAATTTTTTTCATAATTCATCATTCCTTACAATAAAGTAACATTCTATTATAGTGCTATATTTGTTGAGCTCTTTCCTAACCAAATGAACATATACATTATCTAGCCCTTTAACTTTACAGTAATTTTTTGTTTCTACATGACATTTTGTTTTGGGGGGGTGTTGAGACTGATTATTATCTCCCAGCTAAAAATAGAGTCGCTACTCGTTAGCCTGCTCTGTTAGCATTCTGGACTGATTTTTCTCCTCATGTGCAATCTTCTTGTCTTTTCCTCCTGGGGGCTTACCTTATTGATGTTCTGGAGACACTCAATCAGTTTTAGTCTTACTGAAATGTTGAACTTTTGAATTTAAGCAGTCCATCAAACTGAACCTCTCTGTAGTAGGAACTATAAGGATTTTTTACATCACAGATATGTCATGCTCATTTCCTGATTTTTTTAATAGTACATATAACAAGAAATCCCTTTTGCCTGGAAACGTTAAAAATAATGATTCAGGATAACTTTCATTAAGATTGTAAGGTATATGGCAATTTTCATAACTTTCATTTTCTGTAACTCAAAAAAATCTAGTTTACTACCCTACACAATATAAAAACTGTCAACTTTAGAAGTATAGGTAAATTCTTATTTTTTGGATCTTATGACTGAAATTATAGAGAAACATCTTGCAATTATCTATGATAAACTTAATGGGTTTTTTTTTACCTTTTGCTGGTCCATTTATGTCTCTGATTTTCAAAAGTATTACTGATTTCAGAATGGGGAGAGGGTGGAGTAAGAAGTACATGTATAAGTAATTTGTAAAGTCATTTACAGTGATTTCTCTTTTGAATATCTCTTGTTTTGTATTCTTCTTTAGATTGGATAATTGTAAATCTATTGTGTAGTCAGTTATTGATTACCCAAAAGTTGGTTGTTTGTGTTTTTTTCCACTGTAAGCAATTTACTTCATGTTTTTATTGACATATGGAGTACCTTGACCTTATTTTATTTGGATGCATTTTGGAAAAGTTGTTTATAAAGTAAAAACTTGTATATTAAATTTTCCTTTCCCGTGACTTAAAATTTCAGAGGTATATTCCCAGAGGTATATTTCATTCAATGAACTCTGTCATTGCAAGTCAAATGGACAGTCAGTCTACATAGTGTACTAACATTAAAATAAGACACAAAACAATATTATATTTCATTTAAATTTTACATGTGCCAGGGTATTAGAACATGTTGGCAATCCCTATATACCACTGTTCTACTCGTTCAGTAAATCTTAAGAGCTGCTAAACAGGAAGAATACAGGTTCTTTCATCCACTCATATTGTGCTTAATTTGTGAAACTGGGTTGGGTACTGAGTGCAAGGATGGTTCACCCACTTTCAAAAAGCTTATTTGACTAATAGGGCTAGCTTTCAAACATTTGTGGTTGCTAAATGATCACCAAAGAGGGTTTTGAAGTTAATATTTCTTTTTAATTTTATTATGGGTAAAATATATACAAGGGAGACAGTGAGATATGAAAAGTCAGGTTTCTTATTGATTAGTTTTTATATGAAATTACATGGTTGGTCAATAGAACTATTCACCATCTCATACTCAGGAGAGACCTTTTAAAACTAGAACATATATTCTTTCTCATCCCTAGAAGATATGTGCTAGAAAGATTGTAAGCTTTGAGGATAGATTTGTTTAAGCCAAGACTTTTACTGATTTGAGGGATGATACTACCTGTCTGTTGATAGGTGGAACTGAGGAGCCTTGAGGTAACCCCACATGTTTTCACACCAGTCAAGACTGTTGTGAGTAAAGAGTTGAGGTTATGGAATAGACCTAGGACACTTTGAATTGACTTTGTCCACTAAGTGGGTTGATTTGAGATATGACTATGGCCCTTTGGGCAAGAAGATTATAAAAACAATTTTAGGTAGTACCTTATAGACTGCTTTAATTTCCTTGATAGCAGCTTTTACTTTCTTGAACAGCTTTTAACCACTTTGGAGACTTCTTTTACCTAGGGGTATTTAAATATTGAGTAATATGACACTAGTTATTGTGAATTTTCAGATCATTAGACAAACTGTATTCAACAATAAGGACCTAAACACATTCTAGAGAAGGGAGATAAGTTTGATCATGTAATGTAGGAAAACTTGTGTGGAAATTTGTTATTACATGTAATTGGTTAAAAATCAATAAAATAAATTCAGATTCTCTGAAAAAAACCATTCTAGAATAAAAAATAAACTGATTTTTATAAATCTGACATGCAGGGAGAAGGCATAAGGAAGATGGGGAAGAAGACATTTAATAAATGAAGTCAGTGCAAGACCAACTGAATTAGTATGTTTATATGCATCTCAGATATGTCATGAAGCTATGAGTGTAGATATATACTTCTCTTGTCTCTACCTCTAAAGTTGTACTGAAGCTAATTTCTTATAAAACACATTTTAATTTTTTCCTTTTGGCTTAAATTAACAAATTGGAGAGAGGTGTAGCTATTGGGAGGAAATCTTGACTTAAGCATAATAAAAATTACAGAATGTGTTAAAGGAATGAAGTTTTGAGGTAATGTGTTTTTAGAAAGTTCAGTATAGTAACTATTTTCTTGTTACTGGAAAATTAAGTATAGTAACTTGGAACTGGGAAACAACACTTACTATATAGAACTTTGCCTGTAATAAACTCTAAATAAATGTTCGAGTAAATGAATTCCTCTTAATATTTTTATTCATTAGATCTAGTTAAGAATGTTAGTAGGGGGCAGCTGGGTGGTTCAGTGGATTGAGAGTCAGACCTAGAGACGGGAGGTCCTAGGTTCAAATCTGGCCTCAGACACTTCCCAGCTGTGTGACCCTGGGCAAGTCACTTGACCCCCATTGCCTAGCCCTTACCACTCTTCTGCCTTGGAGCCAATACACAGTATTGACTCCAAGACAGAAGGTAAGGGTTTAAAAAAAAAAAAGGATGTTAGTAACTGGTACCATTTAGTATTCTTTGTTAGTTCTTTATTGGATAGGCCAATAATTCTATACAGAATGATACAAAAATTAATTAAAATTAATGCTATCTGAGGGGCACATAGGTAGTTCAATGGACAGAGAGCCTAGACACGGAGATAGGAGGTCCTGGATTCAAATGTGGCCTCAGACAGTTCCTACTGTGTGATCCTGGGCAAGTCACATAACCTCAGTTGCCTATCCCTTACCACTCTTCTGCCTTGGAACCAATTGATTCTAAGACAGAAGGTAAGGGTTTTTAAAAATTAATGCTATCTGAATATGTGTTTTTCTTAATAAAATGTTAACATCTTGGAGTTCTTTAAATCCCTCAAGAAGCATCAAAAAATTCTCATATCATATGTAGTATCTCCCCAAATATGAGTTTTCTTACTTCCCCAAAGGAATAAGGAGAATCATCTCACGTCTTATATTTGGGACCAAGCTTGCTCTTGGTATTTTTGTAGTGTTCATTTTCATTTATTTTGTGGACTTATTTCTTTTCATTTTTATTATTTATTTTTATTGTTATTGTTATATATTGTTTTCCTGGCTTCACTTCACTTTGTATCAGTTCATGTAAGTCCTTCAAGGCTTCTCTGTATTCCTTAATTTGTTTCTTGTAGCACAGTAAAATTCTTTGACATTCATGTATCACAATTTAGCCAATCTTTAATCAATCAACACCTGCTTTGTTTCCAGTTATTTGCTACTGTAAGTACTAATTGCTAGACACATAACCTGTAGGAAGTCAGGCATAGTTAGAAACTCTGTAGTATATTAAATGTGTTTTTTTTTATTGTATTTCTTGATCATTACTTAGTACAACTTCAGAGTTTTATTGCAGTAGGTATGTGGAAGCTAGACATTTAGGCAGCTAACTTAACTAAGTCCAACTCTCGCATCCTAGGTTTTTTAACAGTATGCTGCTTCAGTGCAGCCTCAAGTAGTTCTTATTAAGCAGGAGAAGCTGAGGTCAGTGTTTGTAGAGATACTAATCACCAGAAGATTTCTAGAGCCATTTGTGGTGCCAAAATTTTGAGTACTGGAGGGATTTTAATCTTCATTGGTGGGTACTCACACAGATGAAATCACAGATCCTTAAATATATTTTTAATTTACCTATTATTAGTAAAAAACAAAATGTGTACAAAGCATATACAAAAAGCAAAATACTTCTCTGTATTTATGGAGTTAAATCATTGTATAAAACCAAACTCTGATTTCCACTTTTAAGCCTTCTTTAAGAACAATTTATTGGCAAATATTGAACACAAGGTGCTGGAAGGGATATTTTTGGTATCATATATTCTTAGCAAATTATATATTTTTAAAAATCCTAAGCCACAAATAATTTTCTATAGGTTTTTATTTATTTATCCCACTGATCTCTACTTCTGACCTTGTTCAAAAAATGATTTAGAAGGAACAGTGAACTGAATCAGACAACCTGGGTTTGGTTCCTAGCTTTGTCACAGACTACCTGTGGCAAATCTTTTTCACATTTTGTTGTCTTATTAGGGCTAAAGGAGGTGAGATAATCATAACCTGAACGTGGATCTTTTCATTCTAAATCTATAGTTCTTTCCCCACTACCCCACTGTCCTTAGCACTTTAATTTACAAGACAATTTATCTATTATCTCATTTGATCCTTAGAATGATACTGTGATATTCCGAAGTTGTTGGTTTGAATATATGACTTTTAACATTTAACAAAATTCACTACCTTCCAACTTTATTATACATCTTTCCTCTTCCTAAACTGCTATTCAGCTACACTGGCCTCCTTGTTTTTCCTCATCCCCTATATGTAGTCTCCCATCTCCATGCATTTGCACCATTGGTACACCATTGATCTGGCATGCTCTTCTATCTTATTTCCACCTCTTAGACTCCCTTTTCTTTTTCACAATCTAGTCAAGTGCCACTTTTTGTATTAAGCATACCTTGATTCTTGTATTTATTTTACAGATATATATATATATATACATATATAGTCTCTCTTAATAAAATAAAAGCTGCATGAGAGCAGGAACTGTTCTAGTTTTGTATTCCTTGTACCTTGTATAGTGCTTGGCACATAGTAGGTACTTAATAAATGCCTGTTTCTTTTGCTGTATTCAGCTAATATTGTTGTAAATTTCTTTTCTGGGGCCTGAGGAAAGAGATGTGGAGAGGTTATAACTTGGCCAGTAACATGACTAGGTATTTTTGACTCCATGTTACATACCACATGGCCTTAGGATACAAGAAGGTCTCTCATTGCAAATTTGTGTGTTCTCAACTTCATGGTTTGAAATATTTTTTTTCTTCAGATGTTTGAAGACAAATCTCTCTGTGTTTAGAAGAAGTTACCTCTTGCCATATCCATTTTTTTTTTACTTGGTATCAGATCAAATTTTTGTGTGGTGGTTGGCTTGCCATAAAACATTTAGTATATACTTATTCACTGTCCTGAGTGCTGAGAATACGGAGAAAGGCAAAGATACTGCCATCCAAGAGCACATATACTCTTGGAGGAGATAACATACAGAAATTGTATTTACCAGATGTCTGCAAGGTAAAATAATAGGTCATCTCAAAGAAAAGATATGGAGGAAGCAGTTGGGAAAGGTTTTTTCCAGAAGGTCATATTTGAGCTGAGTCTGGAAGGGAGGAAGGAGGCCGAGGTGAAAAGGGAGAAAAACCCAGACATGGAGGTCAGATAATGAAAAGGCACAGAGGGATGCAAGTCTGCCAGTGTAGCCAGATTAGAGTAGATAGAGGGACATTGAGTGTAAGAAAATTGAAAAGATAGGAAGGGGCTTAAAAGCCCCAAAGGGGATTTTATATTTGACCTTAGAGGTAGTAATAGTAAGCTACTAGGAGGAAGAAGATCTAATCAGACCCAGGCTTTAGATAGGGTGTTCTGAACTAGAGGCAAGAACACCAGCCAGAAAGCTATTGCAGTAGTTCAGGAGTGAGACAATGAGAGTGGTGGTAGTAATGTTAGTGAAACGTAAGAAAACTTGGCAACAAATCAGATAATTATTATGACTGCAACTTTAGTAGACAAAGGATAACACTCACGTTGTAAGCTTAGATGTCTGGTAACATATTTTGGACATGATGAATTTGAGATATCCAGAGACTGTTAGTGCTATGAAACAGGAGGTCAGGAGAGAGATTAAAGCTTTATCTACCTGGATTTTGTAGTCATCTTTTTAGAGATAGTAATTGAACCTGTGGGAGCTCATGAGATTACCAAGTGAAATAGTTTAGAGGGAAAAGAGACAAAGATACAGATTGGATGGAGTGAGAGTGAAAGTGGGGAATGTGAGGAGAAAATTGCCACCAAAAAAATAAGTAGGTATGATCTGGATGAAGATAAAGGATATTGAGAAGGAATGGTCTGATACGTGATAGGAAAAGAATCAGGTAAAAGCAACGTCACAAGAACCTTAGAGAGAAAAGAGCATCCAGGAGAAGAGGGTGAAAAAGCATCCAAGTCTACAGAAAGGTCCAGAAGGATGAAGACTGAGAAAATGCCATTAGATTTGGCATTTAGGAAATTAACAGTAACTTTAGAGAGAGCAGTTTCAGTTGACTGATAGAGAACGAAGCCAGATAATGGAATTTAGAAAATGAGAAGAAGTGGAAATACTAATTGTAGCTATTTTCTCAACTTTAGCCATAAAAGGGAGTATTTTAACTAGGTGGGGATATTTAGAACACATGAGGATTTTTTCTCCTTTTTGTTTTGTTTTAAAAGCTAATGGAGACAAGGACAGAGATTAAAAATTCATGATTAATTGAGGATAAGGAAGACAAAAATCTGCTGGAGGAATAGCATGGAATGAGATCTGGAGCACATTTTAATGTTAGAGAGGTTTGCCTTGGCAAGGAGGAGGATCACCCTTTTATACAAGACAAGAGAAGAAAGAGGAAGAGATAGTGGGGGAAAGCTTTTTGAATCATGTGAGATAAGGGGGAGGGGGGAAGAGAGGAGAGAGGAGGGATTTTTTTTAAACCCATACCTTTCATCTTAGAATAATACTGTGTATTGGTTCCAAGGCAGAAGAGTGGTAAGGACTGGGCAATGGGGTTAAGTGACTTGCCCAGAGTCACATAACTAGCAAGTGTCTGAGGCCATATTTGAACCTAGAACCTCCAGTCTTAGTCCTGGCTCTTAATCCACTGAGCCACCCAGCTGCCCCCAAGAAAAGGGGATTTTTTGATGAAAGTTTCATCTTTTTTTGGTGAAGTATGAGGCAGGGTCTTAAGCTAAGAGGATATAAAGGGATAGTGATAGGATTACCATGGAAATCAAGTAAGGATGAATAAATTTGAAATGACTACTGTAATAAGTGGGATAGAGAATCTGTTAAGGAAGTGTAAAAAGGTTACTTTGCTGCAGTGAGGAGCCAGTTTACATATTTGTAGTGAAGCTAGTTGGCATGGGTTTTGTGAGTTTTCTCCAGCTTTGTTCAACAGCACTTGTATAATAGGAGAAAAGGCAGCAGATGATGAGAATATCCATTCTGTTGCAGGGCCTGGTACCCAAAGCCTTTTCAGCTTAGTAGAACTTGTCAGCTTGTGCTCTTCACAGCCTCAAAGACTTGATCTTGGTGACCCTTGGTGTGGGATTGGAAAGAGATTTAGTCAAGGACAGAGCTATACAAGTACATTGTCATTATATCTGGGACACTAAATATGTTCAATAGTATTGAGTGATAAATTGAAGCACTTCATAACAAAGCCACTCTTGCCTTGGGATAAATACCCTTCACTGTCACTATCAAAGATAACCTGCCATTTTCAATTTCCTTTTTTTTTCCATATCCCCATTCTGTCAAATTGTCACCAACTTGTATCTGCAAAAACTAGATTCCAGTGCATTAAAAATTTTATCCATCGCCTACATAGATTAATCGTTTCTAACATCAGCACTGTTGTTCTTTGCTCTCCCAAGAATGAACTATTTCTTTCTCTTTGAGATAACCCTATCAATTTGATTTCTCAGGCTATCTAATTCTGTTCGTTCTTGTGGTCCATCTGTGGTGTATGGTACAACTTATTGTATGTGCCCTTTACCACAGCTTTTTTTGCTGTTTGTATCCAGGTGGCAGCACCATGGATGGCTCTGCCAGAGACAGAGCTAGGCCTGAGGCTGGGGAGAACAAGGAGGGATTCCTTACCAAACTTAAGAAAATGTTTAGTTCCTGATATCCCAGGCGAGGTAGGAAATTTCATGAGGTATTTCTCCTTCCCTTCCCCTTCTCCCTTTAACTAGTGGTTCTTTTCTCTCACGTTAACTTTTAGCCTCAGGCCTATTAGGCACTTAAAATTACTTATACTGTTGTTGTTATAGCAGTAGCAAAAGCTATTGTTGAATGATTGCTTTGTAATTGCTATATGTCAACAGTCAGCTTTGTGATCACATTCCACTTCACTAAGTTTTTGGCAAACCATTTTCAGTTTTTCACCATAGGCACTCTTTCCATTCTGTAGTTAGAGAAATTGGATTGCCCAGGGTCACAGAGTGAATCAGTGGCAGAACTTGGATTAGAACTTGAGACTTTTAACCTCTTGACTATCTTTAGCTCATCGATTCAGAGAATTGTTATGAATCCAGGGGATTTGCAAATCTCTTTCAGAGGCTTAACCCATGGTTATTGTGTCTCCCCCTCTTCCCACACCTGTTTTGGGTCTTTTGTATGTCCCATTTGGATAAATGTCCTGCTCCTCTGATCCTGCATGTCAACTGGAGACCGTTTAGTAAATCTTACCCACAGGGGAATTTCCTATTGTCATTTTGAAGTTAAGCCAAGTAAAATGTTGTTTTTCTTCTTAAATGCAGGCAAACGGTCTACTGGAAACTAGGCAAAGGAAGTCACAAGGACACATCATTCTGTCTGTCGGACTGGAAAATGGAAGGACTCCAGATCAATAGCACAGCAGCTGCATGCAGAGGCTCTCTGACATACTTCATCAACAGTAAAATCATGTGACAAATTTCCCCTTTAGAATAGGGTTACCAGTGGATGGACTTATCAATAAGACATGCCTTAACTCTAAGACAGACCCTTATATCTTAAAGATGATGCAGATTTCTTGTCCAAGGGAAGGTAACCCAAATCCTTCTGACTCTACACTCAGTAGAACAATTGATACTTCTTATGGAGCCAAAATTTTAATTTGGAGTTGGATGTGATAGGAAGTGTAGGTATAAAATGTAAAAAAACAAAACAAAAAAAACACAAAACCTCTGCCTACAGCTTAAAATGAAGCCTTAAGCTGCATACAGCTGTGAACTAATTAACTTTTCACTTAGCAAGTATCCCGAAGAACTGCCCAAATAAATCCGTCCCAATAGGCTCTCTTCTCTAAGAGCTTATACTCAGCATGCCTTGACAATGTCCTTTTCCTTCTAAAAGGATATGTCGGGAGCTATTCAATTCTCCCTTCTTTGCAGCTACTTCCATGTGTCATTGTATTCAAAATTCTAGGGGTACAGTGCATCTAAGTAAGCACTTTGGTGGTGTGAAAGCATCTAATGATCTAATAAGATTTAATTGGGGGGGAGGGTGTATACACTTATTGACTATAGGGCATAATTATTATAGAGTTATCCTTAACAAAGGTATCCTGGTGTTCCCCTATTTCAGTTTTGTCATTTAAAGCCAGACTGAAAGCCCAATATACTGCCCTTTTACCAAGTCAGACTATATATATATATATATATATATCCCATGTCCTTAAGTGGACAGAGTTCAGCTATTCCATTCAAACTGAGTTCTTGCCAGCCCATGGGGTAAGGTTCTTGGATTACTGTTCTTACATTGTTGGCATCATCAGAAAAGTATCTTTAAATTATTTGACTCTTAAGAATCATTGTCTCTTCATGTACAAGTGTTTGTTTGGTTTTTTAAAAATAGTAATCTAACCAGTTTCAGGTTTTCAGGTTTTAAACTATAGCAAAATGTATTGTTTCCATAGTGGCCACAGCTTTATCTAACTATTGTGGCTTCTAAGTGTTTAAAAAATACTCATGCTAAAAGTCAAGCAGGTTAATGAAGAATGTTTCTGAATGGTTCCACTTTTTATTTCATTTTTAATTTGCTTAAAATAAAGCCATTATTAGTGTCTAATTTAAAATCTGTAAAGTGATTCTGTATCAATGTAAATAAGATTATCTGCTGCAAAAAGATGTTTAAAAACCTATTGTGTGGTCCATTTCTTTGGAAAAAAAGGATTTCAGCTACAAGGCACTTACCTAAATTGAGTATCCTATGAAAGCAGAGGTTCCCTGGGCAATGCAATAATGATAACTCACATTTACATATGTTTGTTTGTTTTTTAAAGCTTAATCTGCTCTTTTCCCAAAATCTTTCAATTCATTATTTACTTGTTTTTGACATTAATTTAAAACAAAATTTGAATTCCAAATTCTTTGCCCCTCCAAACCTTCCTCCATCCACTGAGAAGACAAGCAATATATCAGTTATATTTACATGGTTGGGTTTTTTTTAAACCCTTACTTTCTTCTTTAGAGTCAGTACTGGGTATTGGTTCCAAGGCAGAAGGAGGGGTAAGAGCTAGGCAATAGGGGTTATGTGATTTACCCAGGATCCCATAGCTAGGAAATGTCTAAGGCCAGTTTTGAACTCAGAACCTCTTAGGCCTGGTTCTCTATCCACTGAACCACCTAACAGCCCCCTATTTAGAATTTTGATGTTTTGTGGAGTGCTTTACATTCTTATTTGAACCTCATATTCTGTGAGAGGGGCTATTATAATTTTCTTGTTTCTCTTTTAAAGATAAGGGCCATGGCTGAGATTAAGTGATTTGCCCTTAATCATGGCAAGCAAATAACAGGTGTAGGATTCAAACCCACATCTCTCATCTCCAAAGTTAGGGCTCTTGCTGTGATTTTGCAGGAAAATGTTGAGAATATTATGTAGCTCAGATAAGTGGCAAATTTGCTAATGCAAATAATTGACTCCAGATTTGTCTGGCAGATGCTACCTAAGAGTTTATTTTTATACATATACATTTATACATATACATTATACATTACATATAGAAACCATTTTTGATAAATTTTTTCTGACATTTTATGTTTCAGACATCTATCTCCCCTGTGGTAAATAGTTTGAGATTGATTCTATTAGCGCTGTTACCAATACACATTTCCATATTCCTCATGCAGTGAAAGATATATCACACATACAATTAAAAAACTCATGAAGGAAATAAAATGGAAGATGACATACTTTGATCTACACAGTTAGACTCCAACAGTTCCTTTTTTGGCTGTGGATAGCATTTTTCATCATGAATCTCTTCTGGATATCTTGGAAACTTGCTTTGCTGATAATAGTTTAGTCTTTCACAGTTGATCATTGAACAGTATTTCTGTTACTATATATAGTGGTCTCTTGGCTCTGTTTATTTCACTTTATGTCAGTTCATATAGGTCTTTCTAGATTTTTCTGAATTCATCCTGTTGGTCATTTCTTAGAGTGCAATAGTATTTCATTGCAACATATATCACAACTTGTTTAGCTATTCCTCAATTGATGCACACCCCCAGTTTCCAATTCTTTGCCACTACAAAAGGAGCTGCTAAAAATATTTTTGTGCAGGTAGGGTCCTTTCTCATTATCTCTGATCTCTTTGGGATACAGACCCAGTAGTGGTATTTGTGAGTCAAAGGGTATGCCCCTTGGCATATTTCCAAATTGCTGTCCAAAATGCTTGTATTAGTTCACAGTTTTACCAACAGTATATTAGTGTCTGAATTTTCCCACATCCCCTCTTAACATTTATTATTTTCCTTTTTGATCACATTAGCTGATTTGATAGGTATGAGATGGTATCTCAGAGTTATTTTAATTTGCATTTCTCTAATAAGTAGTGATTTGGAGCATTTTTTCATATGACTATAGATAGTTTTAACTTCTTTCTCTGAGAATTGTTTATAACAGTTGGCCATTTTGTATCAATTGGGGTATGCTTTATATTCTTATAAATTTGACTCAGTTATATATTTGAGAGATTAGGCAGAGACACTTGCTATAAAATCAGAGACACTTGCTATAAAATACCTAAGAGTTTAAAAGCACTATTGAGAAATTTCCTTCTCAGAAAACAATGTAGAATATGAACTGATGTGGAAAATTACTGCTATATATAATCCACATTTTCTCCTCATAATTTTACATATAAATGATTATATTTGCCCCTTCTGACCTCATCCTTGCTCTTATTCACAAACCATAGTCAGGAGCAATTGATGGAAACTACTCTACTTAACTATAAATCTCCTTACAAACTCCCTCCACGCTATGTGTGTGATACTCTAATTTGTCCCCTTGCTTTAAATCTCTCCATTCATTATAGCTAATGAATTAATATTCCTAAAACAAAAGTCTGATCATGTCACTCCCCTGTTGAGAATTTTCATTGGCTTTCTAATATCTCTATGATAAAATGTAAACTATTGAGCATTTAAAGTCTTTCACAGGTTGCTTCCACCCTATCTTTCTAGGCTAAATACACATGGCAAACTTGCTTCCCTTAGTGCTTGGCATTCTATCTCCCACTACCATTCCTTCAACAGGCTAGCCTGAAGTTTTCTTCCTTATTCTGACCTCTTGGAACCCCAGGCTCCTGTCAAGGCTCAGCTCAAGGTACATCTCCTACATTTCCCCAACAGCTAATGCTTCTCCCTTCCCAAAACCACTTTATATATGTACAGCCAATTAAGTGAGTGTGTGATCTCATTAATGTGCCATTCCCTCCAGTGATGTGGATTCAAACATTATGCACCTGCCTGTCTCATGTGACTTACCTGCATCCTCCCTAAAGTTTATCACAAGGTGTTTACCCAAGAGTCTACCTTTTTTGCTTTTTCCTGACATTCTTAGGATACTGGTTGAGCACACAGACATGTCTTATTCTAATCTCTGACTAGCCCATATTTTTCAGGCATACATGATATCTTTCAATCTAGTACATCATAGTTCCTTGTTAGATGTTGCAGGATGCTCACACCCAAAACGTGCCTCTCTATGATACTCATTTTTAATTCTTTGAAAACTAGTATTCCATGCCTCAGAGTCATATAATAATTTGGTAGAATATTGATATTTTTAAAATGGGCCTTAGTTTTTGGGAGAAGTTTGGAATTATTAAAGGAATTTTGTAATTTCTTAGTTTAGTCTGAGGGCAGCTACGTAGCTCAGTGAATTGAAAGTCAGGCCTAAAGATAAGAGGTCTTGGGTTCAAATTTTACTTCAGACACTTCCTAGCTGTTTGACTCTGGGCAAATCACAACCCCCATTGCCTAGTCCTCACTACTCTTACCTTGGAACCATACCCAGTATTGATTCTAGGTAAGGGTGTGTTTAAAAAAAAAAAAGGACAATTTAGCTTGTTTTCAACCTGTTGATTTTGTACAACTTTTCCCTTTGGATTGCCTACTTAGGATATATATGTTGATGGACAGTTTCTATAGATCATTATATTTTGTAGTTATAATATAACTGCATGCCATATTCTGGACAACTGATATTTTTCATCCACTTAATTTTTTCACGGGTGGATGGCTAAGCCAAACTCTTTTTGAGTGGTCATGGAGTTCTTGGGGGCTTTGCAGTGTTACAGCACTTGATGCAACTAGGACACGATCATATACAAACGAGTATTTGAATGACCCTGTCCTCTATGGAGAATTGCTCTTTAAAAAAAAATTTTGTCCTTTGCATTGAATCTCTCATGATTATGAAAGTGGCAAACATACCTCCTTCCCTGTGTTATGCATTGCCTGGCATTTATGATCAGAGGATCATCAAACAAGGTAATCTCATAACCTTAAAGGAATCTTGAATAATTTTGATGTATGAATGGGAGATATTGTTAGACAATAGTCTTGAAGTTGTTTTTTGCTTTAGCGAATTAAATAAATAATTTAGTGAATAAACACAGTGAACTGTTGTTCCATCTTTAAATCAACTATGTGGTTTACTGTAGATTAAAGGTAAAGATGTGGTTTACTGTAGAATGTTGCTTATAAATACCTGCCTAGTTCCTACTAATATCCTCATCAAGAATGCCCTCCAGGTAATTTTCATAAACAGTTTTTTATAAATGAGGAAAATAGTCATGCAGGTCATGAGTTGTTAATATTTTCTCAGTCACCTTTATTCAGTATTAATAAAAGGCAAGTTCTTTCCCTATAACTGTTATCTTCCTCTTCTTCAGTACTGTACATATCAATGCCTTGGTGCTCCCACAGCTGTGGTTTTCTTCAAAGCAGATCTCTCTTCTATTTGCACTTGTTCTAATTAGCCAGTTGTTTTTCCCTTGTTCTGTATTGCACTTCTGAGATTATGAGTTAGAGTCTATGTGTGGTGGATACTGTCTTTGATGGTGAAAAAAAATCAATTATAAAAATATTTGCAGATATTTTCCATTTTTCTTTTTTGTTTTTCTTCCCTTTTCATCCTTAAGTGCTCTCAGTAATAAAATTGGGTCTTTTGTCAAGCTTTCTCTAAACTAGATTTAGTCTATGCTGTTTTTCTCTTTTATGAATCAGTGCTTCTCATAATCTTCCATTCTTTTAAAAAATCTTTTATTCTTATTCATAAGATTTTGCAAACAAGTTTGTATTCTACAGTAGTGTTGCCTTTGGCTGCTATATATCTACTAGGCAAGTAAGTTGTATTTACTGACTAAAGTACTTTTTGGTTTTTAAGTCTCCATGTTATATGGCAACTTATTTATATCAGTTGAATTTCTGTATGAAATTATTATGGTTACTTTATATCTCTCCATCCTCCACTCACCAATTTTCCTAAAGCTAATCATATGACCATCCCTATTCAGATTGCACTGTCATCTTTTTTTCTCCCAGAAACAAATGTAAAGTGCTCCCTTTGGCTCTGAAAGCTTTAATTCCTTTCAGCCCAATCTTCACAGCCATCATTTGAAGAAGCAGCTCCATGGAAAAGGAGTCATCCATACCCCTAATTGTGCCACACAGGGCAGCAAGCCAACCTAGCTAAAGCAGCAAGTACAGGCAAATCAAACCACCACCTTGATCACCCTCTCCCCTCAGACCCTGATTTGTACAGTCTAGGATCCTGAATCCAAGAGGCTTGGGAAGATACTTCCAGCAGTGTCCTCAGCTACCATCCTGGGAAGCAGCCCCTGTGGAGACATGACCTGGCAACAAACTTCCCTGGCAGGGGCTGTAGCTTCAGCTGCAGAAGACCCAGAAAAGATAATTTTCACAGGGCATCTGGGTGGCTCAGTGGATTGATAGCCAGACCTAGAGATAGGAGGTCTTGGGTTCAAATCTGGCCTTAGACACTTCCTATCTGTGTGACCCTGGGCAAATCACTTAACCCCCATTGCCTAGCCCTTACCTCTCTTCTGTCTTGGAACTAATACTGTAACAGTTAAAATTTAGGGGAGACTGAGGCAGGTAGAAATTAGTTTCTCTCTGCAAGGAGTATTATATTTTTTTAGAGGTTTATTAAGGATTAAAGAATATACAAGTAAGAAACATGTGCCTAGGCCAAAGGCCTAGGCAAAATAACCTCACATCACAGAAGAGACGCATCTGCTCCAAAATGGAAGTCCAAAAGAGAGAAAAGAGAGCCAAAAACCTTTGCCACCAGCTTAAATCCTTCCTCCATCTCGGCCCACCTCAGAATTGCGTGAGATCACAAAGCATTTTGGGGAAGTGGAGCAAAGGCTTGTGGGGATTGTAGTCCTGTATTCGCGTCTATTTTTTAAAATACCTAGTATTGATTTTAAGACAGAAGATAAGGGTTTAAAAAAATGTTTTCACCAACAAGTCCTTGGCCCTTGGTTCAGCCTCAGAAACTGGTAGAATTTTGTCATTGGAAATGATGTTATAAATGATGTATTAATGTCTTGGTATGAATGTCTTCCTTGCTGCTACTGCACCTTAAGGCCCATGGGATGTTTCCATCCAACCTTCTATGTGTTGTCATCCCCCTTTGCAAGATCTTTCTTGCTTTTCTGTTTGTATCTCATTTAGTATATAGCACTACTATTATTAAATGCTTTATTTGTTCACTCATATCCTGACCCCTTCCTGGCTTTCTAGTCTTCTCATATTTTATTCACCTCCATGTATGCCACAACCCAGCAGTGTGGGTCTACTTGGCATTCTTTGTACACAACACTCCTCCCATTTTTCTGCCTTTGCCCTGGCTGTCCCTCATACCTGTAGTGCCCTCCCTTGTCATTTTTTTATATTCCTTCCACCTCTTCCTCAGCTTCCTTCAAGACCGGTCATATCTCTTCTTTATGAGGCCTATACTCATCATGCTGCCCTCCTTCCCAACTGTTGATACCCTTCTAAGATCATCATCTTCCATCCATTCTGTTCTTTCTTTTGTGTATCTAGTTATTTACATACTGTTCTCCCCACTAGAATGTGAGCTCCCTAAACTCAGAGACCATCCTTGCCTTGGTACCAACATCCAGGACAGTACCTGGCTTATCAACTATAATAATAGCATTTATGGAGTGCCTACAATGTGCCAGGCACTGTGTTAAGTGCTTTACAGTATCTTGTTTGAGCTTCACGGAGATTCTGGGATGTATTTCCATTTTTCAGCAGAGGAAACTGATGCAAATGTAAAGACATTTTCTCAGGTCACAGCTAGTTAACTCTCTGAGCCTGTATTTGAACTCAAGTGATTTTGACTCCAGGCCTAGCTCTGTTGACCGTGCCCCCTACTGACCGTGCCCCTTCTTCCACGTATATTCCATTTTCCATAAATAACTTTGAATATGTCAGAATTGAGTTATATCTTTCTATAATTTATATGTCTTGGTGAATGGACTCATTTTTGTTCAAATTTTGTGGGCAGTTTTGATCTTTGTGCTAACAAGTCGGTGATCTGACTGCTGCTTCAGGAATGACTTCCATATTAGAAAATGTCTGTTAAAATTTAATCAAATTTTGGGGGTTATTTTACTTGGTGTTCACTATGTCTATATGTTTACTGATTCTTTCCTCATGATTAATGAATTAGCTGTGAGGCTTCTGTGTGATCTTACAGGTCTTTGGTCTCTCTCATTCCTTATTCCTAATCCATATTTTATAATGATTCTTATTCTCCTCACCTATTTCTGCTCTTTGGATGACAGAATACATGTTGATTTAATTTAGAAGATTCTATTCTTTCTTTCACAGGATTTCTTTACCTCTTCTCTGTAGTGGATGTTGGCATTTAATTTGCACTTCTATTCATGGTGGTCTCAGTTTTGCAAATATTCATGAGTAGATCTCTTCAAAATGACCAAACAAACCATGAAATTATGTTTTTTGTTACCTTTGGGCACATGATATAATTGGCTTGGGTTCTAGTTCCATCTCTCCACTTTGTGACCTCAGGATATTGTTTTTTAATCTTTCCGGGCCTTTTCTCATCTAAAAAATGTAGAAGTTGGGCTAGCCAAGTCTTCCCGAATAATACTGTTAGAATTTTATGACTCACATACACAATTACATCATGAAGTATCCTGTAACAGATTAGACTACAGATATTAGAGGATTGATATTGAAACGTTCAGCATTCTAAAGGAATCCCTGAATAGAATGTAGAGAACAGGTATATTGCGATAGCTTGATATGTTTGTTTGAAGATATTGTGTTAATTGAATCCAGAACCCATTAGACTATCCATCTTGGGAAGAACCACATCTCAGAAAAAGAGAAACAATCCTTGCTGGAAGAATGAAGCAGATCCTACGGCTGTAGAACAGTGCAAATCTGTATTACTTGAGTGACTTTCCCCACTAAGCGTGTTCCTGAGAAATCACAGTGTTGGACCCTTCCCCCTACACACACACCTTTCTATGCACCTTTCCTAATGAAAAATTTTTATTCAATTCTGCGTGCAGCTAGTTGTCTATCTAGAGCACCTGTCCAAGACATATGTAATGGGGGACTGAATTAATATGCTAGTTGCTCCAATTTTCTTTTTTATTCTGACAAACACCAAATAATATAGGTAGTTCCACATATACAAAACTGTAGATCTCTACCATGTATAGCTTTACTTTTCTTTTGTGTATGCAGGTTCACCCTTTGGTTTTCAAAGTTGTCATGTCCTGCTTTCTGGCCTTTTCATTAAAAAAAAGTGTTGCTTCAATGCCTCTTCCTTCCCCCCTCCCCTCTTTTTGGCTACCTACCCTAACCCTGCCTTCCACTCCACCAAAATGAGGGAAAAAAACAAAATTCTTGTAACAAATATACATAATTCTGCTAAGCACATTTCCATATTGGCAGTGTCTGAAAATGTGTGTCTTATTATGCATCTTGAGTCTGACAGCTGTCAAGAGACCTCACCTATTTTTTTGCTTTAAACCTTACCTTCTGTCTTAGAATCAATACTGTATATTAGTGCTAAAGCAGAAAAACAGAAAGGGCTAGGTGATGGGAGTTAAGTGACTTGCCCAGGGTCACACAGCCAGAAGTGTCTCAATACACATTTGACCACCCATCTCTTGAGTCTGGCTCTCAATTCACTGAGCCATCTAACTGCCCTCAGGCCTCACCTATTTCAAGGTAAAATGCTACAGCAAATGAGATAATGTATATAAAGCATGTTGATAACCTCAAAGGGTTATACATATTATCTTTTAGTCATCCTTAGTTATATTTTGTTTGAAAAGCAGCCTTTGAAGGGGGCTAGGTATGCTAATTATCATGGGTTTAGTTAAGTCTTCTTAAATAGGAATTCTCTGAGGGACTGAAAATAATAGCCTGGACTTCAGCTCCCCTATCTGCCCCTATCTGTAAAATGAGGGGAATAGACTGGATGAGCTCTCTTGTCTCTTAGTTCTAACTGGACTCTATTCAAATGCTCTTTCTAGTTGTGACATTCTATTCCTTTATTTTGAGATCGACCTCTTGACTGAAACTGGCTTCTTGTTTACCAAACCCTTGGAGTGTTTTGAGCTCCATCCTTGAACATTAGTTTTCTTAACAATACCGCTTCTGCTTGTTTTTTGAAGCCTCCTCAGCAGTACCATCATCCCCGTCCTTTTCATTTTGTGTAAGTATATCCTAAGGACTTTGCCTTGGGCCTTGCCTTCCTTTTCTCTCTTAATGTGTCAGCCTCTATGGGTTTAACTCATGTCTATGTCCTTGCTTCCCAGATTTACATATTTAGCTCTCTTCTCTCTTCTGAAGGACTCTTCCGAGTCCTTCATCTCCAGCTGCCAGCATGATATCTTCACACTTCACAGCCTCTAAAACTCAACACATCAAAAAGAGAATTCATTATCTTTTCCCCCAACACTCACTCCTTCAAACCTGCTTATTTCTGTTAAGGAACATCCATTCTCACTCCACATACCCAACCATTTGTTCCTCTCCTGAATTTCAACCATGTCTGCTCCAAGTTTGGTTGGGGCTCCAGAATAGAAAGCATTTTATTTTAGAAACTACACGGTTAAGTACAATAGCCATAAAACAATGAACAGAACAAGCCAGCAGGGGCTAATTGCTAAGATACTGGATATGGGAAGGTAGCAGTAGAGGTATTCATAGGTCTGCAAAAGCCTCTTTATTCTGTTCTAACCACTGTTCCAGAGTTCTGGCCTTGGGGTTGAGTTTGAAGGTCAGTTCCACGTCTCGGTCTGGATTCATGGTATAGAACCGGAACATGTTGGCCAGCTCCTGTGCCCCAGGGAAGCCAAGCTTCTCATAATCTTCAGGTGAGGTCTACCAAGAGAGAAATCATCCATGAAAGTCAGCACCTCATTCAGTAAAAAGTCAGAGCTACTGGGTGAATTCAGAAGCCTTTCCTCCCCCCTTTTGGAATAAATGTGGCAAAAGCTCATTCAGATTCAGGCTTTAAGGAGAGTATTAACTCTTTTTTTTTTTTTTTTTGCAATTTACAACTTAAAAATTTCAAGATCAGGGAGCCTATTCTGATCACTCTATAAAATTTCAAATAGCCAACTTTATTATTTCTTCTACCACTATCCACTTGCCTAGCTTTTATGTCAATGAAAGTGAACTGTAATTAAATTTGTTCTAAAGAATTTACAACAGAAGGCAGGGGGCATGGGGATGTATGACTAATTCCCTGCTCTGTGTGTGTGTGTACTGGCGCGTGCTTAGTCTTGAGGATTGCTTGAGCTCAGGAGTTCTGAGCTGAGGTGGGACTAAAACCACTCAGATACCCAAACAAGTGGCATCTATATGGTAAACCCTTTGAGAGAAGGGGGCTACCATGTTGCCTAAGGAGGAGCAAACCAGCCCAGGATAGAAGCAGAATGGGTCAAAATTCTGCCCAGTCAGCACTGGGATTGGGCCCATGAGTGGCTGCTGTACTTCCAAACCCAGACAAGATAAGGAGACCCAGGCTCAAAATAAAAAATATACATTAACAATAAGCAAATAATGAGAATTCTTTTATGTCATGGACCTCTTTTTGGAATGCTTTTAAATATCTAAAATATAAGACATAGGATAACAAAGGAAATCAAATACATGAAAATATAAGTATCAAAATATATACTCAATACTGTAAGCTTAAAATTAATATTCAATAACTACAAGTATTATATTTTATAAGATTTATTAATAATCACCTGAAATAGAAGAAATAAAAGGACAAAAGTAAAAGCCTGAGTAAAGCCCACTTTCCCTGCTGCAATCAGGAGAAAAGAGAGTGAGGGACAGGGTCACATACAAACTTTATCTCCAAAATGTAAGGATGTAATGTGAGAATGAAAGTGGGATGCTGGGAGAGAGAGTTTCTGGGGTGCAAATTCTAATTATACAATACTCTGTATTGGTTATAGGGCAGAAGAGCAGTAATGGCTGGGCAGTGGAGGGTTAAGTGACTTGCCCAGGGTCACACAGCTGGGAAGTGTCTGAGGCCAGATTTGAACCTAGGACTTCCCATCTCTAGGCCTGGCTTTCAATCCACTGAGCCACCCAGCTGCCCTCAAGAATCAAAGTATTTTTTTAAAAATCAGGTTAAGAATTCCTGTCCTGGAGATATTATATACCTGTAGACATTCACAGGCACTGGAAGCAAGAGCTGGGAATGACCTGTGCTCATGCCTTGGCTCTGCCATATTAGCCATGACTGTGAGAAGGAGTTCACATCTTTGAATCTCAAGTTTCCTCATTTACAAAATGGGAATAATGATACTTGCACTATCTTATGGGGCTACTGCAAGGAAAGGCGGTCTAAAAGCTCTGTTACATAAATATGAGCCATCATTATTTAATATCACCCAAAACTGGTATCAGATCGCCTTCCCTCCCCCTTAAGAAAATGCAGCCTGGTGTAGCAGGAGGGCTGAATTTGGAGTCAGAGGACTTTGGTGTGAATTCTGATTTAGTCATTCTGACCTGTAGGACCTTCTAGAAATCACTTCACTTCAGTGGCCTTGTCTGTAATGGAAGGGGGTTGGACTTGATGGTCTTAGTGCTCCTCTTAGCTCTAAATCTATGATCCTGTGTTCTCAGGACTCGGGGATCTTCCTACCTTGGCATCATGCACAGTCTTCCCGGTGTACTTAGAGAGGAGGGAAGCATACTCTGTGGCTGTGTGCTTGCAGGTACTCAGTCCAATGTTTCGACCCACATAACCTTCTGGGGACTTCAGCAGGCTGAGCACCACAGGACCCAGGTCAGCCACTGCCATTCCATCCATTGGGACATCGCCCATGGGCAGACCTTCAAAAGAGAAGAGGAAAAAAAGACCCAAGGATTGGGGGGGTGGGTCAGGGAGGGGGGAGAATAAAATTTGGTTCTCTCCTCCCTACCAGACTGTTATGAGCAATTTTAACACTATCTTGTCAGTCTAATGCTGACTTGTCCAGGGTCATAAAGCCAGCCTGTGTCAGAGGTGGGAGTTGAACTTGGGTCTTCCTGCCTTAGATTGGTTCCCTATCTAGGGCCATGCAAGCCTTTCCTGGTCTACATAATGACATTAAATCTTTCTCCACCACATAATGGTGAAAAAGAAAAAGAACTTGAGGGTAAGAAAAAATCCTTGCTGTGACAGATCACTGAAAGAGATCGCACATGAACATAAACTCACTCAGCAAGTAGCCATTTCCATCGGGGGCTTTCTGGGGTAGGAAGTAGGTGAGAAGGTTTTCAAAGTAGCAGGGCAGCCGGACACTGATCATTGGCACATCCAAAGCCCGGAAGTATTCCTCAACCTCTCCTTTGCCATCAAAGTGCCTGACTATCAGCCGGCCACCAGTCAGTTTCTTCACATTCTCCAGTCCACTGTAGATCACATAACTCAAGCCCAGGCGTTTGGACAGATCAGCTAGGAGTTTACCCTGTAGAAGAGACCATGTCTTCACAAAATAGGAATCACAGAAAGAGGGTATCGCCCCCGCAATCATTCAGCAAGCAACAGTAACTGAGCATTGGTTATTTGCCTACTCATTTATCAAATGCCCTACTCTGTGCAAGCCGCAAGACAAGGCAATGGCAATAGAGAGACAAAAGTGAAACAGTCTCTGCCTTCAAGGAGCTTATTCATAGTTAAGGATACAGCCTGTACACAAATAAGTATAGTACACAAGTTCCCCCAACTCCCTCAAAATGCAAGAGAATGGCTGTGGAATCACAGATGCCTCTGCTAGAAGACTCCCTCCCTCCCAGGGCATCCTTTTCCACTGAACCTTCTCACTCATCCTGGGCACAAATCAGTCTTCGGAAACCAAAGAGAAGTCTAATTCCTTTTTCAGAAGCAAGACGGAGTAAAGAAAAGTATCCCATTTCTGGTTTACATAAGTGTTCTATTAAAACAGAGATTCTTAACCTTTTCAGTGTATTGTGGACCTCCCTTTGGCAATTGGGTGAAGCCTAGGGATCTCTTCGCAGAATAATGTTTTTAAGTGCATGAAATAAAATACATAAGAGTACAAAGGGAACCAAAGGTAATGAAAATGAAAAAAATTTCCCCATCGTGGCTAACGTAATCCTTGAAATTTATCCATAGACCTTTTGAATATTGATGGTCTTCATTAAGAATCTATAGAGGTGAACAAAAAGATCAGTGGATGACAATCATCATTTTGCTGTACTCTGTCCAGGAGGGTTTCTTGGAGAGTGGAGAATGTTAAGAAATTGTTAAAGTAGAGGAATGAATGAACCAAAGTTAAGGGAGAAAAGGCTTAAAAAGGAATATGCTTCTGGAGTTTCTACTCTGGCCTCAGGTCTTTTCCCTCAGCTACTCCCTTACTCATGAGAACTGTGTTTTTAGGATCAATTCCTTCCTAATCAGAGATCATAACATGCTCCGGGATTGCAGTGGGGACCCACAGACTTCTTAGAAGGGGTTCCAATCCAGTTAATGTATTTTTTTCATGGAGGCAGCCAAGTAGCACAGGTGGATACAGTGATGGACCTGGAGTCAAAAAATCCCGAGTTTAAATTCCATCTCTGAAACTTATTAGCTATATGACCCTGGGAAAGTCACTTAACCTCTGTCTACCTCAGTTTCCTGAGTGACCCTGGATAGATCACCCTGGTTTGCCAACTCCTTGCTCTCCCACCTTCTGGCTTAGTTGTTACTAGAACAAAAAGTAAAGGTTTACTTTCAAAGAACAAAAAACCTTAAAGCACTATATTAAATGCTAGCTATCATCATGGTCATTAATAGGCAATAGATCTTAAGAATACAATTGATATCAATAAGATAGAAATAGGTCTTGATCAATGATACAAGTAAAACCTAGTGGAATTGCAGTCAGCTATGGGGGGGGGGGAGAGGAGGAGAGAGAAAGAATATTCTAAATTAGTTAAATAAAAATTTTTCATTAAAAAAAGACATTACAGAGAGTTGAGCTTAAAAGATTCTTGTAACAAATCTCCCACTTCTGTAATTGTTATCATCATTAATGCCAATGATAATATTAAACTAAAAATGGAAACCGCTTAAAAAAATACAATTGAAATGGGCAGGAAGGAGGAGTGGCAGGCGGGGAGGAGATGGTATATACATTAAGTTTTCTGATATTAAGGGTCTTTGATTAAAAAATGCTAGGAACCACAGTTCTAGCTTAGCCTCATTTTACCAATAAGGAGACAGTCCTAGATTGGGAAAGGTTCTTTTTCTATGCCACAAACAAAGGTGATAAGAAGAGTCAAGTTTGCATTTTAAAAATTCTGATTGTTATTATAAGCTAGACACTGCAAAACACTAGGGATAGAAAGAAAGGCAAAAGGCAAGTCCTTCCTCAGTCTAATGGGGACAACATACTGTGTACAAATGAGACAGACACAGGATTAATTGCAGACAATCAGCAGAAGAAAGGCACTACAATTAAAGGGACTTGGGAAAGGTTTCTTGTCAAAGATGGGATTTTAATTTGGACTTGAAAGAAGGCAAGGAAACCAAGAAAAGATGATAAAAAGAATTCCAGGCATGGGGGACAACCAGTAAACATGCCTAGAGTGGGGAGATGGGGTATCCTACTGGAAGAACAGTAAAGAGGCCATTGCCACTGGATCACAGTGTATATGGCGGGGAGTAAGGCAGAAGGAGACTGGAAAGGTATGAAGGACTTAAACTGCCAGAGGATTTTCTTTCTTTGATCCTGGAAGTGGCAGGTAGCCACCAACGTTTATTGAATAAGTGGGTCAGGTGATAAGGTCAGAGCCATGCTCAATGAAGATCAATTTGACAGCTGAGTGAAGCAGAGATTGGAAAGGGGAGAGATCTGGGGCAGGCTCATGCAGCAGCAGCTACTGTAGTTGGGCAATAGGCCAGATGGGAGGTGATGGGAATCCGCAGGCAGGTGGTGGCATCATCAAAGGAAAGAAGAGGGCATATGGGAGAAACGTTCTACAAGTAGAAAAACAGAATTTAGCTACAGATTGATACGGGGGATGACAGAGTCCAGACTCAAGAATGACACCCAGGTTTTGAACCTGAAAGACCGGTGGGACCCTGGACGTAACAGAGAAGCTGGGGAGAGGGAAAGGTTTTGGAGAAAAGATAACGAGTTTACTTTTTAGCCACATCACCTCTTCAGAGAAGCCTTTTCCAAGATTCTTTCCCTCCTCAGATGATTGCTTTCTAAACGATCTTTTACACACATTGCATCCCCATTTCCCCTTACCTCTGGCAAATGCACCAGGCAGGGGCCACCTTGTTGTTGTCATCTCTGTTTCCCTGCCTAGAGTAAGCACTTCATAAATGGGTACTGAATCACAATACGTCTAGCCAGATGCACAGGGAAACAGAGACCCATTTTATCTTCACCTGCTTAATCTCCTGCTCTTGGTCCAGATTCTCCCAGTAGTTGGTCACAATGAAAGCTGCATAAGCCCCTGCCAGAGCCGGCTCCAGGCTCTTCTCATCATTCTGGTCTCCTTGTACCACGTCTGCTCCTTGATGCTTCAGTTGTTTTGCCGCTTTCTGCTGGGGATTTCGAGTCACCGCACGGACTCGGAATGTCCCATCTTCCAGGAGGGTCTTGGCAACGGAGCCACCTTGGGCACCTGGGGGAAAACCAGACAGCCCTTCTTTGAAGCTCTGTCCCAAGGCAAACCATTCCCTTGAAACTCCAACTTCTGCAATAAGTCCCTTCAAAAGTCAGACACTTTCTGTTCTTTTGTTTCTCTGGATATAGAGACCAATCAATCCACCAATAAACAATTTATTAATGTGTGCTAACATGCCAGACACTGTTCGAAGCACTGAGGGTACAAAAAGAAGCAAAACACCTGCTCTCAAGGAGCGTGGGATTTCCTGGGAGAGACAACAGATAAATAAACTGATGCGAAGTACACTATATACATGATAAAAGATGTCAGTCAGAGGGAAGACACTAGAAATAAGAGGGATTAGAGAAGGATTCCAGTAAATGATGCGATTTTAATTGAGACTTAAAGGAAGCCAGGAAGTGAGCAGGCAGAGCGAGGAAGATCACTCCAACATAAGGGAGGCAGAGAGGAGGAGTCTTTCCTTCATGGAACAGCCATCAGGACGGTGTCCCTGGAACGTAAAGTGTAAGAAGTCCAGCAAGGTAGGAGGGGATAGATGATAAAGGGCTTTAAACACCACATGGAGAATTTTGTAGTTGATCCTGGAGGAAGTAGGAAGCCACTGGAGCTTACTGGGTAAGGGGTGATGACCAAACCTGTGTTTTAAGAAAATTAAGGGAGCAACTGGGTAGTTCAGTGGATTGAGAACCAGGATTAGAGACTGGAGGTCCTGAGTTCAATCTGACCTCAGATACTTCCCAGCTGTGTGACCCTGGGCAAGTCATTTAACCCCCACTGCATGATTCCCAGATGGAAGGTAAGGTGTTTTTTTTTTTAAATAGGTCTAAGCAATAAATAATTTTTTAACCCTTCCCTTCTGATCAATCCTGTTTTTCTTCTGCGATTCTACTCTCACAGTTCTTTCACTCGATGTAGATAGTGTTCTGAAAGCAAGTCTTTCTATGGAAACCAGATTTCTATCTATGTCATCCATAGAAAAAGAAAAATGGAATTTTACTTTTTTGTAGTTTGCTATTTTATTTGGTTCTACTAGGCTAAATGCCAAAGGTTTTTACATCAGATTCTGTTCCTTATTTTGTATGTTTATTTGAGTAGCTATTTTTGTTGACTTAAGTTTGTAGCAAAATCATTTTAAAGATCATACACTCAGTTTTAATGGTTCCACTCCTTATGTTTCTTTGTGTCTCCCACAGTTCCTGATAGGGAGGGGACAGGACATATAGTAAAGACCTGTTGAATTTAATTCTTGGCAGACATGGGATGCGATTCTATCTGTTCACTCTTTTCTCCTAACTTCCTAAAAAAATCTTAGGACCTGGAAACTAAAAAATAATCTAATTAAGCAACTTCAGTGTCTATTTACTATTTTATGCCGCTGTATAGATGTATATTCTCTGCATATGATTGTATGAGATGACCAGTATTTTAGTGATAAGTTATAAGGAATAATCCCAATTATTAATTGATTCAATAGCTGTGTATGAGAATCAGCAATCGATATTCACACTGTGAGCAAAATAAGTTAAAATTCTTTGAAATGCCGTTGCAAAGTACTTTTACTAAAGAGAGTTGCCACAAATCTTTAAAGCCTTAGAATAATATATCTAGACTTCTTAAAACAGTGGTATATCTTTTTGGCTTTGAAACTATGTCGGAACCCTGGCTGTTTCTATCCTGGGATAGGGGGACTACGTGATTTCCCCCTTTATAAAAAGAGAAGGAAACAACCTGACTTTCTGGAAGGAAATAAACCTTCTAAAAGGGAAAAGTTTGGTTTTCCCCTTGTAAGGGGTTAATTTAGGGGGTTTTGACTAATATATTATACTTATGGTCACCAGGGATTAATTCAAATCCCAATAAAAATACTCAAGTCAGTTTGGGAATTTTGTGGTGGTTTAATTAATATAGAGGGAAGGAATTAAGAAGAGAGAGGGAAAAGGGAATAAGATTTCTCCGGCCTAACTTGAGCCAAGGGGAGTTCAGAGACCTCAGCCACAAGGCCTCCTCCAAGATGAAGGGCCTCCTAGGAGGATGGCATTTTAGGAAAGGTAAAGGAAAAAAAAGAATCAGCCTAAATTCCGAGAGAGCTCAGGGAAGACGTCTTACCTGAGCCACACCAAGACGCCAAGACACCAAAACGCTGCCATGAGCCACACTGCTAGTCAAACCCCATGTCTCTGAGAGAAAGATGCTGAGCTCAATGCCTCAGCCGCCAAAAAAAAGACCGGCAAGAGGAAGTGACGTGAATATATAGACTTTTTTTTACATCACTTCCTGCATCTCACATGTACCAATGGTAGCTTAAGCTTGACTTAGGACAGCCCAGGAGGTCTGTCAGTTGTTTCTTATTTGTTAGTTGCTAGCACATGTCTGTCATAGGCCATCCTCCTCAGCACTTAATCCTTAAGTAGGGGTGTATACATTCCTGACTGTTAGACTAAGCAGGGTGGAGTAAATCTAAAATTCACACCCTTCTGAAAAAACATTCATCTGCACTGCACTCCCCCACCTTTGGGGCAAAGTTTGTATAATCTGACTCTTGCATAAAGTATATAAGCAAATATACAGAGGCAGGGTCTTAGACTGGCAATAGATATGTCTTTGAACCTAATGCTATGATTAATTAATTTAACAAGAAAGGTCAGTTTTGGGCCCAGAAAATTGTTTTCCCACTATTTTATTGAACAAAATCTTACAAGATAGTCAGTCTGCGTTTCCTTACTAGCATGTCAAAGACCCATGAGAACCCTAGCTCACTTTTGGTTAGGAGTTCTATTCCAAGGCTCCTATTTAGGAAATTTCAGGCCTTGGCTTTATCCCTGACCTGCTGGATGGTTTATGGGCATTACTTCTCTGTGGGGTTGCTTTTCCTTCTTTGTAACACCATGATTTTTTAGTGTCCCAATTTTGCCACATCCCCTCCAACATTTATTTTCCTTTACTTTCATATTTGCCAATCTGCTAGGTGTGAGGTTGTTTTGATTTGCATTTCTCTACTTAGGAGAGATTTAGAATACTTTTTCATGTCATTATTGATAGTTTTGATTTCTTCATCTAAAAACTGCCTATTCATATACTTTGACCATTTGTCTATTGGGCAGTGGTTTGATTTCTTATACATTTGACTTAGTTCCTTAGGGAACTAGACCTTTGTCAGAGAATTGGGAAATTAGACCTCTGTCAGAGAATTTTGTCATAAAATATTTTCCCCAGGTTGTTGCTTCCCTTCTAATTTTGGTTGCATTGGTTTTGTTTGTACAAAACCTTTTAAATTTAACATAATCAAAATTATTCATTTTACATTTTATAATGTTCTCTATCTCTTGCTTAGTTATACATTCCTTCCTTTCCCACAGATCTGATGGGTAAACTATTCTATGTTCACCTAATTTATTTATGATTTCACTCTTTATATTTAAGTCATTTACCCATTTTGAATTTATCTTGAACACCATGATCTTTAAGGAATCTTCTAGTTGTAACATTCTGTGTTCTAAAATTCTATGTTCTATGGAGCCATCTTGTAGCTCCAGGGGGAAGATTGGAGCCAGGAGGAGCTCAAGATTTTTGAGATGGAAGTACTACTGATATTCTATACATAGGCTGATAAATTATCAAAGTGAAGAACAGGGGAAATATCCTTTAATGGGGGGTGGGAAAGAGGGAACTAGATAAATATCACAGCATATGGAATTTGATCATTTTTAAGTTAAGAGATTTAGGGGTAAATTATATATGTACGGGGTAATGATGTATTTCTTTATGGTTCAGACTGTTTTCTAACTTTCCCATTGTGACAATACCTATTTCAGAAGGTTTTTCTGATATAAAAGGGGTGAGCATTTGTTATTTGAAAAAAAAAACCAAACAACCTAGAAGATAAATCTGTAGAGTTATAGAATGTTTCTTTCCTAAATAACATTTTTACCCTTGAATTGTTTTTTCTAAATTGCTTGTCATTTAGGGATGGTAAATACAATGTTCCAGTTAAAATGACATTGTAGTGAAAAACTGCAAATATACCCTGTGATGTCACATAGGATAGAAGAAAATTCCTATAAGAACATTTGTTATAGTCCTAAAACAACTTGTATTTTTCTTCTTAGAGAAGTGTGGCAATTGAAATGTGTGTCAGTTATCTTAAAAAAAAAAAAAGTCTTATGTTCTTTTGGCTCTCATCTTCTTTTGTGCTACTTACCTGTTGCTCCAAAAACCACTACCAGTTTCTTGTCAGCCATGAAGAGTCGCAGTGTAGAAAGAAAGAGGAACTCAAGTCAGGGAAGTCTGAAAAGAAATAGCATTAAGTATTTAACTTTATAAACATTTACTAGATGACACAAACTGGCTGTGTGACCTTAGGCAAGCCATTCTCAATGCCCCACTTCCTGGCTTCCCTCAAGTCTCAACTACCATTATATCTTTTATAAGAAGCTTTTTCTGATTACCCTAATATTAGTCTCTTTCCTCTGAAACTGGCAGCAGAGCCAAAATGACAGAAGGAATTGAAAATTTCTGTTGATCTCTTCCAATTCAACCCTTTTAATGCCTTTTAAAAAACACCTCGAATCAAATTCTGAGAAAGACAACAACAAAAAAGTTGCGGTGTCTCATTTTTCCAACCCAGGACAGCTTAGGAAGAAGGACTGAAAGGCTGGCTTGGAGATATTGAGGGAAAGGCTAGCCAGGAGCATGGACAGAGAAAGCAGCACCAGCTGTGGGGCTTGGAAGTGACTCATTAGGTAACAGCAACTCAAAGATTGAGGACGAACATCTTGGTCAGAAAGATATTAGAGAACCCCTGTGCTAACACTGGATGCCATCTGAAAGCTCAACATTCATGTATAATCCAGATTGAATTGCTTGTCAGCTCTAGGAGCAGAGAGGGAAGAAGGGAGGGATCATATCATTATGGAAAATTTATGTGGAGGTTTGTTTTTAAAATAAAAAATTCAAATGAAAGCTCAATATTAAGTTCTGGGTTGCAGTTTCATAGTGGGAAGGAATGATTATGTTCTTTGGTCATGGGCAAAGACTCTACTTGGTAATAACCAGGAGGATAGTGACCAGAACTCTCCATGGATTACAACATATTAGAAGTACTGAAATGCAACAGGCCCCCAGATCTCACCACAGAAACTCAAATGAGCCATCTTCTCCAAATGTAAACAGAATCCAACTCTATCATAAAGTCCATAGGCTAAAAAAAATGAGAAAACATCAACAAAAAAAGAACCTGACCATAAAAATCTTCCTTGGAGTCAAGAAAGTTCACCTCAGAAGAGAATGACATGAAAACATTAGATCTCCCCAATGCTGTCCCTTTCCCTCTGAGATTATCTCCCATTTATCCTGTATATATCTTGTTTGTTAGACTGTGAGGTCATTGAAAGTAATGACTCCCTTTTGCCTTTCTTTGCTTCTCAAGCATTTAGCATAGTGCCAGGCATATAGTGGTGCTTATTAAATGCTAATAAATCTCATGTAGAGATTTAGAAGTTATCTGCAAAGAAGTTATAATTTTATGAGCTAATAAAGTTACTGAGAATGTGTAGGAGAAAGAATAGAAGAGGACTTAGGATAGAGCCTTAGGCTCTAATCATAATTAGGGAATAATGAGCTAGTAAAGGAAATTAAGAAATTATTGGTAATTTTGGAGACAATAGTTTCAGTTTGGGGAGGCTAAAGGTGGGAAGGGTGTTAGAAGCCAGGTTGCAACAAATCAAGAAATAAATTAAAATATATGGCTTTTTTTGAGAGTTTGATTGTGAAAGGGAACAAAGATGTAGGATGATAGCTTGAGAGAATGGTAAGGTCAACTGAAGAATTTTTTTAAATAGGGAAGACCTAGGCATAAGTGTATATTTTGGAGGGATTCATTTTTCTTAGATTACATAAAGAAAAAAGTGTCAGATAAAATAGGCCAAAATAAAGTTTGTTAATGGCAGAATCAGGGTTCTAGAAAGCACATTAGAAGGGGAAGGTATAGTAAGTCAGGGACTTGGGAAGGAAAGCCTCTTCCCAAGGGGCAAATGTCCCTCTTCATCAACCTTTGCTGCACTAAGGAGAAAGGAACTTGATACACAGAGAATATCAGCCTCTAGCATCACAAAATCCTTGAGAATAATAACCCCATCCAACGAATACTTCCCTAATAAGCTACCAACTTCTTTCTCCCTTGGTCCTGGTGATTGCTTCTGCTAAAGGGGATGCCCTTTTCATTATTAGAGGTAAAAGGGGTCCTAAAATCCAGAATTCAAGTTGGAATATTACAAGGACATGGCCAAGGCCCAGCTACCTTCTGAATTGTTTTTTTTTCCTTTAAGGCCTGTCTCTTAGGTCTCATCCTTCCAAAAGACATCCATAATTCTCCCTACCTAAAAACTGGACTTTCCCCTTGGAACTCTCTGGACAAGTCCATGTCATATTCCAACCTGAATTATAATTATTTCTTATTTAATCTCAGCTCATCTTTGCAAATGAATGCCCCTTAGCACAATGACTTGCATCCAGTACACACCCAATCAATATTTACCGAGTTGAAAGTAGCAGCTAAATGACGTCAAGATTCCCTTGCAGTGCTAAAATTTCTATGTTCGGAGGCCTTTCCCAGGTTTAGCATTCTCTGTTTTAAGGGTTTTTCCAGTTCTAATATGTCATAGTTCTAACTTGCCATTTTGTGGAGGCAGATCTTCTTTGCTGCAATCACATCTCTCTGAAACCATTACTCTTGGACCACAATGTCATTGAAATTTATTAGGAATCATGAGAGGCAGGTAGGTCCATTTGAAAACCTTTGTTAGCAATAGCCTTCATTGCTTTAGCAGTAATGATCCCCAGACATCATCTCCATTTAAGGGGTAACTAAGGGGAGAATATATTCCTGTTAAAGGGGAATATTGGCAGGAGAGGAAAATGGAATTAGGTGATCCAATCTTACTTTAGCCAGCAAGCTTTCTCTATTATATCTCAGGAGAGAAGGGGAATCTTTCCATTCTCCTGTACCAGACCTTAAGAGAGAAGAATCCTAGGGAAGTTGAGGCAGCACTCAGAGTTTGGGAAGAAAGATGAGTTCCCATTAAGCCACCCACCGACTAGTAGCTTAAAACAGGGAACATCTGAGGTTGGGACTTACAGAAGGTCTGCAAGGTAGAGAGAGGAGGGGCAATATGTAAATACTAAAATAAGAAGAAAATTGGGTTGGTACACAGCAGGAGTTCTTAATTATTTTTTATGTGATAGACCCCTTTGGCAGTCTGGTGAAACCTAAGGCTCTTTTCTCAGAATACTGTTTTTTAATAATTGCACAATAAATATATAAATATTTCTAACTGAAATAACACATTTCAGTTAGAGGTTAATGAAATAAAGATGTAGGGTTTTTCCCCCCATTCAAGTTCATGGACTCCCTGAAATCTATCTACAGATGCCTGGTCTGGGGTATAGATCCTAGCTAAGAACCCCTGGTAGAAAGGAAAGAAAAATGGTCCTAAGATCAGGAAACCTGAACCTGAGTCTTGACTCTGCCACTTAGAACCAATATTAGTTATCTGGAGCAAGTTACTTCCTATTTCTAAGCATGCTTCCTGCTCGGTAAAATGAAGAAGTTGGGCTAAGTGATCTCTGAAATCTCTTCTAGTTGTAAAAATGATTATATGTGTTGCAGCAAAGGCTAAAATAAGAACATCCTAGGTTTCACTTGAAAAGAGACAGCCAAGGGCCCTGTTTAAATCTCTATCTACATCATGCCATCATCAGACTGTTCTGAATGTACAACGTGAGTTGCTCAAAGGAACCTGTACTCATGAATACTAAAGATATTTCAGTCCTTTCCTTACCACTATAAAATTCTCCCTAAACATATCTGGGTAGTCAGGAAGCCATATCAGCCTCTGGACACTTCCTTGCTATGTGACTCTAGGCAAGTTCCTTAATCCTGTTTGCCTCAGTTTCCTCATTTGTAAAATGAGCTGGAGAAAGAAATAGGAAATTACTCCAGTATCTTTGACAAGAAAACTCTAAATGGGGTCATGAAGAATCTGACACAATTGAAAACGACAGAACAACCAAAGTATATGCACCTTTAAACTCCTTTTAGGTGATTGATAGAGGAAGTCCAATATATTATATGGTAGAGAGTACCTGGGCTAGGAGTAAGACCTGGGTTTGAGCCTCAGCTCTGCCACTCTTACCTGATGACCCTGTTAGTCTCTCCATCTCTTAGAATTTGGCTAAAAAATCTCTGCTTTATTGCACCTTCCACCTCTTAACATCCCATGTTCTATTGAGCCTTTTAGCTCTATTCCTCTATGGCCTATTGTACCTTACAGCTCTAACATTTTATACTCTAACAACAACCCTTCTTGTTTTTACATTCTATATTAGTACCTCCTAGATTCTGGGGGTTTTGTTTGTTTGCTTTTTGCATCTAAGCCTTCATTGTTTCTATCATCCCAAGATATACTACCCTGGTTGCCTTCTGGAGCTCCTGGTGCTCCCATGGAAGTCTTCTCTCTCTCCCCCTTGGCTGCCCCTCTTGGAGGCCTACTGCCCATTTGCTAAAAGAAGATGGTGGGCTCTGCCATGCATTCTGTTCTTCCAGCTCTAACGGTTCCCGGATCTAGCAATCCTTCTAGCGTTCACATTCTATGCCAGTACCTTCTCGTTATTTTATGGATCGAAATCACCCAAAGTTCCATCATCATCCCAGGACACATCACCCTGTAGCCTTCTGGGGCTCCTGCTGGTCCTCCCTCTCTTCTCCCAGGGTGCCCCTCTGCTGAGGGAAGGTGGCGGGCGGGCTTGGCCACGGCATTCCCTGTTCCAATGACCCTTTCAGTTCTAACATTACGCATGAGAATGATCGGTCCCATCCCAGCACAGTCACGACTTTCCCCGAGTCTCCGAGAATGCCGCAAGCTCTGGCTCTACTCCCACTCCGGTCGCGGGCCTGGCTTTGGCTGCTCTACCCTTTCTCCCCTCCACCACCCACCCCCCCTCCCCTTAGCAAAGCTAGAGCTCTATTCCTGCTCATGCATCCTCTTCAGCTGCTCGGGGATGCCCCATTTTCATTCACCACCCTGGCGGAGCCTCCCACGCGGGAGTGGTACTAATTACCTGTTATCCTGGCGTCTCCGCAAAAAGGCTAAAAGCAGCCAGACTTGGGGAAAGGGGAGAGATAAATGAGGAGTAAAAACCATTGTGCCCGGAGGAGAGGGGGGACGAGGAGGTCTGTGGCAAGTTCTAACTTCTCCCGTTCCTCCTCCATTCACTCCTATAGGCTCTCGTGGTAAAATCTATTTAACAATATGTACGTCCTATTTATGGGAATAAAATCAAGGTGTTCATTATATCTAAAATGGATCGGAATAATATTGCTCCCCCTCCTTTCCGAACACAGATGGTGCATTCCAACCTGGGTCAACTTCTGGCATCCTTTCCCCACCGAGACCAGACTTGTTAAGCCGAAGTATTTGGTCGCTGAGGAATTTCATCTTCCATATTGTATTTTACGCTTACTCGTTAAATATAGAACTTTAGAGCTAGGTAACCACCTTATTTCCCTCCGCTACCCCAAAATGAGTGTTTAGCTGACAAATTTGGTTTCGACCTGTTTATTCCCAACAAATTCACAGTGATAGCCAGTCTTAGTACAATCCTGGGAAACAGTCATGCAGACAACCTACGAGTGTTGGGGGATGATATACTTGAAATCTTACACTTTCCGTAGCTTCCTGTTTATTCAAATAAAAGAAAGATGTGTGCTTTCCTTTTTAAAAAAAAATTAATTGCAATGACTAAATTTAGCAAATCTGATTTGTTGCCCTTTAAAGTTGTCTTCATTTATATAATTATTGTGTTTTTAAAAAATTGCTTTCTTCAGTCTTTGGGCTTCTTTCTCATAGATCTGGGAACTTTGTGGTGAAATTCTGTGACCATGGACAATCTCTGAATTTCTGTTTGCTCATCTGTAAAAGGCAAGCTCTGATTCCAATAACATCCACCTCACAGTGTTTGTTCCTTATCATGCAATGCCATATGTTAAACATATCAAAAAGCATAGGAAACAAAAACATCTCTCCTTAATATAACCAAGAGCTGTTAATTATACATAATAGAGAAACACTGGCTAGAAACTTTCCCATATTTATTAAGAGTGATATAATAATAGTAACATGGCATATGATACGGCCTAATTATTGTGGAATTTTTCCTTTATTTATTTATCTATTTTTCTTCCTCTCTTCCCTTCTCAGTTAAATGGTGTCATGTTAATACAAATTTCTATAATTGTTTAGTTTATTGTGATCATTTGCAGCTGGGGGAATTCACCTTTTAAAAACAATGGATCCCAATATATGAATATAGTAGCATATTTATACAGTTATAGACATATAGAAGTTCCATCAGGAATGGTAGGTGAGCCAGCTTTAAGGTGGGCTGGATTGGAGAAAAGAGAGTTTCAAGGACATCGCGGTTCAGATGAGATAAGGGCACATGTGATATTACATGCATAAGAACAAATGGGAGATAATAGTCATGTCTGAAAAGCAAAAGCCCAGTTCTAACCTATGAGAACCCAAATAGGACAGAGGATGATGACCTTGGGTATAAGATGTTTCCATTTTTGTGAAGTTTGTGCATGAATTTCTTTTTTTTTAAGCATAAAAAAAGTGGACCAGTTTTATTCTCATTTCTAATATAGGAGAATATTTTGTAGCTTAGACTATGGTAAGCATTTATAATTCAAGGAGTAAATAAAATGGGAAAACAAGTAAGGCAGACTCTAGGCACAGGTTTGAGCTTTTCTAGTGGAATGTTTAGTTCAAAATCTTCCCTTTACTCCTTTCCTCTCATTTATTTTTTTTATCTTCTTTTGCTGCTCCTTTTTCAAAAATGTATTTCTTTACTTTGTACTCTTTGTTATCTCTTCCCTTCTAGACTATTTTGAATTTTATTTTCTGATTTGTGTTCCATATCTCTATTTATTTCTTGTTTATTTTCTGTGTCCCTTAACAGGTAAAAGCTTCTGAAACACAAGGTTTAACTCGCTTTATCTAATTAATTTTTCTGTCATTGCCTTTATAGATCTTGTCCAACCTTCTCTTTTTCTCTGCTGTGTTTCAGTTTTAGAAATTTCAATTCATGAGGGAAATGAAATCAGACAGAAGCAGCAGTGCATAATAGCAATTTCTCTGTGTTTCAAGGCATTGAAGCCCAGCTTGATTCCCATGATTAGTCACTATTAGCAGGAAAATAGGAAAAGAAATAGAAAAAACAAGCACTGATAAAGAGGAGGCTAAATTATTTCTGAACAATTTGATAGTTTACTTATATAGCTCAATCCCATTAGTTACAGGCCACATGAAAGTTATTCTATGTTCAATGAAATAATTAATATACAGATAGTGTTTTACAAACCTTAAAGCATCAATAAAATGCTATTATTATTATTAGACAGAATAATTATTAGCAACCATATATTAAGCATCTATTATGTGACAAATATTGGGACTACAAAGACAAAAAAAAATTACAATAGTCTCTACCCAGGATATTTTATTGAGGGTGAAACAGTTCATATAGAGAAAGTACATACAGAATATATGTGCAAAGTAATTTTCTTTGGTGGAGGGTAAGAGAGAGGAATGAGGAGAAATATAATAAATGGGTATATTAAGAAAGGAAAATTTAAAATTTCCTAATAACCATGTAAAAGTGGAATGTTGGGCCTGGGGAGGTAGTTAGTTTCTTCTCATTAGAGAACATTAATAAAAAGCTAGAATAAAAAAAGAAAGGCAAGGTATACTATAGGAGGGACTCTTAATTTTTACCTTTGTGAAGGGTTAAATTTTTGAGGTAGGAGTTTGAATAAAAGTCAGGAGAGCAGCTTCTTAAACACAAACACTTAGTTTATTATTAGGAAAGTATGGACAGGAAATAGAAAGGAGGGAAGTAAGCGTAATCTTATAATGACTTACAACTATACCTAAGATCCCAATCCTAACTAAATTTTTTCTTCTAAAAAACCCTAAATCTATCTGCCTTCAAGGATAGTTACTTCTGCCAGTGCCAGGCTCTGGCATAACTTTTCTATACTCTCTAAGAATATATCCACTATCAATCTACCTATCTACCTAAGATAATCAATTATCAATAAGGCTGTTAAGACCTTAAATATGTTTCTCTGACTCCAAAAGCCTCAGAGAGAGTGACTCACACACTCCTCTCCCTGGGGACCTAGAGACAAAAGCCCTTCCAACTGCCAGCTGTAACTAACTCTCAGCTATACCCTTCTGTCACCAATTGAGAGTTTGCACAGCAGGGGGGCTCTTACTCAGAAATCTTTTTTATCTCTTTCCTCTTAAATATAAAAAGGGAGAAATTAAGAAAAACTCTTTTAACACCTTCAAACAGATTACTGCTATTTATAATACTCTTAGTGTGATTGTAAATGTATCAGAATTGATGTGAAATAAATTGGCACTTAATTTTCAGCTTTTGCTTTTGGGGAATTTGCAATGTTTTTAGAATCAATGGACTTAGGCAGCTAGATGGCCCAATGGGTAAGAGTCAGGCCTAGAATTGGGAGGTCTGGATTCAAACCTCTGTCCTGAGATACTTCTTAGTTGTTGTGATTGTGGGCAACTCATTTAATCCCAATTGCCTAACCTTTACTGCTCTTCTGTCTTCAAACCAATACCTATTCTAAGATAAAAGATAAGAGTTAAAAAAAAAAATAATCAGTGGACTACAGTAAAATGAGGTGGTTGGATTAGATAACTTCCCATCTAGGATGATAATAAGAGTAACAACAATGCAGTGATCTGAAACAATCTCAGTCTCATGATGAAAAATGCCATCTGCCCTCCAAGAAAAAACTGATGGAGTCTGAATGCAGTCTGAAACATAAAATATTTAACTTTCTCCTTCTCCCTCTTAATTTTTTTTTCTTTTGAGATCTCTTCCACATAATGGTTAAAATGGAAAAATGTTTTACATGATTGCACACATAAAATCTATATTGGATTGTTTACCATCTGGGAAGTGGGAGTCATGGGAAGGAAAGGAGAGAATTTGGAACTGAAAAATTAAAAAAATGAATGTTAAAATTTTTTATTTTTTTTATTTTAATTTTTATTATTTAATTTTTATTTTTAAAAATGTCAAAAACATGTTTTTACATGTAATTACGGGGAAAAATATTTTTAAACCCTTACCTTCTGTCTTAGAATCAATCCCGCATATTAGTTCCAAGGCAGAAGGGTGGTAAGAGCTAGGCAGTAGGGGTTAAGTGACTTGTCCAGGGTCACACAGCCAGGAAGTATCTGAGTTCAGATTTAAATCTAAGACCTCCCATTTCTAGGCCTGGCACCCAATCCACTTAGCCACCCAGCTGCCCCTTAGAGGAAAATATTTTTTAAAAATATTGAAGCAGAAAAAAAAGAAACTTCATCTTAGATTTTCAATGTCTAAAACTGTTTAGGACCTATTTATATTTAAATTAATTAATTACAAGGCATAAAGTATCCTATTCCTTTTTCTGCATGTTATCTCCCCATTAGATTGTAAACAGAGATTGTCTTCTTTTTCTATATCCAGCACTTAGCACAGTGCTTGAATCATTATAAGCATTTAATCAATGTTTGGCAATTGATTGATTAATTCCAAGCCCTCAATCTGTGTCCTTCCATTCTCATTCACTTTTCTTCATATTATGGATGGCAAACTAGTATGTTGTTGTTCCAGTTCCATTTTTCTAGCTTTGATTTTTGTTTTTGTTTTTGTTTTGCATTATTTCATAAAAATTTTCCAGATTTCTTGGTATCCTTCATATCCACATTAAATTTCATTACATTTAAAGGAATTTTTTCTCCTAGATCCATGTTTATTTAGATACAGGGTGTTTGTGGGTCCTTCCAATTCTGAAATTTGTGATCCTGTTCAGGGCTGGCTCAAGACAGACCATATAATGAACCACACATAAAGCTAGGAAGGAAGTCTCAGGTTTCTCCCATTCCTTTCCCCTAGTCTTGTCATCCAGAACACGGGCTCCCCTTCTTTGGCCACCAGAGGACGCTGACTCGAGAGAGCTGCCTGGCGGCTAGAAGGGTCCCTTGAGTTGGCACTTCTAGGCTCTTCCTCTCGTTGTTCCTTTCTGAACAAGGGAGGCGGGGCTTGCGTCGAAGGGCGCGTTGCACTCTGGGTCAGCGTAGCCATGGCGGCCCGTGTCCTCTCCGCCTGTGTCCGCAGCCTGCCCGCGGCTTTGGCGCCGCCGTCCCGGCCTCGGGGCCCCGCTCTCGCCTTGATCCGACCGCTCGGCTCGGCTCCGTGCGTGGCGGCGGGGCGATGGAGGAGAGCGGTAGCGGTCCCTGCACACACACAGGTGAGGGAGGCGGAGCAAGGCAGGCGGGCCCACGGGCGAGAGGGCGGGCGGTGGTGACTTTGCCTGGCCCGCAGGGGTCACAGCCTGGTCGTGCCCGGGGGCCATGGGAGAGGTCCTTTACCTGGTCTGACTGGGCAGCACCTGAGTCCGGGACTTTTAGTGTCAGTAGAGGCTGGCTCAGGTTTCAAAGGCCTTCGAAGGTCAAGGGCCTCCGAGGCTTCTTACTTTGGCAGAGCCTCAGCCCAAACCCCTGCCCTGGGCCTCCCGGCCTTTCTCGATCCCTTCGGGTTCGGAAGGGCAGAACTCCTGGGACCAGAGCGAGAGGAAGGAGGGGATGGAGGAGAGACTATGTGGACAACCCCTGACCTGGGAGATGCTGATAACTCACACTTAAGATTTACAAAGTGCTTTCCTCTCAACAGCCGCATGAACTGAGTAGTGCAAGGTCATTTTTATTTTGGTCATCTGCCTTTTCAATGTCGAGAGATTTAGAGGAAGGTCCCCAACACTTTGTTAGGGTGGCGAATTGATGAGGAGGACATGGATACCCTCCGAGTCCTCTCCCCCTAATGGTCAGGCATGAATGGGCCCTGGTCTGTGTACTGGGAGGAAATTCTCGCCCCCATCCTTTGGAATATTTGAAGAATTTCATTGAAGTGGTTTGTTCATGATCACAGAATAATTGTCAGGGTTCGGGATGTAATTCCTGCCTTCTCACTCCTAAGACTGATCCCCTTTCCTACTTCATTTCACTGACTTTGTTAGAGCTGTACAGAAGTTGACCACTGCTGAAGATGTTCAAGCAGATGGAGGATAATTTGATCTGGCACCTTGAGAAAAAGCATTTGGGAGGCAGGAGAATTTTGTCCCAGCTGCTCTTGCAAGTCACTTGCTTTCTAAAACAGTGGGGTTGAAGTAGATGAGCTCCAAGGCTATTTGCATCTTTGCAGTTCTTTGGGGAGACTTACAATGTAGGGCTTTCCTCTACCTCACAAAGAAGCACCCTATCCAGATTTGAGGAGGTAAAGGGGAAGGGGAATTGTTTTCCTAGTTTCCAGAAAAATGAGGCCTTGGATGTGCTTTAGGAATAATAATTGGGATAGGCTGCTGGAGAAAGTTGTTCCATGGGAAAAGATTTCTTTTGAACACATATCCCTTTTTGTAGTTTAGAACATACTTCCTTTCTAGTTGTGGAGGGTAGGTAGCACATTCCTGATTGTATATTGTATCTGGTGAGTTCACCCTGTGACTTGCCCTCAAGGAACACTTAGGTTAATTTAAGAATTGTCTCAAAACATTGGCTGGATTAGAATATTAGAGAGGGAGCTTTAGAATCAAATAATTTAAACTTGTTTTATAGATGGGGAAACTGAGGCACATAGAAGCAAAATGATATACTATTGGTCAGCAGCAGACTAGAACTCATTTGCCCTCACCCTTAATCTAGTGTTTTTCTGTTGGTGAGTAATTGTGTTCCTGGGCTCTTACTGCTAGAGTTTCATTCTAATTTTGAAATTGTGATTTGTCCCTGTTCTAATAATTGATATGTTGAATTTAGGATTATCAATACCATTGGTTAGTGAACATCTAAGTAACAGTATTTGTTCTTAAATAGTAATTATGACCATGTATTCTTAGGAAATAGTTCCCATAGGTTTGGAGAGACAGTTCTGCCTAAATTATTTTTGAAATGTATGTTTCTTGGCTAAAATAGTTTGTCAGAGTAAATACATATCCACAATATTTGAACACCTTCCTAAAAGTAAATAACACAATTTAGTGTCATCAGTGTCACTGATATTATTTTTATCACACATCTTGGCAAAAATATTCCCTAAATCTGTGATTCATAGAAAGACTTGGAAATGACCTACAGTGACTTCAAAAGTAGTTCAAATTATCTTTGGAAAACAAGTCAAAATTATTCAGGTAAATCATTGTTGTAAAATGTAGACATTGAAGCCACTTATACATCATTCTTGACTCTATGGAACAGGGCCAAAATGAAGGAGGATCAAATAAAATAGATTTCACAAAGCCCATGCATTTTACTTAAGATGATAATCCTCATGATCTGATTTTTTACTAGGCAGGAGCTTAGAGGAATTACTAATGGAATGCAGGAATACTGATAATAGAAAGAAGTAGCAGCTGACAGTAACTGAAAGGAAAACACCTGGAAAATATAGAAAATAGGAACTTAAAAAATTAAACAAAAACACCAGCCATGGAGCAGACCATTGAACTTTTAATCATTGTATTACCGTATAATATTCTTTGTTTACTGTAATGATCCTAAGTGATCATCAAAAGGTGGAGTTGTGGTTATTGCATTCTATTTAAGAATACTGTGAAGAGGGGGCAGCTGGGTAGCTCAGTGGATTAAGAGTCAGGCCTAGAGAGGGGAGGTCCTAGGTTCTAATCTGGCCTCAGACACTTCCCAGCTGTGTGACCCTGGGCAAGTCCCTTAACCACCATTGCCTAGCCCTTACCACTCTTTTGCCTTGGAACCAATACACAGTATTGACTCCAAGACAGAAGGTAAGGGTTTTAAAAAAAAAGAATACTGTGAGGAATATAATGCATTTACAAAAGATTTCTATTAAAATAGTCAAATTTTTAAAAGCTGACAATTCAAGGGAAAATGGAAGAGAATAAGCATTTATATAGTGCCCACTGTGTACCTGGCATTGTACTAAGTGCTTTACAAATATAGTTTGATTTTCACAACAACCTTGCAAGGGTTAGGTGCTGCTATTCTCATTTTATAGATGGGAAACAGATTCAAACAAAGGTTGTGTGACTTATGAAGGTCATGCAGCTAATGTCTTAGGCTGGATTTGAATTTGGTCTTCCTGACTAATCGGCCCAGCATTTTATCCCCTGTGCCAGTATTCCCTCCTATGTCCCCTGTTCTTTTTCTCCTTTTTTTGACCCCCACCTTTTTTTCAGATTCTCTTAACATTCTCTCATCTTTTCCCTTCTTTAATTTGTGAGTTAAGCAACAACTCTAGTTATGATAGTTAAGTGTCAGAATTGTGCTAATAATATGCATTTTCCAGAAAAAGAATAATAATACATTTAAAATTGAAATTAGATAAAATAAAAAGGAAGTGTCATTAGTTGCTAAAGACTTTGAAAATATTAAGAGATTTCCTTTAAAATTTCCCAAGGGCATTTAAGTGGCTCAGTGTCAGGCCTGGAAAAGGGAGTTCTAGGGTTCAAATGTGACTTAGAACACTTACTAGTTGTGTGACCTTGGACAAGTCACTTAACTCCAACTACCTAGCTCTTACTGCTCTTCTGCTTGGAACTTATACTTAGTATTGATTCTAAGACAGAAGGTAAGGTTTGGAGGGATTGTTCAATTCAACAAACATTAATCAAATCCCTTATTTATTTAAAACTGTTGAATATCGAGGAGATGTAGAGATAAAGAAATGTGATCCATGCCCCCAAAGAGCTTAGTTTAGTAGACAGGGTTGGGTATACAACATAAATAATAGTAATGCAGAATGGGACAAGGTAAGTACATTGGTTAGGTGCAGAATACAATACACAATACAATACAACTTTCAAGTATGGCAGTATTCCTAAGAAGAAGAGGAGTTATTAATTTTGTTAGATTATTGTTAGTGACTAGTATAGTATAATGTTACTATGAAAGGACTGTTTTTCTCTCCTTTAAAATTTTTCTTTTAGCAAAAAGTTAAGTTCTTTAAGGACTTTATACAGTCTTTCAGACTTAGGGTAGTGTGAGTTATAAGTGACTTGGAATTGTCAGGGAATTAATTTTTTTTCTTCTGGCTTGAGAATAATGGGTTACAAGAATTGAACTCCTATTTAATGCTGTGACTGAGCTGTTTTACTTCTTGGTGCCTATGACCTTCTGCCATACTGCTCTTTCTCTCTTTTCCCTGGATTTCTGCCATGTGGTCCTTGTTAAGCTTCCATCTCCCTTGCCTCTTTTTCTTATCAAAGCTCCCTATTGTCTGGACCCTAGATAATGCCAGGGCCTGTCTGACTTTGTGGTCTGTCTAGCACTAACCCCTCAATGCATGTAGTTCCCTTTTGATGTGTCTCTGAACTATGAGAAAACTGCCACCACTTCAAATTTCCATCCTCACCAGTGATTTAAGTAGGTGACAGCTGCTGCTGACACCAAGGCTTCTGTCCAAATACCACCTTTTACCATTACTGGATCTGGGAGAATAGAACTGTAGTTCTGACTTTTTCATTGATTTGGAGACCTCCTTGCCCTCAAACTCACTACATGTTGTGTGTGAGGATACATTTCTCTTCATTAAATCATTTGGACTCTTCCTTAACCATTGGATACCCATATATCAGGCCCAGCCAGGAACCAAGGGGATGCAACATATCATCAGGATTCACATCATCATGTTTTATAGTTTTTCATCATATATAGATGTATTATACTTCAGCTAGTTTATGGATTAACTAGACTTTTTTGAGTTAGCCTAGGCCAGTGATGGTGAACCTGTTAAGAGATTGAGTGCCCAAATTGCAACCCTCACACTGCATGTGAACCCCACCCCTTACCCCAGACAGTGGAGGGAGGAAGTGCTCCCATTATGCTGCTGGACAGAGGAGTGGGGCATGTGAGAAATGTCCTCAGGCATGATGGAGAGGGGGAGGGGAGCAGCCTCCTCCGATATCCATGTTATAGGTTTGCTAATACAGGGCCAGTCCAACCACCATTTATAGTATTTCTGTGCGAAAGTGTTCTAAATTGATACAAATGACCTTTTGCACCACAGCCTGCTTGTGATGGGGCCCCTTATATAAACTTTTGAGAATGTGTGGAAAGTTGGTCAGAGCATGTACACCTTTATGTCTTCCTTAGGTTATAGCACAGTGATTTGCAGAGTAGAGGGTTAGAAGCTTCAGGTTCTAATTCTGCCACTTACCAGTTATGGGACAAGGGCAGATCACTCATTTTCTTACTTTGTAAAATGAAGATCACAATGCCTATTTATCTGCTTCACAGGTGGTTTTGAGGAATGTACTTTAGAAAGTGCTATATAAATATAAGCTGTTATTATTTTTGTAGCAGATGCTTAGTAAATGTATATGGATGTTGTGCCAAGTCCCTGAAAACTAGTTAGGTATTAAGATTTGTGCCAGCAATGAAACATCATTGTATTAAGGCTAAGACCAATAGGACTCCTTGCAGTCACTTTTTTAAAGTATAAAGGAGGCAGAGAATTTGATTCTTAGTGAATGTAGTAGCCGTTTCCCAAGTCAAAATTATTCTAGATAGTAGTATTCCCATGAAATTTTTCTGTTTGAGACCCAACTTGTCCATTTAGACTATCATAAGCAATTTAAATGTACTAATAGATACATTGACCATCTCACTGCATGTCAAATTGTGGACAGCAAACATTTTAAATTTATTTGTTTTGTTTTTTTGTGCAGATCATAACCCAAGTCTGCTTTTAAGGACCAGCCTAGTTAAGTTCAGAGAAGCTTGCCATTGGTAGCCTGGCCACTTAGTGATGATTCCCTTGGCCCTGGCAGCCCTTCTCACTGGTAGAATATTGGTAATAAAGAGATATCTGAATCCTTTCCTGCTCCCTGCTCTGTCCTCTTCTTAGCTCAGTCTGTGAAGGCCATGGAAGAATCAATAGCTTTAAAAAAGGGGAGGAAGCCAGGATTGGGTATTGTGTGACATGGAAAGAAAGAACTGCCATTAAAAAATAAAAAGTTAATGGGATATAAGAAGATAGGGAATTTTGGAAGTAAAAATTATTTTGTTGTTCAGTCATGTCTGACTCTTTGTAATCATGTATTGGGTTTTCTTGGTAAAGATACTGGCGTGGTTTGCCATATCCTCCTCCAGTGGATTAAAGCAAACAGTTTAAATGACTTGCCTGGGTCACACAGTTGTGAGTGTCTGAGTTCAGATTTGAACTCGGGTCTTTCTGACACCAGATCTACTGCTCTAGTACCCTCCAAAAATTGTTCGCTCCACATGGGACTTGAACCCACAAACTCTGGCCAGTAAACGTCCAGGCTCATATTTGAATTCAGAATGAGTCTTTCAGATTCCAGTCCTGGTCCTTTTGCTGCCCCAATAAAAGTTTAATGGACCCGCTAAAAATTTATTGTGGATGGAAGCTGAGAAAGGCTGTTTTATTGGTAGGTATGGAGGATAGCAATATCATGGGTGACTTATTTACATTTTTTTTTATGTCTAGTATGACCCTTTATCAGAAAAGAGTTCGGTAAATAATCTTCATGATATAAATGAATAGCATGAACATCCTCTTATTTCTGCATTGTAGCTGTTGTCTATGGGATGGCCTCATGATGATGTCTCCCTTTCTTATGAGAAGCAGCCAGTCGTAGTGGAATGAACATTGGACTAACAGCCAAGTAACTTTGGTTCTGCCAGAAACTTAGTGTGGGCCTTTGAGCAAATCTTCCCCTCTCTGGGCTTCAGTTTCCTTTTCTGTGACTTAGGAGCTCCCTTTTCAGCTCTGCTGGTCTTTGATAATGTGATACTAACCTCTGCCAGTTTATGTAAATTCTTCTCTGTAAGTTGGGTCTTAATAATACTTGCACTGCTCTACCTTTCAGGGTGGTTATGGGGAATATGCATTACAGATTCTAAAGCTCTGGACCTGTGAGGTGTTACTAGTGTGTCTCCTTGGTGCTAGTTATAAATGTTACAAACAGCCTAGGCTTCTAAGAAAAGAGCCCTAACACCTTAGTGAAAGAGAGTGTGCGTCTGTGACTTTCCAGTAGTTCATTTCAAAGACAGTATTCAGTGAGTTTGCTGTGCTTGTTTCCCTTGCTCTAGGTTTCAGGGATATTCCTACAGTTGGGCCGCCAGTATAGCGACATGCCCCCTCTGACACTGGAGAGCATTAAGGACCGTGTCCTCTATGTCTTGAAACTATATGATAAGATTGATCCAGAAAAGGTAATTGATATATTTGGGGAAATCATCTCTTGGGATGTTGACTGTTTTAATAACTAAACCATGGTTAAGATTATTAGAAACATTTCAAATTTGAAGATTCTTTAGTCTGAAAAAAAAAAGCCATTATAATTGAGGAAAACAAATGTCACTCTTAGGACTTGATTTTTTAAAAAAGACAACACTTACCTTCCATCTTAGAATAGATACCAAGTATTGGTTCCAAGACAGAAGGGTAATGAGGACTAGGTAGTGGGGATTAAGTGACTTGTCCAGGGTTACACAGCTAGAAAATGTCTGAGATTGGAACCCAGGACTTCCTGTTTCTAGGCTTAGCTTTCAGTTCACTGAGCCATGTAGCTGCCTCTGTAAAAAACCAAACCTGTAATTTTTTATGGACATGCCAGTGAGGTTGGTGTCAGTATATCAGAAATCAAATTTCCCCAGAAGTATCTTCAGAGATGTTTTTCACTTTGCATCTTTAGGTTTTCAAAGTAACAGCACATTTAGAATTAGTTTTTATCTATATCCTGCAAAATCATGACTTTATGTAAATAATTAGGAACAAAGTTATAAGCAGACAAGTTAGAGGTTAACATCATTGAGAAAGCTGCTAGTTCCTGCCACCAAATTCAGATCCTTGAGGATCAGGTGAACAATGTTACCCTGGGGTCTCTTGACCTAATAATAGTTTTGTTATAAAGTATCAAATCAATGATGTTATGTTGAGGCAACAATGTTGGGGTGGGGTATACTTGATATAGTGTTTGACACATGCTACCCCATGTTTTTGTTGCAGGAAAACTGTATTCTAGATTGGTTCTCTTAGCAAACACACACCCTTACGCGCAGAATCCCATGCTAACTGTGTTTTGGTTTTCATTTTTCCCAGCTTTCAGTATCTTCCCACTTCATGAAAGACCTGGGCTTGGATAGTTTGGACCAAGTAGAAATTATAATGGCCATGGAAGATGAATTTGGTAATAAACTATATACTGTAATGTGTTTCAAGTCATGGTTTGTGTTGTCATTTGAATATGCAGTTGCCAACATCTTAAAATTTTGAATTCTAAATTCTTTATCTCCCTTTCTCCTGCTTTTTTCTCACCCATTGGGAAAGCAAGCAATATATTAATTATATAGGTAAAGGCGTGTAAAATATTTCCATATTATCTATGTTGCAAAAAAAAATTAAAATAGCAAGAAATGGAAAATGAAAAAAGTTTATTTTGTTTTGTGCTGATAATTAAGAGCATTCATTTAAAAAAATACTGTTATTGATGTCTTCAATTTCTTACATCATTATAGTTATTCCCAGGATTCTTATTCTTCCTCCTCCCAGAGAGCCATCTCATATAACAAATAGTATTTTTCAAGAAAGAAAAAAAATAATTGCAACTGATAATACAATGAAATGATGAAAAACAGGTGTAGTAGAATTAACACCTGTGGATCTCCCACCTCCATGAAGGGGTTGGTTGGGAATGTCTTCACATCTCTTCATTCAAGCGATAACAAGCTTGCTCTCTATAATTTTGTAACCTTTACTTTTTGTTTTTTTTTTGTTCTGTGATTGTTTTTTCCCATTTACATGCTATAATTGTATATGTTTGTTTTCTTGGCTTTGCTTACTACACTTTGTATCAGTTCATATAGATTCCAAGTTTCTCTGTATTCATCTCATACATAATTTCTCAAAACACAGTAATAATCCATTTTCTTTCTGTTTCAGGGTTTGAAATTCCTGACATAGATGCAGAAAAGTTAATGTGTCCACAAGAGATTGTAGATTACATTGCAGATAAGAAAGATGTGTATGAATAAAGTCTTTTTTAAAAAAAATCAAGTAAGTAATTTATTTTCTATTAAAGATGGTTTTCCATGTAATCAATCTATATGTACATTTTCCACATAAAACTAGAGTCTGACTTGGAATAAATGTAAATGTCTACTGAGCATTTTCACCACTATAATATGGGAAGAGCCCTTGGCTAGGAATTAAGAACCTGGGTTCTAGTCTTGACTTTTTCCCTAACTCGATGTATGATATTGAGCAAGTCATCATCCCTTTTTGGATCTCAGCCATCACATTTGTAGAATTAGGAAATTGAATTAGCTGATCTATAAGGTCCCTTCCATTGTCAACATTTTGTAAGTTCAGTGAAGTGTTAAGATTTCTAGCTTTGGTGATGCTAGTAATTAAATTAAATAAACATTGTGTATTTTCTTTGTACAAGGGAATGTATTAGATACAGGGAATACAAAGCCAAAAAAAAATGTCCCTGTTCTCTTTGTTAATTTAGATTACGAAAATATTTGTTCTGAGTTTGCAGCCAGGAGACATGGGCTCAAACATCAATACTGAGACTAGCATTGTTGCCATTGGCAAGTTACTTTTAACCTCTTCATGCCTTTCCTCAGCTATAAAATGGGGATGATGTAGAAAATACCTACCTCACAGGGTTGTTGTGAGGATCATATCAGAATGTATATAAAGCATTTTGTAAACATCAAAGGACTATATAAAAGTCAGCTTTTATTACCAAGCAGAATATTAGTTTATGACTGATTATTAATGTTAATTCGTTAGGCCCTGTCATATATACTGTTCTTTCATTCTAGATTGCTGAAAATTTTTCATTTTTAACTGACAATCCTTTTTTACCCAGAGGACTCGGATGATCCCAGCGAGTGTCTGAATGTGAGAACACATTATGAGACCGTTGCTGCTTTTGTCGGAGTATTTCTGTTGGAACTATATTTAAGTTGTCTAAATATGTGTTGGCCTTTAAAAAATAAATACATAAAATCAGTATTCTCAGGCCTTGATTCTTTGATTCTTTTGCATATAGAATGCTGCCTTTATGTTGATCCATTTCTACGTTTTAAAAGACATCTCATTGTTAAGAGAACATTTATGTCTGATAAAGTGGCTTTTCTGGAGTTGATTATTTGAATTACTGATTCCCACCCTCATGTTTTCTCTTTAGTATAACCATCCCTCTCTGAATAAACATACAGGTTTTGCTTCCAAATCACTTTCTTAGTTGTACAGTTTCATTTTCTTTTGGAATTAAGACTAATATGAAAGGGGGCAACTGGGTAGCTCAGTGGATTGAGAGCCAGGCCTAGAGACAGGAGGTCCTAGGTTCAAATCTGGCCTCAGATACTTCCCAGCTGTGTGACCCTGGGCAAGTCACTTAACCCCCCTTGCCTATCCCTTACCACTCTTCTGCATTGGAGCCAATACACAGTATTGACTCCAAGACGGAAGGTAACGGTTTAAAAAAAAAAGACTAATATGAAAGACTGGTCCTTTATTTCTAGCCAAAAGGTACTGTTAGACATAATTTTCATACTTGCCATGATAGTTGATAGTTGATGACTTTTTGGGGATGAACTTGAAGGGGAGAGCCGCCAGGATGGTAAGAGGACTCTACATCATACTGTACATTGATTGGTCAAAGGAATTAGAAATATTTGACCTTGAGAAGGTAAAATGGGATCCCTTTATCTAAGAATATGGAAGATAGAAGTAGGATTAGACTTGTTCTCGTTGGCCTCAGAAAACAGAAATAGGAAGTTACAGAGTTAAACTGCTTTGATTGTAACTTAAAATTTTACTAATGATCAGGGTTGTCTAAAGTATAAAATGCAGCATTAGGATATAGTGTCTTTACTGGGTGTCTTCCGGTACAGTTGACATAACTACTTGGGGATTTTGTAGAGGGAATTCCTTTTCCAGTACAGGTTGAAGAGATGATTTCTGTGATCTCTTTCCATGCTAAGGTTCCCTTATTCTAAGGACAGGACATTCCAGGAAGAGCCACAGCAGGAGCGAAGGCTCAAGAATCAATGGGTGAAGAAATAACACCTGGCTGGAGATAGTGTGACACAATGGAGAGAGCCTCGACTGTTAGGCATTGTGATTCTTGGTTTTAGATTTTGTTATCTTGGAGCACAGATATTAAGAAGGAAGTTGTCAAAGTGGGCGTATTCTCCTATAACATAGTTTTCCCCCCAAGGGAAATGGACATGAGACATTTGAGTCATGGGGGGAGGGGTCTGAACCCCATAGAACTCATGAATGGAGATTTAATTTTTCAGATAAGTCTGTTGTGGGTCCTAGTTAGCTGTTCAATGAGGCCTTTGGACCCTTAATTCCAGCTTCTTGTTCTTGGATAAATGCTTATGTGGGTGTTTGTAAAGTTAGACTCTCAGGAAGGTTTGGGCCTAAAAACTCAGAATATTGAAGGGAAGGTAACTCAAATGTACCATAAATATGATCACATTTAATGCTGGATCGACTTTCTTTTGCACAATTGAGTGAACAGTGCAGAGAAAAAGAGCAAGATTTTAATATAGGCTTTGCTCTGTGCTAGCCTTGGAACCTTGGATGAGTTCTTTTCTCTGAGCTTATTTCCTTTTTGTGAAGAAGGGACAGTAATTCTTCCCCTGGGAGATTTGTGTGGGGCAGCTGCAGAATGCCATTGGTAGAGGTAGTTTCATCTTGTAGAGCTCCCTAGAATGATGAAATGCTAGGCTTAGACCAAGAAAGTGAATAACCTGCTTGTGGTTGTCCCAGAGTTGTCATGAGACTCAGAAGAGAAAGTGAACATAAATTGCTTCCTAGTTACAACAAATGTAATCAGGATTGCAGCTGTCAACAGTTACTCGGATTTCTCCTCTAAAGACCCTTTGCTTTGCCGAGGAACCATCCATAGTTCCTTGGACCAGTGACTACATGTCTTTGGGCCTCTCTTTCCACATCTCTATAGTCATGAGGTTGGACTCAGTGACCTTAGGAAGAGACTCCAGCTCTCTCTGTGATCCTATAAGCCCACAGTTTGACAGCACTGCTTCTAGCACTAGTGAACTCTAGAATTCTGTTCTTTTTGAGGCCAAAAATGGTTGGATTTCGACTTCATTCAGTTCTGGCAAATAGAGGGGGGAGGTGGATTAGGGAATTTCCTAAGCAGCTGAGGAATTCTCCAGACAACCTGATCGTTACATGTATGGACCATTATTTACAATTAGATTTCTCCATTGGGAGTCTGAACTTTTTAAAAAAGAGTATTTTATTTTCCCAGTTACATGTAATAGTTTTTAAAATACATTTTCCAAAACTATTCAATCCAAATTATCTTCCTCTCTCTCTTCCCCCTTCCCAAAGATGGTAAGTAATTTGATCTAGATTTTACCAATATTAATCATGCAAAACATATTTCCATATTGATCATTGTTGTAAAAGAATACTCAGAAAAAGCCAGAATCCTAAAACAAAACACAAATAAGTGAAAAATAGCATGCTTTGATGAGCATTCCATCTCCCAACAGTCTGAACTTCTTTAAAAAAAAATATTTAGAGAACTATTTCAAGGTAATTGGTTTCCTTTCTTCCACTATTTCCTCGTTCTCTTTCTACCTGTCTGACCCTCCTTAGTCTCCTTTGCTGGCTCATCCAGGTCACACTCCCTGATCATGGGTGTTCCCTATGGCCCTCTTGTTCCTCTCTGCTACTTTACTTGCTGTTCCCCTGGATTGAATTGACGTGTCTGTGTAGAGGATTCTCACAGCATCCTGTCTGGATCTAACCTTTGTGCTAACAGCCCTCTGCCCCACTATAATCAGTGCAGTACGATGATTTCCCATCTCTCAGTTCTGGGCCTTTTCTCTTGCTGTCTCTCATGCCTGGAACTTCATCTCTGCCTCCTGCCGCCTTCTAATTCCCAACTAAAATGAAGGAAACCTTCCCCCATTAATTCTAACGCCTTCCCTCTGTACATTAATTTCTCTTCATCCTGTGTATAGCTTGTTTATACAGTTGTTCACATGTTATCTTCCCCCATTGGATTGTAAGCCTCTTGAGGGCAGAGATTGTCTTTTGCCTTCATATCCCCAGTGCTTCGCACACTGCCTGGTACGTGGTAGGCACTTAATAAATTCTTTTATTGACTGACCTTTGTAACACTGTACCTTATGAATTTAAAAACCATTCTGAAGAGTTCTTACGTTTCACCATACTGCCAAAAGGATCCATAATGCAATGTCAAGAAACCCTGATTCAGAGGCACTAACGGGCATTTTCCCCAATAGGAATGTGGCTCTGCCCACCGCCATTTTGCTAATAGACCAAAGGGAATGCCTAATGATGGGCTGCCTGATCACTGCTCCTTCCTTGTGGTATCACCTTGTAGGACTCTTACACTCCTTTGTGCTGTTCCTTCGCAATGAAGCCATTCCTTACTGTTCCCCACACCGCAGTGGCCATGGTGGTTTACGCCAGAAGCATACAAGTTGTAGACAAGTGCTCTTCTTGAACCCTAACCTTCCATTCAGAGGAGGAGGGAATATTTAATTCTCAGGGAGCATAATCTCCAAGCCAGAGAAGGAAGATTTTTCTGGGCAGCCTCAGTTTTCCAAGTTGCTTTGTCAGTGACTCATGTTGAAATGTTTCTGAGTTTGAGAGTTGAGGCACTGGACCTTTGAGAAAAAGATTTCCTGTGATAGCACGCTCCTGGGAGAAAGTGGGGGTTAATAAAACTTGGGGTTCCCACACTACATCCTACTTAGAGAGCAAAACCAGGGAAGTCCTAAGATAGAAGAGGTCTGAAGGAAAGCCTTGCTTCATCAACCCCAAGGTATATTTACCCTAAGGGGGGAGTGTAGACCATAGTATGATACAAACTAGCAAGTAGCATTCTGTGAGGAGGGACTCACCAGACTGGCTGAGAGTTGTTGCCTGCTGCTGAATCTTACTTCATTTCCATCCTTAGCCTTAAGCCTTTCCTGGAGTGGGTGAAAGAAAGGCTGTCCTGTATCCAATACACATCACATACTGCAGTGGCCTCTGCAGAAAACTCTGCTTCCCCTTTTGGGGAAACTAGAAACAAGCCGTATCTAAACTGCTTTGGTGTTTTTCTTAGATTAACTCCAGGTAGGAATAGAGAAACTGACTTGAAGTCAGGCTCCCATGATTGGACCTGGTCGGTTTGAGCCTTGAGCTTTTTTTTTTTTTGGGGGGGGGGGACATCCTGTAAAAAAACCAGGAAAACATTTTAGCAACATATAGCAGAGATGGCCACCATTGCAGACTGAATTTGTGATGATGGTATGTATGAAATGGTCTCTCCTTGGCGTCTTTTGAGATCAGATGAGATGGAAAATGTTCTTTGGGATCTTGGTGTTATTTAGAAGTTAGAGTTTTTTCCTTTTCCATATAAAAGCAAAAACTAATATCCAAAAGGGCAAGTTTCCTCTTACATGTTTGGATGAGTAAGATAACCGCCGGGTTTCTGGCGATAAGTAGCTGCCTCTGTGGAGCTCCAGTATCCGGTGGTATTTCTATGGTTGTCATTGTTTGAAATTCTGGTTTGCCATTGTACACAGTAACAGCAATATTGGATGAGAATCAACTGGAAGAACTTGGCTACTCTCAGCAATGCACTGATCTGGGGCAATCCTTGAAGGGCTTATGATGGGGATGCTATCCACCTCCAGGGAAAGAACCGTGGGAGTCGTCTTTCACATCACTGTGTTTATGGTTTTATTTGGGGATTCTCGTTATGTAGGAGTTTGCTCTTACAACCATGACCAATACGGAAGTGTGTTTTGCATGACAATAAAAATATAAAAACAAATTTTGGTTTGCAGTGCTGAAAGCATAACACTTTTATAAGCAGATGACTTAAATTCCTGGCAGAAGTCTAGAATACACTACTGAAATAAAAGGATGTTTTGTGAACATTTTGAAAGAGAAATGGTGTTCACTCTTGAGTTGGATGGATTCATGAAGAACAAGTCATGCCAGATGGCAGCTTACTGAAATTTTGTATCTCTTCCAGGAGCTAACACAGAGCTTTGCACATGGTAGGCATGTAAACAGAAACTGAGTTAAAAAACCCAATTTCCTTTATTGATAGTTACTAGACTGCGAGATGGAGAGAATGCCATATATTTAGCATACCTGGATTTTGACAAGGCAAATATGGCGCTCCTTGTGGACAAGATACAGATGTAAAAAGAGTGGGACTGGAGTTCAAGTTGGTTGAATGACTAGATCTAAGGAGTGGCAATTAAGGAATTCAAAAAAATTTTTTTAGGGAGGTCTCTAGTGAAGGACTCCAAGGCTGTGATCTTGGACATTCCAATATATATATTGGAAATATACACACACACACACACACACACACACACACACACACACACATATAGATTTTAATAAGTGGAGGAATGAAAGGAAAGCATGTTTATCAGATTTTCAGATGGCACATACCTCATGTATGTATGTAATATATAGAAGAATCAGTATCCAAAAAAATTTCATCAGGTTGGAAAAATTGGCTGAATGTCCAGTAAGTCCATTAAATAATAATTGTAAATTCCTTTACTTGGGTGAAAAGAAACTTTTTAAGAACAGGACAGGGGGAGATTTGTCTAATGAACAGTTTATGTGAAAAGGACTGCAAGCTTGGTACGAATTCAGCTGAGGTGGCAGCCAAAAAAATTAAATTTAGGTTGCATTACTAGAAGCCAATGTCTATGATGGTGGTTATAGTTTTGCTCCCCTCTGCCCTGGTTGGATCACATCTGGAGACAGCATGGTGGGTAGAGAACTGCCCATAAGTCAGAAGAATTTGTTTGGACATCTGGCTGTGCTACTTTATTGGCTGTATCCCCTCCCAGGGCCAGCCACAGTTTGTTTACCAGTGGCCAAAGTAGATGATTTTTAAGGTCACTCAATATTAAATGGGTATGGTATTCCATACGGAGCATCATATTTCAGGAAATAAAGCTTGTGTGACCAGAGTGGGGGCAACGAGGCCAATGAGAAGATGTAAAATTACTGTTGTAAAAATGGAGATTTGAACCCCAGACTTCAATCCCCAGAAGCCCTTGCTAGTTCCCAGGATTCCCTAAAATCTCACCTGAGTCCTCACCTGGGCCGAGAACATAATTTGTATTTAAACTGACTCTCTGCCTACATCGGGGCTCTCTGCTTCCTCTTCTAAGGACAGGCAGGCAAGATGTGAGTGGCTGTGAATGGGTTATGTGCCCTAGACATGTGCTTTCTTATTTTGTATTTTCTTTATCCTTGATTTCTAATAATCTTTAATAAACCTCTAAAAATATAATACTTTTAGTAGAGAAACTAATTTTCTGTGGAATGGGCTGCTACATGAGCTACTGAATTTCTCATCACTTGAGGTCTTCTTTTCAAGGCTGAATACTTGGTGAGAATGTGATAGGATTCCAGATTGAGGTAGGGGTGAGATTAGATGACCCCTCAGGAACTTTAAAGAGACTGGAGGTGAAAATTTTAAGCCATTTCAGACTCCTTTGTTTTATGATTTAATTTTGTTGTTTTAAGTTCATATATTAATCTATTCAACACTATTGTTACACTGAATCAGTTTAATCTACTGTGCTTTATTATTTTGACTATTATAACTATTATTATTATATTGTTACCTTTCCGCTATGACTACTGAACAAAATATTGAAAATATTGTAAAAGCTCATAAACAGTCCCCACCCCCAATACCTTTTGAATTTGTTAATTATCACATAGATGATGGATGGACTCAACCTGGCTAACAACCTTTGGAAAATTTAATGAGCAAAATATCTCAAATTGACTTTAAGGGGTCTTCAGGCATGATTTTTAATTTTTTTTTCAATATCTCTGACTGATCATTTCACTGTCTCTGAGTTATTTGTAATAAGAGGTAAAGTGTCCATTTTAGTAGCTGAAGTAAAGCACTATTATAATCCCTACCTCTGCATTTGTAAAAATATGAATGTATGGGACATAACAATCTCATACCAAAGGAGCTGGAAAGTTGATCCCAGGGCATGGTACCACTGGATGGCTCCCAAGAGGGAGCATCTCTCATTTGTAACTTCTGCTTATTTTATCTTTCCACCAGAATGATCTATTTTTGGTGATTTTTGGTGACGTTTTTAGACCCAACATTAACAGTACAGAGATTTGTTTTTTTCTAGACTCCTCTGCCACATTTTTGTAATGATGGCAGTAATAGATTTTTCAAAAAATATCTCAGCCAAGGTTGAAACATTGCTACACCTGAAAAACTTGTGACAAGTATCCATTAGTTTTAAATGTCATACAGCAGACTCATGTGAATCTTAATGATAATGGGTTTGTTTGCTATTGTAATAAAATGGGCTATTATAACTTTGGGGATTTTTATTTTTTGAATGTGTATTACCTGTTGTACTATTGTTCTTTATAAAAACTGTTTCCTTGTAAAGAGTAGATCATGGCCAAGTTTGAAGAGGAAATGGATCTCATTTTTGGTGAGGACCCTTTGTATTCTACCTTTCCTTAGCTGACACAGTTTTTCAATGATTGTAAGCTATATATTTTTGATTTTTAAAACATTTTTATAATTGTTTTTGCTTGCATGTGCAATATACTATATTTTATTTCTCTCCTTTTTGTATTTGAAGCACGTCACCAATATTGAGATTTTCTTTAACTTTTTTGTTTTTGCAGTAATATAAGTTAAAATATATATTTGCTATAATATTAATACATACCCAAAAGCTTTAAGACTATAGAAACCTGGTATTGATAAAAATTATGGGACTTTGCTTAATGATTTTGTCTGATTCCAGGAGAAGGGAACAAAAGAGCCATTATACAGTGCCAAGAAGCACAAGGTCAAAAGGACCAAATTAATCCAGGTAGGATTGATGCACTTCTAAGCTAATCCGAAAGGACTTGTATCTAGTGTGAGATTCGAGGTTGCAGCACTTGACATATATTAAAATGTGGGACACCTTGTACCACACTCTTTGTGAAATATTCACAGACAAGTACCAAAGTTTGGCTATCATCCTGGCTCCCTCTATCCCTGAGAATGACAAAAGATCAGACCAGGGAATGACACTTCCCGATCACACAAAAATCTAGTCCTTTTTTTCTCTTATAATATAGCAACTTCTTGTAGTCTTGGCTGCAAATGGGTAAGTGAAATATTACTGCATTTGGCCTACAGGCTTGTGGGATAGAAATTACTTTAATAGGACCCTGATTCAAGGACCTGTTATAGGGTTATTTTTCCTTTACTTAGAATTTTTACACATAAGTCTTTGATAGTCTATTTCATGAATTATTTTTTCCTTTTTCTTTGGATTTTTCTTTGATGTTTTTGATTTCTCTTGTCAATTGATTCCTATACCTCATAACTCAGCCATGCATCCCTAAGTGATCCCTGTGTTTTTCAACCCCCTCCTCAGGGTGGAATGTATTATTATTCTAAAATGCAAATTTAAAATCTTTTAAAGAGTAATTTTAGGTTAAGAAATATGCTACCTCTCCAAATCCAGAAAATGAACTCTTTGGAGAAGGCACAATGAAGTTGCCTCCACAGACCACAAGCTACATTAGAAGATCCAGAGTGAACTTTAGGATGTGGTATTTTGAACTGTGTGGGATTGAATGCATTTGTTTTCGTATGTATACTCTTATACTGAAGCCCCTAACTGGCTTTTGTCAATGTGCCTAGCAATCATTGGTTTTATTCTCTTTTCCTCTTATCCTCAAATTATTGTAATTTCAAAGTTGTTTATATTTACAATATCCATTGGAGAGACTAGTCTTCCACAGATCTGAGGGGAGAATGTGTAATTGAAAATGTTACCCTAAAAAAACCCTGCATTTCCCGGGAGCCCACTGTCTTCCTGTCCTTATGCACTTCCTGTAGACAAGGAGTATTAGGTGGGGACGTGGAGGGTCCTGCCCTTTTTTTTGGCCCTGTCAGCGAGCATAGCAGTGGTGAGTGGGGATTTTGAAATGGCTGATCAGCCATGGGCACGTGGTCTTTCTTTTGTATCCCTTCTTTCCTTTATTTCTAATGATCATTAATAAGTGATATTTATTATATCATCAAATAAATAATATATTGAAATAACATATAACATTTTATTATTGACATTAATTTTAATTTTTACAAAAGGTGGATGTTGTTATCTTTCATCTTTGGCTTCCAGTACCATGGATAAACCAGGTGCTTAATAAATGCTGAATTGGCAATTTGGATAAGTCCATGTAACAGAGAATGCTGCTAGAAGAGTGAAGAAGCAGGAGACCCTTCTGCACAGCGACAGAGCTATATATAAATAAGAGTGACTAATCTGGACTTCAGTGGGTTGATGGGATCGTCCCTCCTCATAGTGGAAAGGTAAATGGCTACAAGTAGAGAATGAACCCAACAACACCCAAGTTCTGGGGAAGGATTTAGATATGACAATTGCTGAGAAAACTGGAAAGCAGTATGGCAAAAATTAGGTTTAGATCAACATTTCCCATAGTTTATACTATATTAAGTACAAAGTGGGTGTAGAGGAAGCCCTTCCTAATAATACCTTCCTCTTAATCCTGACACTTACTGGCAGTGTGACCCACAGCGAGTCAAGTCATTTAACCTTGCTCAACCTTTAGTCATCTCTTTTGTGAAAAGCAAGTAAGACTACCTCCCTTCAAGTGTTATTGTGAAGGAAACACTAGAAATCTTAAAGGAAGCAAAGGAAGTGTGGTGGCTGCTAGATCACGATGACAGATTATATCAAGGGTTGGAGACCTTATTTCCCCCATATCTGCGGAGGTCTACGCTTTCCTGCCCATTGGGGGGTGGGGGGAGTAGTGGGTTTTTTTATTTGGCCGTTCCAACTTTGCTTTCCCAGAGTCTTCTTGTGATTCCAAGTAACCAAGTCTTCCCTGCAGCCCCTGCTCCCAGAGTGCTCCAGGAATTTCCATTGTCTGCCCTCAAACCCTTGTTGAACCCTAAGTTCGGCCTCTCCTGCCCAAGCACCTCATTCCAACGTCTGACTAAGAACTCATCGCTCCACTGCTACCCCAATCTCTGATTTCCCACACTACACACACACACACACACACACACACACACACACACACACACACCCTGTAGAGTTGTTGCAGATTAGAACTTTTCATTCTTTGTCCTCCCCCATTCCCCCATTTTTTCCCTTGTCATGCCTGTGACACCACAAGTTGAAGGAGAAAAGCTCTACCTGGTAACAGATGTCACTGAAGACTAAAAGTAAACACCACCTTCACCATTCTTAAAATCAACTACATTTTATTTTTCACATAACAGGCTCAGTGACAAACTCCCTAAACACTTGAACAATACAATTAATGCAATGATTAATTCACAATTATAGAGTCAATTAAAACCCCCAAATATCAACCCGCTGACCCTCCCCCCTCCCCCAGTGTTTCTGAACCCAGATTTGTCCAAAGTCAGTTTCGGGTTTGGAAACCAGTCAGTATGGAAGTAATTACAGTTGAAATGTTTTGAGAAGCAAGGTTTTTGTTATTGTCCAACCAACATTAACTT